>NC_042625.1:22324798-22627827 GCF_901001135.1 Rhinatrema bivittatum
ATTTCCTCTTTTGGATTTTCTGTTTCTGCTCCCATTTTGGGCAACTTTTGTCTCTGATTTTGGTGAATCCCTTCTATTTCTTTTCTTTCGGGGATGGGGAGGGGTAAGGAGCAGCAGTTTCCTTCAGCCCCATTGGGTTTCCAGCTGAGTCGGAATCGGGGCCGAGATCCGGCTCCATGAGCCTTCATTCTCAGCCAGCTGGAGGTTTTTGCCCTGCAGTTTTCTATCCCCTCCCAGCTCCCTTAGCCCAGCCATAACAGTGATAGTCCTTGGCTGGAAGCATGTACCAGGGCGCCTTCTGAAATCCCTAAATTCAGACACCAGGTGTCACCATTGCTCAACATCTAGAACTCCCAGTCCCCACCAGCCCAGGGAGTGCAATATGGCGGCGTGCATCACTGCCACCAGGCTGGCTCCTTGTTGGGATACCTTTCTGTATCTGGACAGCTTTGTCTGCTAAGAAATCCTCTGCCACACAAAGTAGATGTTTTCTAAGCTATAAATGGACATGGAGACAGATTTCCCAAAGAATTTCTCAAACTTGCTGTGTCCTCCTGCAGTACATGCAACTTTTGGCCTCTGCCTTTTCAGGGCAAATGGGTACTGGAGGTTATACAAGATGGATATGCCCTGGAATTTCACAGCACTCCTCGGAACATATTCATGAGATCTCCTTGCCACTCCCAGCACAAGAAGCAGGCAGTGGAGACTACTCTTTAGGCTCCTCAGGATGTGGACTATAATCCCACTATCTGTGACCCATAAAATACAGGGCGATATTCCATCTATTTCATCATACCCAAGGAAGGTAGTTCCTTTCACACCATCCTGGACCTCGAGCATCAACCCACATCTACGAATGATTTATTTCTGCATGGAAACCCTTCGCCTCGTGATAATGGCAGTACAATCAGGAGAGTTCTTAACCTCCCTGGACCTATCCAAGGCCTACCTATTTATTCCAATCTGGCAAGAACATAGTTTCCTGCCATTTGCAGTACTGGGTCGCCATTATCAGTTCCGGGCACTGCCTTTTGCCCTGATTATGGTGTCGTAGTGGCAATTTTGAAAAAGGAGGGAATCCTGGTGCACCCATACTTGGATAACTGGTTGATGCAGGCAAAGTCCGTGGAAGAGAGTCTCCGGGTGACCAACAGGGTGACCTCCTTGCTTCAGGAACTCGGTTGGGTCGTAAACCTGGACAAAAGCAGTCTCAAATTCCCAGTCCGTGGAATATCTGGGAGTCTGGTTCGACACCACGCAAGGCAAGATCTTCCTCCCAACGCGGATAAGGAAGTTGATGCCCCCAGTGCATCTGTTGATGAACACGATACACCCAACGGTGTGGAGCTATCTTCAAGTCCTTGGTTTGATGGCAGCAATCCTGGAAGTAGTTCTGTGGGTGAGGGCACACATGCGACCACTTCAACGCTCCCTGCTGTCACATTGGAACCACAATCTCAAGACTGTTTGATTCACCTTCACTTACCGATGGAAGTATGCTCTCTGCTCCAGTGGTGGCTGCGGGAAGCTCATCTGGGCAGGGGTGTACTCCTGTTCCCTCCAAACTGGCTGGTCCTCACAACAGACACGAGCCTCCAGGGCTGGGAAGCTCACCGTCAGGAACTGACGGCCCAGGGGTGTTGGACCGAGGAAGAGGCCCTCTGGAACATAAACTGCCTGAGAGCCCGGCAGTCAGGTTGGCGTGTCTGCAATTTTGCCACATACTCCAGGGTCAGGCGGTCCGCCTAATGTTGGACAATGCAACAACGGTAGCCTATATTAACCACCAGGGTGGAACCAAAAGCCAGCAAGTGTCACAGGAGATAGATCTCCTTATGGACTGGGCAGATATCCATCTACAGATGGTCTCAGCCTCCTACTTCGCTGGAAAAGACTACGTCGGAGCAGACTTTCTAAGCTGGGAGAGTCTGGATCCAGGAGAGTGGGCATTGTCAGCCAAACCCTTTCAGCTGGTAGTAGATTGCTGGGGTCTCCTGTCCATCGACCTGCATGCATCTCACAATGCCAAAGGTTCCTCCGATTCTTCAGTCGCAGAAGAGATCTGTTGACCCTGGGGATCGACGCTCTTGTTCAGACCTGGCCGGAAGAGGAGCTGCTGTCCGCCTTCCCTCCACGGCCCCTCCTGGGCAGGGTCATTTGCAGAATTGAGTGTAACATAGGATTAGTCCTACTAGTAGCTCCAGATTGGCCCAGGCGTCCGTGGCATGCGGAGACCCCTGGTGGAGACCCCCATGTGCCTCCCACTGCACAGGGACCTGCTACAGCAGGGACTGGTTCTTCACGAGGATCAGACTCTATTCTGTCTTATGGTCTGGCCTCTGAGAGGGCTCGCCTGATGAAGTGAGGATATTCGGCAGCAGTAATTGCCACCTTACTCCACGTGCGGAAGTTCTCTATGTCCCTAACATATGTGCGGGTCTGGAAAATATTTGAGGCCTGGTGCAAGGAGCTTGGTGTTTCCCTTCGGACAGGCAAAATCCACTAATTCTGGAATTTTTGCAGGACGGTTTGAATAAAGGTTTGACCCTTAACTCTTTGAAGGTTCAGGTAGCGGCTGTCTGCTGCTTTAAGGGCAAGGTGAACGGAAGCCGCCTGTCGGCTCATCCCGACATGCCACGTTTTATGACAGGGGTGAAGCAACTCTGGCCACCCCCTACGGTGGCCGGTTCCTTGTGGAATCTTAATTTAGTATTGGAGTTTTTGGCAGGGCCTTTCTTTCAGCTGCTGCATGGTCTTTCCTTGCGCTTATTAACCCTGAAAGCAGTGTTCCTGGTGGCGATATGCTCAGCACGTCGCATCTCTGAAGTGCAGACATTGTTGTGTCGGGAACTGTTCCTCTGTATGACTGCAGGAGCGTTACAGCTCCGTACCGTTCCATCCTTTTTGCCCAAGGTAGTCTCGGAGTTTTATTTGAATCAGTCCATTTCGTTGCCATCCCTAGATAAGCACAAGGACGCAGAATAATACCGCCTCCTCCACCATTTCAATGTCAGTAGGCTTTTGGTGCGGTATCTGGAAGTTTCAGAACGGGTCTAAGGGTCTAAGGTTTAAGGTTTATTTGTGCTTATATACCGTTGTCTCGGCGTAGCCTTCACAGCGGTTAACATAGCAAAAATACAATAAATGAAAATTACAAACAATAATAATAATAGAAGATAAAATTTAACAAGTAGGAATAAAAGATATCTTAATAAAATGTGTGAAGCCATAAATATTAAACCAATAAATACTAAAAACATAAAACATGCTTTAAGTATTGAGGTTAAAATCGAAGCCACCTGTGATTGTGCAGTTACATTGATGCCTATTTCCTATCTTCATTATATGCTGCATCAAATAGCCAAGTTTTAAGTTCTGCTTTAAACTTATTTTTTTCTTGCTGCATTCTTAGTTGTATTGGTAATGAATTCCATAGCTTTGTTCCCGCAATAGACAGTGCTCTTTCTCGAATCTGGCTAAGGTGTGCTGTTTTAATGGAAGGAATAGACAATAGACCCTTGTTAGCGGATCTAAGGTCTCTTTGTGGAACATGCAGTCGCAACGCGGTGTTAAGCCATTCTGTTCTCTCTCCATAGATAATGGATATTTCGAATAATAGAAGGACTAGGGGCATTCCATGAAGTTAGCAAGTAGCACATTTAAGACTAATCGGAGAAAATTATTTTTCACTCAATGCACAATAAAGCTCTGGAATTTGTTGCCAGAGGATGTGGTTAGTGCAGTTAGTGTAGTTGGGTTCAAAAAAGGTTTGGATAAGTTCTTGGAGGAGAAGCCCATTAACGGCTATTAATCAAGTTTACTTAGGGAATAGCCACTGCTATTAATTGCATCAGTAGCATGGGATCTTCTTAGTGTTTGGGTAATTGCCAGGTTCTTGTGGCCTGGTTTTTGGCCTCTGTTGGAAACAGGATGCTGGGCTTGATGGACCCTTGGTCTGACCCAGCATGGCAATTTCTTATGTTCTTATGTTCTTCTTATTAGGCATACCGCCTTATATTGTATTCTGAAATGCACAGGTAACCAATGTAAAGACATCAAAGTTGGTGTAATATGTTCAAACTTCCTTTTTCCTGTTAGGATCCGAGCCGCCGCATTCTGAAAAACCTGTAAAGGCCTAATCGTAGAGTGAGGCAAACCAAGCATTAATGCATTACAGTAATCAAGATTGGCAAAAAGCAAGGCTTGAAGTACTGATCTAAAATCAGAGAATTCCAACAGGGGTTTCAATCTTCTCAGCATTAAAAGTTTAAAATAACCATCTCTTAATTTTATCGCGATATGTTTTCTCATATTTAACTCAGTGTCAATTATCACACCGAGATCTCTTGCAAAAGATGTGGGGGTCAATTTGGTATTCTCGAATTGGAAAGGTGGAATAACAGCTTGGGAATATTTTCTTTCTAGCAATATAATTTCTGTTTTGTCTGTATTGAGGATTAATTTCATTTGCGATAGTAATTTTTGTATTGCATCTAGATAAATAGTTATTAATTTGTAAGTGAAATCAAAATCATGTTCAATCGGTACTAAAAACTGAATATCATCAGCATAGACATAAAATTTTAATCCTAGTCCAGTTAAGAGATGACATATAGGCAGAAGATAAACATTAAAAAGGGTAGCAGACAATGTTGATCCCTGCGGAACACCAGTTTGAAGTGGAATTTTCTCAGATAAAGAGTTTTTAATTTTTACTTGAAATGAGTGTTCGTTAAGAAATGATTTGAACCATTTTAAAACAGTTTTTGAGATTCCAATTTCATGTAAACGGTGGAAGGAAGCAGAGCAAACCAGCTTCGTGGGCTACCATAGCTCGCTGGATTAATGAGGTAATCATGGGAGCCTGTGTGGAGGCAGGAAAGCCATTACCTCTTCAGGTTAAAGCTCATTCCACCAGGGCTCAGGGCAGTCTCATGGGCGGAAGTTAGACTGCTGTGTCCCATCGACATCTGCCGAGCGGCGACGGTGTTCTCCTTGCCACACCTTCTCCAGGTTTTATCGCCTGGACATTCAGGCCTGGGAGGACGCAGCCTTTGCAAGGGCAGTATTAACCGGACCACAGGCAGCCTCCCGCCCCGATCAGGAGTAGCTTTTGTACATCCCATTGGTCCTGAGTCCATCTGGCTACATGCTAGGAAATGGAGAAATTACTTACCTGATGATAATTTCGTTTTTCCTTAGTGTAGACAGATGGACTCAGCATCCTGGCCACGGCTGAAGGGCTGAGGTCGCTGCAGGGGTGTATCTAAGGTGACGTCAGCTTTGAAACCTGACTCCCTCTCCATCTGCTGGCAGGGGAGCATAAACCCATTGGTCCTGAGTCTATCTGCCTACACTAAAGAAAATGAAATTATCAGGTAAGTAATTTCTCTATTTAACACATTATTTTGAGGTGAAGTAACTTATTATGTAATCAGTGTTGTAGTCCATTAAGAGTAAAGCCATGAATGAATAATTGGTTTTTAATGGGATCTAATCCCTGAGTACATTACAAGCTGGTGTGAAATGACCACTTTCTGAATAGAACTGTTTTCCCATCTCTTGCGGTCAGAGTTCTGGTGTCCATCGCTCAGCTGTACTGGAGGTCCTCCGGCCATACGATAGCGCTGCCGGTGCTCCTGCAGGCGCTCGCCCTTTCTCGAGAGTACCGCCTGCAGTCTTTGGCCTCTGAGAATTTACTGAACTTGGCTTTTTCCCAGGTGAGCTGCTCTGTGTTTTTTCCTAAAATGGAAAATGCTATGCACTGCTAATCGCATCTTTCCAATTTGTTGGGGTATTACTGTTTTCCCCTGAGTCAGAAATCTTCACCATCCCATGTCATAGATTGTTAGCTGATGAAGCACCACTCTTAAGCGTGAGATATATCAAGGAGATCTTTAAGAAATTCCTTCCCATCCACCTTCCTGGTGGTGGTTTGACAGCGCATTGCTCTGCTGTGGGGACAGAGGGCATTTGTGAGTGGCCCGGCCTGCTGAATTTGAGGGCTGCGTGGGGCTCAGGGAAACAGGAGATCATCGTTCAGTCTGTGGGTGCTGCTTGCCAGCCAAGTGACTTACCAAGCAGTTTGGACATGCACCACAGAAATGGACAGAAATCCCCCCATTATTTTTACCAGAGCTCCTCCCCAGTGTTACCAGTCCAAATTAAACTCAGAGTCTTTGGCCACTGAAATATACTGTGCATACATATACACACATGCTCTTCCCTCTCCTTACTTGGATCAGGAGTTTGGTGCTTTCAAGGGGTCACTCTTCTGCCTATCAGGTACTGGGATGGTAGCCATCAAAGATGTGTAAGGGATCCTGTGTGGGTTGTCCTGAGTTGTGGACTACATGCATCAATTGATTAGGTCCTCGCTTGTCTGAAAAAAAAAATATTTTCAAAGATATGAAGATGTTAATCCAATCTTTCTTTGTGCAGCTAATACTTGGCATACCTGAGCAAGCTTTGAATATCCTGCACATGGCCATAGAACCCATCCTGGCTCATGGGTCTGTACTGGACAAAGGCCGGGCCATGTTTTTAGTGGCCAAATGTCAGGTTGCCTCCGCAGCTTCCTATACGCCACAGAAAAAAGCAGAAGGTACGGTACAAGACATTGCTGGAGCATTGTATGTTTGAAATGTGTTTTGAATTAGAAATGGCTGAAGATGCCTAGCTCATTGTAGCAAATTTAATGTGAACAAGTGCAAAGTGATGCACGAAGAGGGGACATATAATCCTATTTCTAGGTACACAAATTGCTGGGTTCCATATTAGGATTCACCACCCAGGTAAAGGATCTTGGAGTCATTGTGGACAGTTCTTTAAATTCTTCAGCTCAGCGTTCGGCTGCAGCTAAAAAAGCAAATAGAGCATTTGGGATTATTCGGGAAGGATAGAGAACCAAACCCAGAATATAATATTGCCCATGCTTTGATCCATGGTGCAGTTCTGGTCGCCCCATCTCAAGAAAAATGTAGCAGAACTAGAGAAAGGCAACCAAAGAGAAGTTATCTTGAGAAGGGACACGATAAAGGCATATAAAATCAGGAGTGGCGCAGGATAATCACGGAAGGATATTTACTCTCTCCAGCAGTGCCGGGACTAGGGGGTTACCCCATGCAGGTTTAAAGACATTCTAGAAAGTACGTTTTCAGCCAACACGTCATTAAATGAAGTGATTTTGTCGCCAGAGGTTAGTAATTTTTGGCAGAGTTTTAAGAAGGTTTGGATAACTTTCTTGAGAGCAGGTCCCATTAACCGTTAGTCAGCAGGACAGCCGAGGAGTCTCCACTTCCCGCTTCTGGGAGCGAGCGGCACGGAATGAGTTTCCCCACTAGGGGATCTGCCAGGTGCTACCAGATGGACCTGAACTGAGCCAGGATGCTGGGCTTGATGGACCATTGGTCTGACCCAGCTTTGCACTTGAATATAATCATGTAAGATATATGTGATTACATTTTCATTTTATAAGTCATGCCATGATATGTATGTTATGTTGTAAACCGGTGTGATCTTTATTTGGAACAACGGTATATAAAATAACATATCTGGAACTACAAATGTGTTTATGTAGATGTTACAAAATTTTTGAATGCAAAATTAAACTACTTCTTTTAAATTTACATTTGTATCCCATCACTTCCACAAAAAAGTGGCTCCTAATGGCCAACAGTCATCATACAATCAACCTCAATTTAACATATATAACACTCAAAGTTAATAAAACTGAAGATAAATTTAATAATTATAACAGGGCTAAACATACAAAAAAATTCTTATTATTTCAACAGTAAGAAAACATTAAAGTATCAAACTAATCAAATATAAAATAAAATCATAACCTAAACATTCAGTGAACTTTGCAATTACCAGCAAAATTCATCATACAACAGAATAAAATTTTCCTACATGAATTTTGAAATGGACAGGTCTTAATAGCTGTAAGAAAAGGCAGCTCTTGATCAAGGCTTAGCAAATCTCAAGGAAGGGCATGTCAAAGCCTAGGGCCTGCAAATGAGAAGGTCCGTTTTCATGTTGGCTCTAATTGCCAGCTCTTTGGAAAAGGAAGCCTTCTTGACCAGAGCATAATGCTTTGCCAGGAACATAGTGGATGAGACAGTCCGCTAAAAAGGTAAGGTCCGTTTTTTGGTGGAAAGAGCGAAAAGTCAGAATCTCTGCCTTAAACTGTACACAACCGATCAACAGAAGCCAGTGAGGTTCATGCAAAATAGAGTGGAGTAGCCTAGTGGGTTAGAGCAGCGGGCTACAAGCCAGGGAAACCAGAGTTATAATCCCACTGCTGCTCCTTCTGACCTTGGGCAAGTCACTTTACCCTCCATTGCCTTAGGCGCAAATTAGGACCTCATTCACTAAAGGTTGTTCCCGTAGACACAAAATGAGAAAAGCCTTAATGAATCTGGCCCTTGAGCCCTCTGGGACAGGGAAGCAGCTGCAGTACCTGAACTTAATATGAAGAGCCTGAAAAGTGGAATTAAAAAAAAAAAAAAAAAAAGGGAATATGATGAAATGGGGTTGAGCCGTTGTAATATGAGCAACATTATTCTGACGGGGCTAAAGGCCAAGAATGTAGCAGTCATCCGGTCTCCCGATAGAGCCTGGGTCACTGGGACAGATGCAAAGGAAAAAGGATTCACCGTTCATTAGAGCAGAAATTTGTTTCTCAGATATTGAGCATCCGAAATGATACCAGGACTCCTGGCTTATTCATCCAGTGGTAGAGCTACGTCCCTCAGTGTTTTCACTGGAGTACTTCTCAGAAGGGGAAGGGCTTTGAATGCATAATGACCTCTGATTCTGAAGGATTTGACTGTCTTTGAGGCCCCTTCATCAGAAAATAGGGTCTGCAGTATGCTCCTGATTTTGTAGAATAGAACAGAGAGCGTGAGATTCAACCCCCAAATGCTTTTGTACCGGAGCTTTGACTAGTTGCCTTAGGATGAAGAAACATGCAGACAGATCCAAAGATAATGTATTTCCTACGATCTTGCACCATTTTGTAATAAGCTGTTTTCCCCAGCAGCTCACTCCGTGCTGCAAAATTTGTCTGACCTCTGTCCGTGCTTCAGCCATACCTGGACTTTCCATGCATCGGGGGTGATGCTTGGATGGGGGTCCTGACAAAGATCACCCCAGTTATTCCCAATCACAGGAATCTAGGTGGGAGCAAATTAAAAAAAAAAATAAATACATTTCACTCCTGTCGTCTCATTAGGCACAAAATGCAAATCGGAATTCACAGGAGAATCTTGATCTTTTACCTGACAACTGAAGTGCCTAAAATTCCACTAGTGCTAGTACTGCTGTTTGAGATCAGCTGGTGCCACGGGGGATTATTATGTGCGCTGAATATTCTCTGCCGATGCCTGTTTAAGCAATCACATTGGCAAACCTCCTAGATCCATTTTACCACACAATTTTAACCTAGTTGGAACAAGCTCTCAGCTGTCACTACTGGAGTCTGCGTTCCAAGACAGATGCCCACCTCTGGGTACACGTGGATCCGAAAAACAACTCACTCTCTCAGAATCCTTTTCAGCCCCCCTGACATGTACTAAAACATTGGAGTGGATGGGAGACAGACACACTCGCCCCTCCATTCAGGAAATAGGCTTGAAATAGTACCTTCAAAATAAATCCGTTTGAAGTTTTTAAACCTTGGGTATTATTTTTTGTTTCTCTTTGACAGCCCTAGAATCAGCGATTCTGAATTTAAATGAATCCCGATCCTATTTCGGTAAAGTGGACTGCAAGGGTCAGATCCGAGACATTCTGTATTTTCAAGCCAGGCTTTTTAACAGCCTGGGAAAGACCCAGGAAAGAAACCAGTGTGCAATGCTTTTTCGTCGGCTGCAGCAGGAGCTTCCCTCTCATGGCGTCTCTTTAATAAACTGCCTTTAGTAACCAATGGAAAGTTAAGTGTTTCCCTGTATGTTGTTCCCCTAATTGTTATTTCTGTTTAGCAATTAAATAATTCATATCTGAATCAACAGTGTTCTGTGGTCTAAACTATGGATTTTATTTTTCTTTTAGCTCAGTATTGTTTTAGGAACAAAGGGTAGACTTATTTATAGGCAGCAAAATGATTTACTTTCTAGGAAATTTTTCTTTTTTTTTTTTTTTTTTAGCACATTGCAACAATCTGCAGCATGCTATTAATTTCTAGGTGCTGTTCAGTGCAGAGAGAGAGAGACTGCATCTATTGGGAGGGGGATCACTGGGCCGAGGGCCAGCCCTGGCTCCAGCTGTCTTGTAATTTGAAACACAGAGGACTACGGCCAGCGCTAGATTTAAGTTTTGCATCTACAGGTAGGATTGGTGCAGAGAGACCCTGGAGATCAGAAACGGTATGCGAGGGAAATCCCTTTCCCCTTCAACCTCCTGAAATCCTAGGGTGTCATAGCAGTTCCCTTTGGAAGAGGAATCCTGGAGGCAGCTTCTCCTGGGCAATTGTTCTCATTTTTGGCCTGAATCTTTGGCCAGCCTACTATGCCTGTGCCTAGGGTAACAGGAATTTGCCAGACCCATGCAATCCTTTCTCAGATTTCCAAAGGTGCCCCTGCCCATTCCCACTACCCTTTCTCCCATGACTTCAGCTCCACCATGCAGGGAGCACAGGGACTAGGCCTATGATCAGGGCTTTGCAGGCCGGGGGCTGTGAGTGCAAGATTAGGGCCTTGCTTAAGGCCCTAATCTTGCACTCACCAGTACAAGATTAGGGCCTTAAGCACCATTAATGTGATGGACAGCTTAGCCCTGACACTGAACCAATGCTTAGGGATGGCATTTGCCCAGATACATCCCTGTATGCAAAGCTAGGCAGACCTACAGCATTATGGGTGTCCCATCCACGGCAAATCGCAAGACTGGAGTGGGTCTAGAGCAATAGCAGGGGCTTAGAGGTAGGCTAGCTTATCTAACTTTTCTGGCCTTTTCTTCCTCCCTCCAACAACTTATTTATTTACAAGTTTTTGTATACTGTCATTCGGTGGGTTCCATCATAATGGTTTACTACTGTATCATAAAATCTAATATTGTTACTTCCTAAAACAAAATTAATAAAATATTAATACATAATTAAGCTATTAACATTATCATAACCTATAAATTCATAATAAAAGCAATCAATGCAGTAAATAAAATGCCACTACTCCCATAAAACATGCATAAGAATTAATGTACTAATAAAAGATCATTAAACCAGTAATCATATAGTGACCCATCTCTTCCCACTGTCCGGCCCTGGCCAGTACAATTACCCTTCCCCGTCCCTAAATTCATTTTTTTCCCCTCCTCCTTTTTTTCGCCTGCATTCGCTCCGCCCCTTTTCCTGGCTTCTTTAGTAGCCTCCTCCCCCTTCCTTGATTGGTTCCCTGGGCTCCAGAGATCCAATCGGGGCGTGGGAGGCGGGCGCTAAGCAGAGGGCATCGTGTTCTGCCTGCAGATCTCGCTCTGCAGGAGAAGGGGGCGGAGCCTTGCTGCTTCTGGCGTTATAAGAGAGCGGTGTTGGGTTCTGTATCCGCTACTGAGCGGTTTCCCCCCTTTCCCTGCCCTCAGTTCCTTCGCTACGATCCCGCAAAGCATTTGGGGGATCTGAGCTCGGGTCCCGTCATCGGCCGAGCAGCAGCTGAGGCTGCACCTGGGGGGGAGGGGTTTTCGTTTCCTCGCCGCTAGAACGGAAACGGCGACCAATCGGAGCGCGGAGTTAAGCTGCCGCACATCTGGGCAGCGGAGAGAGACAGCGGCCGAGGGTAACGTGCGAGCGATCCGACGATCACTGCTGCGGTCCGCGTCGCCCTGACAGTGCACGGTAGGTAAGGGGGGGATCCTGGGTCTTGCAGCCGGATGGCAGCTCCGGGTATGTCCGATGGTTTCAGAGCTGTGCTCCCCTGGCATTCGGGGGGGAGGGAGGGTTGATCTAGAATTTCACTTCTGCATGCGGGCGGGCGGCCTGAAGGGGCCTGGGGCTGGGGAGCCCGCGGAAGGGCTGATCCGGGGGTGGGGAGCTCTCGAGGAGCAAGAAGTTGGTCTGAAAGGGCATGGAAACGGGGCCGGGGGTAGGGTTTTGCCCAGTCTCCACCCCACCCCCCCCTCCCCGAAAGAGCAGTCCTGGGGTTATAACGCCAGCTGTTTCACTCTGGCTAGACTTTTATTGACAGTGCGCTGCTTCTGTGCCGGTGAGGAGGAATTGTGTATGTACACGGATTATGCGTAGGTGTGCATCAGCCAGCCAAGAGCTCGAAACGAAAATCCGTTTCAGTGGAGGCGGCTGAGAATGCGAAGGCGCGATTTGCATTTGCAGCCCACACGTTGCCTTCCTCTGAATGTTGCTAGTGAAATCGTGCACTTGAGGGATGCGCCTTGAGCACCGACTCGGAGTGGGCTCCTGAATTCATGTCCCGGGACTGATGCTGAGCAATAGGCCAGCACCCTAACCTTCTGGGCCAGTCGATTAGTGGTAGCCTGACAACAGCCAAAGATCTCAGTCAATTGTGACTTTTATTTATTTCTTCTTATTGTCAGCCACTTCAAAGCCGATTACTTTCAGGTACTCCTAAATAGTTTTGAAAACTACCTCCTAAGCTTTACATAGAAAATAAATGACGGCAGAAGAAGACCAAACGGCCCATCCAGTCTGCCCAGCAAGTTTTGCACTTTTTTTTTCTCATTCTTATCTGTTACTCTTGGCTCTTAGTAACCTTTTGATTCTATTTCCCTTCCACCCCCACCATTAATGTAGAGAGAAGTGTTGGAACTGCCTCTAAGTGAAATATCTAGCTTAATTAGTTAGGGGTAGTAACTGCTGTAATAAGTAAGCTATACCCATGCTTATTTGTTTACCCAGACTAAATAATTCAGACCTTGTTGGTTGTTGTCTGTATATAGATCTACTTTTCTTCATTCCCCCTGCCGTTGAAGCAGAGAGTTATGCTGAATATGAAAAGTTATGCTGAATATGAAAAATATAGAAAAGTGTTAAATAAATAAATATGCATTGAAAGTGAAGTATCTGACTTTCTCCCCTGCTGTTGAAGCAGAGAGCTATGCTAGATATATATGAAGTATTAGTCTTTCTCCCCTGTCGTTGAAGCAGAGAGCTATGCTGGATATGCATTGAAAGTGACCTACCAGGCTTATTTGGTTTGGGGTAGTAACCACTATATCAAGCCAGCTACTCCCTGCTTTTTTTGTGAATGCAAATCTTTTTCCACGTTTCCTCTTGCCGTTGAAGCTAAGAGCAATGTTGTAGTCGCATTAACTGTGTGTATGCTTATTGAATAAGAATATTATCTCCAGGCAGTAGCCGTCATTCCCTTGAGCCACCCACTCTTCATTCACGTCCTTTAGACTTTATGGATCCACAGTGTTTATCTCACGCCCCTTTGAAGACCTTCACAGATCTGGTCTTTACCACTTCCTCCGGAAGGGCATTCCAGGCATCCACCCCGCTCTCCGTGAAGAAATACTTCCTGACATTGGTTCTGAGGAAGTATTTCTTCACGGAAAACCATGCAGTGAAACTCAGTGCAGTTTCCTGATGCAGAAGCTAATTCTCTTTAAGGACCAATGCAGTAAGCTAAAGTTATGCTAATGCATTGAGGGGCTGATGCAATAAGATGCGCGCTGAAACCGGGTGCTCGTATTGGGCACCTGTTTTCCTAGTGCTCACGCAGCCACATCCCCTGGGCGCTCAATGCAGTATTTAAATGAGGGGCTGTGTAAAAAGGGCCCTCTAGGGGAGAATTGTGTGTATGTAGCATTCAGTTGCAACGGGCGCTCAATACGAGCGTCCATTTTTATTCCGCTTTTAAGTAGGACGACGCACTCCTTGTAACACAGGACTGTAATTTTTTTTTTTACTTGGTAGCCTGACAACAGCCAAAGATCTCAGTCAATTGTGACTTTTATTTATTTATTTCTTCTTATTGACTGACTGACTTTATTCTACCTCCGGGGCTGGAATTAAATTTGCTGCGTTAAAAAGTGTTCATTGAGCCCAGTGCTTTCCTGCCTCGGGGGTTAATAGCTAACGTCCTCATCTACATGGAATTTATATGTGATGGGTGCTGTCGGCTACGTATTATTTTGGGCGCACTAATCTCCGTATTGCATCGGGTGCTAGTCTAGCGCATCCAAAATGCATGCCCAATCGTAAGTAGACCTGAGCGCGCTTTATTGCATCTGCCGCTGAGAGTTTAAAAAATGCGCGCAAGCCAGAAAATATACCCAAAGAAAAAAAATCATTTATGTGCACAAATCCATGTTTTCTGTATAAAATATGATTTATACGCAACGTTTTGATGCAGAAAGCTTTTTTTTTTTTTTGGTGCATGTAAAGTCTCAGCTTCCACCCACAGACTAGCATTAGCCATTGGAACTTCACTGTATCTTGGGCTAGGAGAAACCTTTCCAGTGCACCTCTCTGCATGGGGGCGAGAATAGTGTGGAAACTGCTCATGTGTATTTGTTTTGTGCAAGGAGTTGACTGGTAAAGTTTGCACATGCAATGTGCCAACTCACTTGGGGCAATGGAGGATGAAGTAACTTGCCCAAGATCACCCAGCAGTAGCCATGATTCTTGGCCTGCTGCTAACCATTAGGATATTCCTCCTAGTGCCCGTGGGATTGAATAGGAGAGGTGAGCGTTCTCCCTGAAGTCTGTTTTCTGAAGGAAGAAAAGTAGGTTCATGAGATCATGCTTTGTGTGTCTGTTCCACACCAAATGTTCAGTACGTGATGAGGCTAATTTTTTTTTTTTTGGATGTATGCGTGCACTTGCGTGTCCTGGAAAGTAGATCCCAGTAGTTCTGTGCGGGTGTAATTTCTCTTGCATGCCATTGGCTGTTGCTCTCAGTAATGTTACTACTGCCCAGGGTTTTAACAGCGACGCCTTTGCCTGGCTGCAAAGTCTGGTACAGGATTTTTAAACACGCGCAATTGACCCAATTTTTAGAAGGCACACCTAAATTGAGTAGGAATGACTGAATATGCACGTAACTTTACGTGCTGCAAAACTGGGTGTGCTGTTCTGTACAAAACCTTTGAAAATTAATTATGCATGGAAATTCATGACCACTCACTCCCCCCATACACACACGTGCTTATTTTTTTATGCGCTCAGATTTCTACGTGTTACAAACATGCACACAGGAAAATTAAAATACGCTTAAGCATAAATGAGTGACTTAATGTGCAGAACTCCTTATGTTGTGTGTGTGTGTGTGTGTGTGTGTGTGTGGCGATTAAACTTTTGAAGACATTTCTCCGATGTGTCTGCTTTGTTGATGAGGAATAAATAAATAAAGTCGGCATGGCCACCAACCGAAGGATTTGTATCTGGCCAGCAGTTTTAGGCCTACCCAGTCACACGCTGTACCTGGTTACTAATTATAAGGCGGTTTTTCATGTTTTGAATTGTGATTGCAAAATCCTCCCATTAGTCGGCGAATGTGGACCAAGTGCAGGATTTCTAAATGCTGCAATTTTACAAGTCGTCTGTACAATTCTAATTGGTTTTCTTACCGACTGTGCTGCCTCGAAACCTCCAAGGGGCTATCTTGCATAAAAACATAGCAGGCAGGGTTGATGTAAAGAACATTTCATCTCGAGAGGTGACATAGAATTCTCCTTCCTAGGCACAATATAACTAACTGTGCCACAGTCTGTGGCTTTGAAAGTAACAGACTATGCCTCGGGACTGCCATTTTGGTCCACAGCCGTGGTGAGCTGCTGAGAGGATCTTTCGGAATTCTTGTTGAATTTTTCTTCTACTTGCATGTCATTTTCATTAACGAATGACTGTCCTGGAGTGCAGGTGCCCTCCTTCCCATACTGGTGGGTAACAAAATACTGGAAGGGGCAGAGGAGATGTGGGTGGGCTTTATAAAGCACCTTGTACCGCTCTTTGATTAAGATCCAAGCAAGCAACACCCAGGGCTCCATCAGACGGGGAGTGATCAAGGATTTGCTTAGCAGATGACGAAAAACAAAAAAGGATCAGATTATTAAAAAGTGTTTTTGCATAGATTGAAAACATTATAAATCAGGTGCATCCTCATACAAAAAGAATGATATATTGGTGAGACACAGCTTCTCTATCAACCCCCCCAACATACCAGTGACCTTCTTACTGTAAAACAGTCTCCTCCATTTCCCCATTAGTGGCATCACTCTGAATGGGGCAACTTTTTTGTGTTTTAGCATCTGAAGCGTTTATCCCTTTCCATCCTGGAAAAGCACAGAGCCAGCCTCTGGTATTAATGAAGTGGCAGATGCAGAGCGATTATGGCAGAAAGTTATTAAATGGACGTGCAAACAGAGCCGTTCCAGTACGCGTTACCTTTCGGTTCGCCAAGCAGCTTTTATATTTGAGAGAATAGCAGTAATTGGGGTAACTTAATTAGCAGGCAAACGCCTCCCACATGCTCTTGACACCTTCCTGCCTTGAAGCAGCCAGGCAGCACAGTCGTGCAGATTTTTTTCAGGCTCGCCTCTGCTTGATCTTTCTTCTTGAGCTACAGATCCCAAGGCACTGAAGTGAGCAGGAACTCAGCTCTACCTCCTGGCCATGTGGATGCGGGAGCCCACGTGGTCACTGTGCTATCTGATCACGATGCTGCCGTAAGGCTAATAAAATGAACAGCTCTGCACACAGGATACTGGCTGGAAGCAAGAGGATTGCTCTGTAAGAGAAGCTGGAAATGGAGAATCTACCAGGAGATGAGGGCCATGTAGTCTGCTCAGCATCATTCTATGCACTTGGGGATGGACTTCTAGCATACAGAGTAGGCCTGGGGAGGGAGGGGGTGGCCGCTCTCTGCCACCGGACGTATGTTCCAGCAGCAGCAGGGCCGCACTGCAGTGTAGGACCTGCCAGCTGATGTGGCATTGTGGGGGGTGGGTGGGTGACCCTGCCAGGCCAGCAGTGACTTCCGAGAGCGCCCCCACTCGCCCATCCATGCCTTCAGGGGGCCTGGGGGAAGCCGAAGGGTTAAATCCACCACTGTGTGTACTGCAGTGGACCTCGGATGACCTCGGCGTTTCCCTTCACTTCTTTACAGCTAAGGATTCTCTGCGCTTTACCCCGGGCTTTCTTGAAAATGTATTTAAAAGATTTATCGCCCGCCACTGTCTAACATTCCAGGCATAAAATCATTTCCACTACCTAATGGAAACTCCCAAAACATACATCGATGCTAAGCAGGAAGATGAATTCTATTAACTTGCTTGGACTTTCTACCCAATTAACCTGTTTCAGAAGCCTGAGAAAACAAAAACACGTTTTTAGCTGCTTTTACTGTGTTTTTTGCCCCCACCTTTGTCTTGAAGTGCACACAGAGCGCTGTCTATGGACATGTGGCTGTACAGGGGTCGGGGACCGTGCAAAGGCAGCGTTTTACAGCTGTGGGGGTGGGCGAGTGCGGGACGGGGAGGGAGGGGCCCTAAGCCCTCGTATCACCTTCTGTTTGGAAGGCCGGGTGCATGCACAGCAGCTTTCTGTGGCCCCTTCCGAAGGACTGTCGCTGCGGCGGAGGGGAAGGAAATAACGAATGCGATGGGGGTGGGTGGAGAACCCCAAGTAGTTGTGAATGAAGGTCACTCTATCTCATAAAAGGCCTAGCAGAATTAGAAAAGGTACAGAGAAGAGCAGCTAAAATAATAAAGGAAAGGGAATGATTCCCCTATGAGGAAAGGCTAAAGAGGTTAGGACTCTTCAGCTAGGAGAAGAGAGGGCTGAGGGGGGGATATGATAGAGGTCTATAAAGCAATGAGTGGAATGGAACGAGTAAACGTTAATTGGTTGTTTACTTTTTTAAAGAGTACAAAGACCAAGGGACTCACAATGAAATTATTAGGTAATGCATTTAAAACTAATAAGAGAAAATTATTTTTTTCACTCAACACATAATTAAGCTCTGGAATTCATTGCCAGAAAATGTGGTGAAAGCTGTTAATGTAGTTGCGTTTAAAATGGTTTGGTCACTTTCCTGGAGGAAAAGTCCATTAGCCATTATTAAGGTGGAGTTGCAGAAATCCACTGCTTATTCTTGGGATAAGCAGCTTGTGATTATTTACCTCTTGGGATCCTGCCAGGTTCTTGTGGCCTGGTTTGGCCTCTGTTGGAAACAGGATACTGGGCTTGATGGACCCTTGGTCTGACCCAGTATGGCAAGCCTTATGTTCTTATATTAAGGTTCATGGCGCTCGTAGCTCTACCAGGGTTTGTTCTGATTGACTGGAATCACAAAGGAGCAGGAATAAACTGTTAGCCAAATAAAACTGCTATAAATAACCTGCAAAGCCTTCTGTTTATAGCGGTTCCTATTACTCTATGCGTGGCCAGAGCTGGGAACGTCCGCTGGTGGGGGAGCTTGTGAGGGGTCTCTTGGGGGGAGGGGTGCAAGCTCAGGCTCTCCCATAGCACCTGGGAATGAAATTGAGGGCTGCTAGGTTAGGGGGTAGCTTCCCTGTTTCCTGAGCTGTACAGAGGTGGAGCAGCAGCGACGGCACTGACCAGGCTCCAGAACACCAGCTTACCAGTTGCTTACCGGATGGTTTCCTCTCTTGATGTCATTCCTAATCTCTTTATATTTTCGTTCCCCATTTATGTACGTATTCAGATTTCTCAATAGCTCAAAGCAACTTGCAAAACCAGCGATTTACTGTCTTGTCTTATTTATAAAATGCAACGAGACACATGCAGTGCTGTAGAGAGTCTCTGCTCCGTGGAGCTGACCGTCTAGACGAGAGAAACATACACAACGAACGAGTCTGAGAGAAATGGAGTTTATTATAGAGAAGTGCTTAGGATTTAAAAGCAGGTTCAGAAAGGTGAGATAATATACTCAGCTAAAGTTTACCAACAAACCAGACTGCGATTGCAGACTCTCCAAGCAATCTGGCCATAAACATCTACAACTGTATCTGTTAATGGTTTATATGTAAAAATGAGCTAAAGCCATTTCTGTTATGTTTTAACAGTAATAAAATAAAGCAGTTAGGAAACCTAGGCAGCATCTTATTATCCAATAAAATGGAATTGTATAAAACAGTACATAATGCCACAAATCATGCCAGCTGGGCATTCACCAAATGCCTGGCAAAAAGGTCTCTTTTTTTTTTTTTTTTTTTACCTCTTTCCACTTGCATCTTAGACTGTAGCCTTGGGCCACATAAGTACTCTTGTCAGCCCCAGAGGTGGAGGGAGAGACGTCCATTTAGTGCTATCTGTGGCCAGCAGGGGGTGCTGCAGTAGCCACCTCCCAGGGCCCAAATGCATCACATCTGGGGCATCCGATCCCAGCAGCCAGGAGGCAATGAGCCACAGGACCAGCCTCGTCGTGCGGGGCGGCTTGCAAACTGTCCATGGGCCTGCAAGCCCGTTCTAGAAGGAAAGTACGCGGGGGGAGGGGCAGGGGGGTGAACTGCCTGCTGGGAAGAGTGCGTGCACTGAGCAGGCGCTTCCCTGAGTTTAGTGTCATTTTAGTGGGCGGCCGGAAGGTCTGGAGTCGCCTTCAAGAGAAAATACATTGGGGCTCTCCCTTTACCGTGGGGCAGGGTCCTAGTTGGGAATTTTGGAAATCGAATCCCCACACGTACCTCCCCCCCCCCCCGAGGCCTGTCTCTTTAATAGCAGCTAAACTGAGCTGCCTTGTGAAACTCTGGCCAGCCTAGCGCTTTAAGCCCCGGGGATTTAACCGGCTTGCCCCTTTTGGACCTTGGGTCTCCCTGTGTTAAGGGAGAACGCAAGGGGACATTTTTCTGTAGGTGCAGTTCAGCCGTCTTGCCTTTCGTTGGAGCAGTAGTGTGGGTGCCGGCGGCGCACATTAAACGGGCGCTCAAGACTGAGGGCCCGCTCTCTTGACGCGCGCCGATCCACCTCTCTGGGGCGCCCAATTTCATATTTAAATGGCTGCCGTGGTAGAAAGGAGACGCTAGGGGCAACCTTGCATCCCTAGTGCCTCCTCTGCATTGGGCGCCCATGAGAGGCGGCTGTCAGCGGGTTAGGAAAACGGTCGCTCGTTAATCCATTCCTAACCTGATCGTTGGTAACATTTTTTTTTTTTTCTGTTTTCCTTTTTTACCTTCCTCCGACTTAATATCGCCACAATATTAAGTCAGAGGAACTACAGAAAAGCAGTGTATTCTGCTTTTCTGTAAACTTTTGTGGCTCCTCAAGAATGAATGGCTGCTCCAGGCCTGGCATTTATTTTTGAGAGTAAAAATTTGTGCATCGACTGTACTGTTTAGTTTTGGGGGGTTTTTTGCATGAGGGTAATTAATAATTTTACATGTGATGAGCGCTATTAGCTGCACCCTTGTTTGGATGCGCCAATCCCCTTATTGCAGGAGGTGTTTTGGACGTGCTTCCAAGCGCGGGTAACGTCGTGCGCTCTCCTGAGCGCCCTGTACTGCATTGGCCTGTTGGTGCCTCTCGGATGAAGACTCTGCTGCCCGAACCCGGGCTGAATGTTGCCCACTGCTGCCTCCTCTCGCCCGCGTGGCATCGATCGCTCCTCTTTCATTCTTGATCCGGAGTTATTGCAGCGTCTTAGGCAAAGAGCACCTTAGAATATTTCCTGCCTTTCCCTTCCCTCCTTACTGATGAGAACAAGCTGCTCTGACGGCATTTACAAGGGAAGGCTGCTTTCTCCCGCTGGCTGCTGGTTTGAGGAGTAAGAAGCCTGAGAACAAACAGAAGCAGGGACTTGTGGATGTATCTGAAATCAAGAAGTGAGCCAGGGGCGTCACTGGCTGTACCCTAAGCGGGAACACCATGCATGGTAGCAGCAGCCACATGCGTATTTCTTTTACTTGTTGTGAGCTTTGTTGCTTTTCGTAAGGAATTGTCTCTCTTTTTTTTGGGTTCTTTAGTTTTTTGAGCATGGAACAAGGTTATTGTACCTTTTTTCATAGGTTTTGTGGACAAGGAATCCCCATCCTCGGATGCAGATTGTCAAAACAGACTCCGAAGGCAAGCTGCTGAGTTACTTAAGGACATAGGGCTGTGGCTTTGTTTCCTGATGCCTGAGGTCTCGGGAGGATGCAGCAGGGAAGGCTCCGCTGGCAAGAGACCACGCAGTGTTTACAGAGCGGCGCCATTGCAGCTCCTTACTGCTGGGGCTTACTAGAAAGCTGTGCCACTAGTCTGCAGGGCGGGGGATATTCCTTTATTTCTGGTGTGAGCCATCTATGGATGCTGCTGTGTCGTGCCAAAGAGGAAGCCCCCTTCTGAGGCAAGAATTCACTACCCCTCTCTTGCAGATGATTTTATCAAAAAGAAAGCAAAGCCCATTGCTTAGACTTTGGATCCCGCGTGGACATCTCAGGCCCATCAACCCATGGAAAGTGGCCACGAATTTCAACGTCAGGCAAACCCCAGAGTGGCAGATCCCAACCCTATTCCAAGGGCGGCTGAAATAAAATGGACATGTGCTGCATTCATGTGATTTGGTTCTGCCACTGAGGGGGGCAATACATGGGCCTGGCTGCAGGTTGCCCTCACATGTAGTACAGGCCTTGGCACTGCCCTTATGGTCGGGGGTGGCAATCTACTGCCAGAGGCGAGGGATGAGATGGCATCCCTTCCTCTTCCCCTCAGTGTCTGCTACAGGTCAAATCATCAGGAAGCTGCAAGGGGGGGTCTCCTTGGAGTCTGCCCTTTTGGAGAATTCACATGCTGCGGAAAGGGGAAAGCAGGGGTGAGAGTTGCCAGAGGGGCAGATAGAGTGCCATTGGTGAGCTTTCTAGGAAGCTGGTGACCCTGCCAGAAATCCTAAGACCTGCCTCCCCTGGAGAAGTGGGAGATGGGTGAATGGTGGGGGTCTTTGTGTGTGGCACACTCTCTCCAGGCTGGTACAAGGGCACTGGGCACCCTAGACAAACTTTGCAGCCTTGTCCCTGTGCCCTACTGCCCTCATCACACACAAATAGACATTCTGCATTTATATCAATTTTACTGGACAAAGGACACTGAGAGCATGAGGTAAAACTATTACAAAATACCACAATCCTGCAAAAAACACACTTGCAATGCATATGGTATTAGCCCTCAGTAATGCATGTTGGAGGTGGGCTTTGCCCGGAGAAAACAGAATTACAATTAGAATATTTGTAAACCTCTCATGCTAAAAGAGCACTAATTGCCAGCCCTCAAACAGTAAAAACCCTAACTATGAAAAGGCAACACTGCAAATATTACACCAGACCCTAAACACCAATACACCTCCTATTAGGAAAACAGAACAAGCCGAGCTTCTATGGATCCCTGCACAGAAGCTACATGCCAGCAGAATCCCTCAACTCAGTCACACGTGCAGAGCACAGAGAGACCCCCTCCGAATACAGAATAGAGACAATAAAAGTATAAACAGAAATGAGCTGGAAACAGCAACAAGCCAGACTGTATGCAGAGCAACAAGGGAAAAACAGAAATGCCATTCCTCAAAACAATAAAATCAAAGAATATGAACCATCAGTCATAATAGTAAAAACATAAGAAAAAGAATTATTTCAAAACAGCAATGAATAGAATAACAGCCAATAATTAAAAACTCTTAATTATAAAACTTCCCAAACATCGATAATATTTCAAAACAGCAGACATCAAATAAACACAATAATTAAAACTATTAAAGATAAAAAAAATCCCAGCTTCCCATACTTGGGAACATTTGATTTCCAGTCACCCTGAGATTTCCATGGATCATTGAGGGGGTGCAGGGAGGGTGAACTTTCTCCTCTTATACACACATACATGCTTTTGTACATGTGCTTCCTTACACACACACACACACACGCTTTGGGGGGAAACAACCCTGCCGACACGTCACTAAGGGGCCGATGCAATATCATGCGTGCACTCTCTTGGACGCTTGATGTAATACTCAAATGAGCTGGCGCACTAAAAAGGACACTCGCTGGATAAACTGCGCGTCCATGGCATCGAGTGTCCAGGAGAAGTGGCTGTGCGCAAATGAGGAACATGCACTCAATTTTCCCAGCGTCCATTTTCATAGCCTGTGCACAGCCAGGGGTTAGGCAGACTGAGGCTCTTTAATTCAGCTTCCCTTTCCCTAACCTGACCGCTGTAAGATTTTTTTTTTTTTTTTCCCCCCCCCACATTGCAGCTCTCTATCTCTGGACCTCCTGCTTAGTATCGCAACGATATTGAGTAGGAGGAACCACAGAAAACCTATCTCTTGCTTTTCTGAGCATGGCTTGGGGTGCTCAAAGCTTAACACCAACTCTGGGCTGGCGCTAATTTTTAAGGGTTAAAATGTGCACGTCCTCAACATGGCACTTGCATGTGATGAGCGCTATGAGGTATGCGCCAGCATGGACGCGCGTTTTGGATGCGCTAATCCCAATATTAAGCATTTGTCTAGCGAATCCAACCGCATGTTTAGCAGCGCGTTGAGCCTGCGCCCGATGTTGCATTAGCCCCTGAATGTTTATTATTTTACATTGTTACTGTACTATGACGGCACATGATATTTGTAATCTACACCACCCATATTTCTCTCTATCGTGCCCTTCTGTAAACCGTTGTGATGGTTATTTAACTTAACGATGGTACAGAAATGTTTTTAAATAAATGTGTCTGGTGAGGTGGGGGCTGGAGGCGCATTTTGGAGGGCACCTTTTGTCACTCCAAAACCTGGCTGCCTTGTTGCCCCTGCTTGCGGTTCACAACTCCAGGGGTTGATTGAGAGAGAGAGGTTCATGGACACACACAACTGGCAGTGCTGCAGTAAAATGTGGAGCTGCAAGCTGCATTTAGTTTTTCTGACTGTCCTCTGATACAAAGTGATCCGCAGCTGAGAGATCGCCGGCGCCCACTGCTTTGCAGTCCTGATCACAAACTTGTCTGTGCACCACTGCAGAAATGCAAGCTACATCCCCGCAGGGGCGGCTCAAGGCAATCTGCTGCCTGAGGCGAAGGATGAAATGGCGCCCCCCATGGCCCGGTGCAGGTGAAATCACCAAGGGCCAGGGGAAGGGACTTGCGCAAGGAATGGCAGTAGGATCTGAACCCTGGCTTCCCTGGTTTGCAGCTCACTGCTCTGACCACTCAGTTTCTGGGCCTGTTGTTTTTTTTTGTTCTCCATCTTCGGCATCCGCCCCACCCGCTGGGTCTAGAAATAGGAATCCTCCATTCCCTATTGCCTGCCTCCCACCTTTCTCCAGCATCTGCCCCCTGGGGGTGCGAGAGGTTGGTGAATGGTGGGAGTGTGTGTGTGTGACGCACTCTCTCTTAGGGCTGATACAAGGGTATTAGATGCCCTGGACAAACCTTACAGCCTTTCATTCCCCCTTCCTCCCCTCCCCACATAATTTAAAACTTATGCTTTCTTTTCCATTTTTAAATTTATTAACTCCCCCAACCTAAAAAGGCAGCTTGCATATGGAAAATAGATATTCAAAGTACAATCTTCTGAAGTAAAAATATCACTTACAGCAACATATATAGGCACACACTGCAAAAAGAAACAGACTTTCAATAATAATAGTTTAATAGACTTAATAAACTACCTTTCTCATAGTAATCAGGGTGGTTTACTGGATCCCATAGGGTGTCAGACCTATGGTAAAGTGCACTGGGTGTGGACTTGGCCCACAGAAAGCCAGGAATAAACTGAACTACAATTCCAATACAGTAAGCCTTCCATATCATAATTGTCAACACTCAACCTATGAAAAAGCCGTACTGCAAATATTACATCAGGCCCTAAACACCAATACAGAAAAAAGATTAAAGCCAGGTTGTTGTAAATCCCTACAAAGAAACTACATGCTAGCAGAATACCTAAAGCCTCAGTCTCACAAGCAGAACACACATAGACTCTCACCAAATACAGAATAAAGAGATCATCTACCTTATAAATGGGCTCTGACCGGCCCGCAAATGCGCAGTAGAGAGCAGCTCTACCGCGCATGTGCGGGACAGCACGTTGGTCAGAGCCGTGCGTGCCCGGAAAAAAAAATGGCGGTGGGGCCGCAGGAGCGGCGGCGGCCGCGAACCAGGAGCGGGAGGAGAAGCAGCGGCGCCGCGCGCGCGAGTGACACCCCCCCCCGAGATCTGCCGGCAGGAGTGGGAGGAGAAGTGGCGGTGCCGCGCGCGGGAGTAACACCGCCCCCCCCCCGAGATCTGCCGGCAAGAGCGGGAGGAGAAGTGGCGGTGCCGCGCGCGGGAGTAACACCGCCCCCCCGAGATCTGCCGGCAAGAGCGGGAGGAGAAGTGGCGGCGGCACCGCGTGCGGGACACCCCCCCCCCCCCCCCCCCCCCCGAGATCTGCTGGTTGTGGACGATCGTAAAGGGGAGGGGATCGAGAGAGGGAGGGGAAGGTGAGGGGGAGGGAGGTGAGAGAGGGGGTGGGGGAGGGAAGGGGAGAGGGTGGGAGGGAGGGAAGGGGAGAGGGAGGGGGAAGGTGAGAGAGAGGGAGGGGGAAGTGAGAGGGAGGGGGGAGAGAGTGAAGGAGGAGGGAGTGGGAAGGAAACGGACCGAGCCCGTTGTTACGGGCTTAACGGCTAGTAAAATATAAATTGAAATGTGCAGACAAAATGAACTGGAAATCACAAAAGCCAAACTCTGTAAGCAATGCAAACACAATCAAGAAATATACATCATTAAAAGAACATCAAATCTGCTGATAAATCCAGCCAATTAAAAACACATATAAAAATGTTTAAAATATTATCAAACACTAATTAATAAAATATTTCAAAACAGCAGATACATCACATCCAATAATTTAAAACTAACAAGGATAAAAAAAACTCCCAGTTTTCATAGCTGGGAACTTTAGATTTCCCGTCCTCCTGAGAGTGTGGTAGATTGGAGGAGAGTGCACAGACTCTTTAATCTCTCATACGCAGCATGTGCGCAGGCACTCTCTCATAAACACCCTCACAGAGCAAGTCTCTCGCACGCACACACTTTGGACCTTTTCTTTGGCTGCACAGCGAGGCCTCTTCTGCTGCGGGCTGTGGGGGAACCGCTGGCGGCAACGCAGTGACTCTTCTTCGGCTGCTGGATCGTGGGATGGGAACCCCGCCAGCATGTCGCAGTTCCATGCTACCGTGGGACCTTTCTTTTGCTGGCGGGGAGTGGGAACCCCACTAGCTCTGCCGGTTTTCCTGCCCACAGAGTTGTTTGCCTGCAGGAAGGGTGAGGCGGCTGTGGCAGGAAGGTTTCAGGGGACACTTTTGCCCCTCAAAACCTTGCTGCCTGAAGCGGCCGCCTCGCCCTGCCTCATTATAGAACTGCCCCCTGCACCCCAGAGCTCTCCCCCAGAATTTGCTGGTCCCTGGCGAGACTTTCAGGCTCCATTCCACGGGCAAGGACTCCTTGCTTGAATTCAGGTTCTCTGCAGGGAGAGCCCTGGCGAGCGCGAGAGTCTTTTTGGGTCATGGTACACAAAGCATTCTCCTGCCTTTCTTGCACTGGCTGTGCTACAGATATTACAGGGCTCATTAAATGAGCAATAAAAGTAGACTTAAAAAAAAAAATAAAATGCTGTTCTTCACTTAAAGATTGACCCGCTGGCCTTAAAACTGCTTTCACGGACCTACATTTAGCCGCTGTGACGTTAATTGCAACAGTCCATTGTAGCGGCAAGCAGTCCCGGCATGGACCACGGCTGTAAAAAACTAATGAGCAGCCTTTACAAACTCGCGAGATGGGGTAATTATAACTTGCAGCCATGTCTGCAGCTCTCTAGTTTAGTAGGCCGTTTAGATTAATGAGACTTGATATGTTTATACATGGAAAACCAATTACAGTATGGTGCCTTTCTAAAGACGGTTATAGTTTGCTGTCTCAGATTTTTTTTTTTTTTTTTGCACCCTGCCTGGCTCAAAATTGAGTCTGTCCTGCGCAGGACCATGAAATGATTTGCTAAATTAAAAGATTTGATCTTCCTGCTTTGGCCGTAATTCATCACGACCCCAATGGGACAACCCAACCCCCCCCACACCCATTATTGAATAGGTTCTCAGTCTGAACCCTTTTCATGCCACAGTGGGCGGCCTCTCCGTTCCCAGAGGTTTCCTGAATTCTGCGACCCATCTATTCTGAATAAAACTAAAATACAGTAAAACCCTTGGCTAGAAAGGAAGCTCCTTAGTTAGGGCACTTGCGGTGGAAAGGGAAGGCCTGCATCCCTCCAGTTTAGTTCCAGTTCCGAGGATGAGGAGTTGGAATTCACTCGTATACTTTTGTGTCCGGGGCTGGTGCTTCCGTTAGGCCATCTAGGAGGTTGCCTAGAGTGGCCAAGATTTTGGGGGCGGCAAATTCCTGCCAGGGCGAGGTGCTGTACCGGAGGCAACGCTGCCAAAGAAAGGCCTGTGCAAGCCTAGAGCCAGTGCCGAGGAGAAGGAGGGAGTGCCGGGCTGGAGCTGCTGCCAGGAGCCAAGCTGAGGGGGGGGTGTTTTGAATAACCAAAGCTTCACCTAGGGCACCAAATAGGCTTGCACCAGCCTTGACAGCTTCTCTACCCATTCTGTCTTTTTATGGGTGGTATTTCTAGGCATTTGTATATAAGGATGGCACGTAGTTTACAGGGATATAAAATTCAGCTCTCTTGGGCTATTGATTGCCACATAAAAGGGTTTATTCCTGTGCCTAAATGTACTAAATGGGCATGGAAAAGCCCGGCGTGTGCCAACACCAGGGGATATGCGCACAAGCTGGACTGGTGCGCGCCGAGCGGATTTTGAAAGCCGCGCGTATCTCCCGCCGTGCGCACAGATGAAAAGTGAGGCAGGACCTGGGCATTCCTGGATTTCACCTTGAGGTTTGCACGCGCCGGGGTCCCCAGCCGCGTAACTCTACTTCCGCTAAGGATGGCGTGTCAGATGTGTAAAAAAAAAAAAAAAACCAAAACAAAATCCTACACATCAGCAGGGTTTTAAGAGAAAAAGGGGAGTTTGGATGTCCTATTCCTTATCTGGGTGAACCGCATGCTTGGACGTGCGTTCACTTAAAATTGTGCGCGCGGCGAGGCAGTCTTACAAGATGCGCACGTCTACGCGTGTTTTATAAAGTGGCTGGCGCCCCTGTATATGGGGAACATGCTTGGTGCTTCTCTCTGCATCGGGAAATTCAGTGTCGCCAGATTCCGCTGGCACGAATGGATCACATTGCTGCTTCGGGTGATCGGGGGAGGGGAGGGTTAAGCAGAGTGCTGTCGGCGTGCACGTATGACGTTCTTCCATCCCCCAGTCCTGTTCTTCTATAACTTTGATTTTAAATAGCAGTACTACAGGAAAAATGTTTAGATAATTGTTATAACTGTAACATTAATACCCTTCTTCCATCAAGATTTTTATATTTGGTTTATGCCTTAGCTCAACCCTGGGCAAATATCACACCAGTGCACATCAAGTGTGAGTTGCATGAAAACAGCCGCTGACTTCTGTCAGGAGTATTTTCTTTGGACACATAGAAACATGATGGCAGGAAAGACTGCATGACCCATCCTTCCAGTTAATTTAGCATTATAATTCTCCTTGCTTCCCATCTCATGCTGTCTTGAATTCAGGTACTGCTTGTCTCCCCCCACCTCCACTGGGAGGCCGTTCCCCCGCATCCACCACCTTCTCTGTGGAAAGAAATATTTCCTAAGATTACTCCTGAGTCTACCCCCATGATTCCTCATTCTAGCGCCTCCTTGCCATTGAGAAGCTGTGCATGGAAATCTGACCTATTTGAATGTCTCTTATCATATCTTCCCTAGCCTGCCTTTCCAGGGTATATGGCCATAACTTAAAGTGTGTGTCATCCTGGCTTTTTATTCCAGTAAATAGTGAACATGTATCTTGCTCTGCTCACTGTGCTTCCTAAATGATGCTAGTAAAAGAATTGCACGTATGCTCTTCAGCATAATGAACTCTGTTTTATTAGCACATTTTAAATAGAATTTATAGTACTAAATGTAAGCAGTTTGTACCAAAAGCTGAGAAGAGCAAAAATGCTCCTAATAAATGGCACCTAATAACAGTATTATTCCACTTGCCTTTCCATTAGCTGTGGGTATTGCTGTGTATGACTGCCTCGTTCCCTTCATGTGTATGGTATTTTTGTAAGAGTGCCTGATAAATATACTAAAAAAAAAGTTTGCTTAAAAAGGCAAGGTCATTTGACAATGGAGTTTTTGTAGTACAGTTTTTTTCTGAATCCAGGGTACAGCCACTACCGTCTGCTTGCTGCTGTCAAGAATTGAGCAAAAATGTCATCCCATGTTGATTCTGCAGACCAGCGGGGAAGGTCTAGTTATTTCAGGCATATATGGGGGGTCTAGTGGACCTGCTCGTGTCGGATAGGAAGATCTGATCCCTAATGCCCCCATGGCGCTAGGAGTTATTGTTGCGGTGTTATGGGAGGGGACCCATTGCAGCTCCATGTGTACAGGGTCCCGTGCTTTTGAACAAAATGCACCCTTCCTCCTCTGCTTTCTGCTGGAGGGGATGTGGTACGAGGGTCTCCTTTCTTCACATGTGGTCAAGTATTTTGGGTTCAGGTCTTTCGAGGTGACTTGCTGGACGCGAGCGTCTGGCCTTGCTGGGAAGCTGAAGGCTCTGATTGGTCAGGAACATCCCTTCTGGACCATTGGAAGTCTCCAGCTTTTGGAATAACTGGAATACCCTCTCTTAAAGGCTCCCTTAAGCAATATGAGGCTATTTGGGGATGGTTTTGGACCAGATGGTGCGAACCAGCCCAGTCTGAGGAAAATGGCTCCTATTGAACATTTGAATTTTCTTATTGTATTTCCTGCATCTGTGAGCTGGTGTGGGGACTTCCTGGAATTGCTTCGTCCAGCACGTGTACTGCCTGTTTCATATACTCCTTTTTCTTCAGTGTTAATCTGTGAAGGATTTGTATTATTGAGATTTGATATTGGAATTTCTGTTTATTATTCAATAACTCATTATTAAAATTAAAAAAAAACAAACAAACAACCCATACTCGATTACTTGTAGACTAAAAAGTTAACTCCCGATGTAACAAGCTAACGGTACGCAAATAAAACTGGAGGTGTAAAAAAAAAAAACCACCCTTAAAACACATGCAAAATAATAAATATTATACACTTAATGTTTAATATGCATAAACCATGGTTTATACTTAGCAAACATGATTTAGGAGCACAAACTGTGTTTCTTCACATAAGTTGCAGTTAGTGTGCACAAAACATTTTGTTTTGTATGTGCAGAGATTCAGGGTACTGGGGCCTCTGCATCATGAACCCCAGGTTCAGCCCTGAAACGTTCTTTTTTTTTTTTTTTAATATATTTTTCAAATAATATTTACAATGAAATGATATAATCAAGTATTACATAATATTTACATCACACTTTTAACAAGAAAATAACAATATTCCAGCCCACATTTTTGGAGGAGGAGAGAGTTACTAACTCTACAGCTTTGACATTTCTTTAAACAATCCTATATCCCCTCTTTACCCTTTCATAAGGCCGGGGTTTTATCTATGATAAATCGTTGCAGGTGGGATGGGTCAAGAAATATAAACTTATTATTTTGAAACAAAATCTGGCATTTACCTGGAAATTTTAGGAAAAAGCTAGCTCCAATATTCAGCACAGATTGTTTCATGGATAGGAAAAGTTTCCTCCGTGCTTGTGTGGCACGGGAAACGTCCGGGAAGACTTGAATTTTCTGTCCACAGAAATTTTGTTCTTTATTTTGGAAATATTTAAGAAAAAACAAGTCTTTATCTCGTTTCAAAGAAAAAGAAACTTGCAAAGTTGCTCTCGAATTTATCAAGTCCAGGGAGTCTTCCAAAAAGGTAGAAACCCCTGGGCTTTCTAAATTGTCAACTTCTCCCTCCTGTTTCTGCTCTATCCTTCTTTTAGGTAAATAATATAGCCTAGAGAGTGCAGGAATTTTCTCTACTTCAAACTGTAATACCTCAGTCACATACTTTCTATATAACTCCTCAGCCGAAAGTAGTCTGGAAATAGGAAAATTTAGTAATCTAAGATTACCAGATCTTATTGCATTCTCTAGGCTTTCTAATCTGCTATGCAATAGCATATTATCTTTAATAGAAGCAACATTTACAGTCTGTGAATTATTTACTACATGGTTCAATTTTGCAACTTCCTGTTCTAATCTCTCCTTTCTTTTATCCAATTCTACAAATTTTTCCCTTGTTTCCACTGAAAAGGTCTGTACATTTGACATAGACAAGAAAATGTCAGGGTTTATCTTAGCAGACAATTTCCACACATCTAACAATGTTACCTTTTCTGGTTCAACAATGCTTTCCTCTCTATCATTACTTAATCCAGCAATGATAGATGGGCATTTAACCTTAACACAAACATCAGTTGCCTCTCTACCCAAAATTATCACTTCTGAATGTATAGTCTGTTCCGGTGGTGCTCCATCACCACTTAGGGTTTGTATCACTCCTCCGGTTTGGACTATAACTTCATCAACTGCATTTGTTGCTTCTCGTGCGGGAATTGGGGATGATTGTATAGCCCTGGGGGTTTGAGTGGTTCCTAAAAAGGCATTCCCCTCATTTTTCCCCCCATCATTGGACTCACCAGCAAACACCACATGGGAGTCCATTGGGCCAATTCTTTTCGTCATGGGAGTAGTAGGAGAGGAGGCGTATGTGTTTTGATTTTCTTTTCCTTCCCATATTTTTGTCCCCCAGGGGTGCGCCGCTGTGCCCTTGTTTTTGTAGCTGTCCCGGGGCACTCACCGATGACGTCACTGGGGCGGGGTTCCGCCTCTCCCTCTCGGCCAGGAAACAGTTCTCTTTTCTCTCAATCTACACAAGGTAGAACTGGACGAGGATTCCCAGTGCGTAGGTCTCTCACTCTCCTCCTCCAGCCCTGAAACGTTCTTGCATCTCCACCAGGCATTAAAAAACATGTCCTTGCTACAGCGGGGGTTACAGTTCTGTGCAGAGCCAAGGGCTGACGTGGGTGCACAGCCTAGCGTGCGTGGATCTGCATGGAACCGTGGTACGTCTGGGACCTGACGTAGAGTGCATGCACAAAAAAAGACATTTTAAAAAGATATTTGAAAGACACATACAGTGCCTGCAGCTTCATTTGAAAGCTGGTCCGTCTTAGGGTTCTCAAGCCTGAGAGCTTATGCTCTTTGGGTGCCCAGCAAACAATGAGAGACGAGAGCTTAAAACGAGGGTAGAGAGGAGGTGGGCCAGCCACTGCCTGCCTGCCTTGTGCACCTCAAGCCCCTATGTTCTAAATGCTGTGGATAGGAGCGTGGGCTCAGGACCGCTTCTCTGCTCTGACCAACGGAGTCCAGATGTGCCATGTGGGGAGGTGGTGGGCAGGACCGGTGCAAGGGTCTGTAGTGCCCTAGGCAGACCAATGTACACCGCCCCCCTCCCCCCCCCTCCCAGAATTCACCCTGAATTGAATGTGCCCTCTGACAGTGACAGATATATAGAGTTATGGTCACCCTCTTACAGCTCTCTCTCTCTCTCTCCGTGACTGCTCCTGTCGTTCTTGCCTTATTCACATTTTGAAAATGGCGCCTTTGCGTGCCCTGATGGTGCCACGCCCACTGACGCTGCCCTAGGCGACCGTCTAGTCCCGCCTTATGGTCGTGTCTGCCCTGGCAGTGGGGCACGAGATCCATCTCTCAGCTGCTAAGCAGCCCTTGCCCTGCAGCAGGAGCTACCTGGAGGAAAGAATGGTCCTTGGGGAGGAATAGAAGTTTTTTTTTTAAATGCAACTGGAACAGTTGGCGCTGTGGCATCTCGGGAGCCCAGTTTGGCAGTGGAGAGAGGTTTGGTTTTTTTTGTGTGTTCTCTCTTTATTGGAGTTTGGTTCCAGGGATGATATCCTGTGCTGGAGGGGTGTATATTTATACGATCTCTCAGCTGCGGAAGGCAGGATAAGCAGCAACATTAGTTAACTTGTTTCTGCTACATGTTTGGACGTAGGAAAGCTTTTCTGAGACCCTTGACTGCTCTTTGTGAATGCGATGTCCTGATCCGCATCTCCTGTGTTGGGGAAGATGCCGGTTCCCGTGTGTGATCTTGACGTATGGAGAGCTGCTTGCATGCAAACCTCTGCCCTGTTAAAATGTATCTAGTAAAAAAAATACCATCCTACGATGCTGGATGCAGAGACTCCTGGGGCATTGCATGCTCCTTTGGGTGATCTGCAGTCATGTGGCAGGATTGCTTTGAATGATGCAGTTGTAAGTGTCGGTAACTCTGTTTCAAAAAAACAAAACCCTATAATAGTAGGTGTGAAGTCATGTTTCAATGGTGAGAAATAACTTGAAATGTGCCTCGCTTCAAAGGCTTGATGTGCACACACATACGTCTTGTGCTCCCTGTACAGCATGTTCTTTCCCTTCCTTGGGCTGTGCGTTACTACTGGACTGAGGAATCTCATCTTAGCCTCTCGAGCCTTCACCTCTGCTCTCTGTCGAAGTAAAACCCAGAAGCTTCCTTTTATGGTTAGGGTTTCTTAAAGGGCACAGTTTGGAGTAAAAAAAACATTTTTTTTTTTTTAATTTTTTTTTTTTTTTGGGACTAGTTCCCAGCTAATGGGGGTGGGCGTGAGAGAGCAGTTTCATGAGCTGGCATAATTCCTCACAACTTAAAGCGGGAGCAAAACTTTCAGATTCCTTTTAAAGCCAACCTCGGGTGTTGGCAGTGAAAATGTTCATTCGTGCTCACTGTTGGCTGTTAGTGCGCTAACTGTCGTGTATAAAGTCATCGGCAGTCTCATGGGAGTGACTCCGACATAGTCTCACAACCCTTAAACTCAGATGGTGGGGGGGGAGGGGGTGCATGGGGTCGGAAGCAACAGCGGGTGCTAGAGAAGAGGGAAATGGAGGGTTAGTAGCAGCAGCAGCAAGGTGCATGACTGGGAAAAGACCTAAAAGAATGAAACTTATGGAGGAAGAGAGAATGTGATGCTGTAAAGGAGTGAGGGTGCAAAAGGCACGTGAGGGGGAACGCCGTGCTGGAGCTGCCAACCGGGGGGGGGGGGACGGACGGACGGACGGACACGAGAGCCTGGACAACCTTTTGTTTTGGTATTTTATAACTGCTTCTTGATTATAAGAAACTTTTATTTTTAAAATACAAAAACTTTATTTCTGCAATCTTAAAGGTAAACTTTTAAATGCCCGGTGCGCACCGAAATTAGGATGCGTGTGAAGTCTGGTTCCTGCCTGCCGACCGTATTTTAAAAGGCACCCGTATATGCACGTAAATGCCGCGCGGCGCCAGATCTCAAGTTTTGAAAAGTGGGCGTGGTCTGGGCAAGACGGGGGCGTTTTGGGGCCTGCCCAAGAGATGCGCGCCCGAGGCCCCCTCTGCGTAACTTTTACTTCTGCTCTGGAGGAGGTGTAAGTCATAAAATAAAAGGATCGAGCCGTTTCTGAGGGGTTTAAAGGGTCTGGGAGTGCTGTAGGCTATCAAACCAGGGAGCTTGGAGGACCTTGCTGTTAACTGGGAATGGCGCGAGGGCGCGCCCCTTTTAACATCCCCTGACTGGGGCAGTAGAAGCGGGATGTGCGTGTGCGCGCTGCCAGGCTATCTTACAGTGTGCGTGCGTATACACACCCAAGTTATAAAATATTCCCGTCCGTGGGTGAAAGTTTGAAAGTTACCATCCCTGGATTTTTTTTGGGGGGGTGGTCCCAGTAGTTTCCGCCTGCTCCTTTGGGCTTTCAGCTCAGTCGGGACCAGGGCCGGTCTCTGGAACCAGGAGCCCTCGGTCACTGCTACCCAGGGATATTCTTCCTATTTCTATAACCAGTGCTTGCAGCGATCCGTCCTGGGCCGGGGACCGTGTATTGGGGGGGGGGGGGGCCCTTCCGGAATACTCTCAGTACCTGAATGTAATCGGCTTTCAAGTATCTAAAAATCAGAATGCAAATAAATTAAAAAAAAAAACCAAAACCAAACCTGCTGTCATGGGCCTTGAATCCGGGCCACTGCGTATCCACCGTTGCATTGATGATGGAGGAGACTCTCTCTCTCCCCCTGCCTGGGGATTCTGCAGCAACTTGGGCCCCAGCTCCCGACGAGCCCCCTGGTTGCTGCTTTAATTTAAGGATTTTTTTTTTTTTAATTATTATTTGATATTTATTGAATTTACAATCAATTTAAGCATAAATTTCTTAAATTAATCACAGGTTTATAAAGCCAATTTAGAATTAACAATGTAAGGAAAAGATATATTACCAACAATTCTCAATATATTGACCGAATAATGTACTTAAACAGTACTTCTAAATAATATATACTATTACACTTAATTATCGATCAATTAAATCCATTCATTAAACACATTTTCATCTTTGGGCCTCTGCTGACCCGGGAAGTCTTAAGTCATCAAACTTGGGCCCCAGCTCCTGACGAGCCCCCTGGTTGCTGCTTCAATTTAAGGATTTTTAAGATGGGCAGGGAAAGCTATGTGGGGAGTGAAAGCACTAATGGCCCAAGGGTGTCGCGGCCCTTATGTGTGCCTGCTGGAACGAGATCTTTATGTGTGCGTGCGCTGGAACGAGATCTTTCTTATGTGTGCCTGCTGGAACGAGATCTTCCTTATGTGTGCCTGCTGGAACGAGATCTTCCTTATGTGTGCCTGCTGGAACGAGATCTTCCTTATGTGTGCGAGCTGAAACGAGATCTTCCTTATGTGTGCCTGCTGGAACGAGATCTTTCTTATGTGTGCCTGCTGGAACGAGATCTTTCTTATGTGTGCCTGCTGGAACGAGATCTTTCTTATGTGTGCCTGCTGGAACGAGATCTTCCTTATGTGTGCCTGCTGGAACGAGATCTTTCTTATGTGTGCGTGCGCTGGAACGAGATCTTCCTTATGTGTGCCTGCTGGAACGAGATCTTTCTTATGTGTGCCTGCTGGAACGAGATCTTTCTTATGTGTGCGTGCGCTGGAACGAGATCTTTCTTATGTGTGCGTGCGCTGGAACGAGATCTTTCTTATGTGTGCATGTGCTGGAACGAGATCTTTCTTATGTGTGCATGTGCTGGAACGAGATCTTTCTTATGTGTGCATGTGCTGGAACGAGATCTTCCTTATGTGTGCCTGCTGGAACGAGATCTTCCTTATGTGTGCATGCGCTGGAACGAGATCTTCCTTATGTGTGCGTGCTCTGGAACGAGATCTTTCTTATGTGTGCGTGCGCTGGAACGAGATCTTATGTGTGCATGCGCTGGAACGAGATCTGTCTTATGTGTGCATGCGCTGGAACGAGATCTTATGTGTGCCTGCTGGAACGAGATCTTTCTTATGTGTGCGTGCTCTGGAACGAGATCTTTCTTTCTTGCTACGTCGCTGTGCTTGTTCTGGAATAGTTCATGTCCTTTCATTAACATTTTACCTATTCAGATGGAAGAATTTGTATTTTATTGTGTTAGGAAAGGTTGAAATGGTATTGTAGGACTGCAAATTCAATAGTGGTTTGTTTTTTGTTTTTTTTTGTTTTTTTTTTTTTTTACAGGAGTTTGAATGTCTGGTTATTACATCAGCATTTTCCCAGTGGGGTCAGGTGGCAGGGCATTAACTCCCTCCCTTCCCCCACTCTTTTATAACAGATAGTGGTGCTACTGATCTGAGCCAAAAGGCCAAAACGTCTTCCCCAAGAGCTTGATCTGCTCTACCATCCTCTTTCCGCTGCACGTTGCGTCTCGACAGCAGGGATGTCTGTCTTCTGTGCCTGACGTTTTTAATTTTATATGTCTAAAAAAATACAGTGTAACGGAAATGCTAGGGGGTTGATGAGCAAATATAATTTTCTAAGAATGACTTTGAGGCTCTGGATCAACGTTTTGCAGTCTTTGTCACCTGGGAGTACGATTTGGTATCAAAGGGGAATAATCTGTTTTGGCCCAGAGACTTAAGATGTGAAAATCCCAGGGTTCTCCTCTGAAGCCAGCTGCCCGTAACAGAGAATATTGCTTTGTACGGACTGCTGTCCAGGACCTTGCATAACGCACTGCCCTCACTTTGATTTAATATCAGTAGATGGGGAGTATATAAATATGTATAACTTAGTTTTTCTTATTTTTTACTCTTTACTGCTGGAACCTCTGCCTATAAAGAACATTATAGCACAATATTTGCATATATGAGAAGGCCCTAAAATTAGCATGTATGAGATGTGGCTACAGTTAGGTTGTGGTTAGTGGTGGTTTTGGCGTAGGGGGGCTAACATTGTTAGGCTTAAGTGGAAACCAGTTTCACAAGCAGCTGCTGCTTTCCGTGCATGTGAAATATTTCATCAGACAGCGTTGTGACATGTGCCAAAGCTGTGAGCTCGTACTGTTCACTGTGAGCTCTGTGACTTTCTTCTGCCCTCCGGACATATCCTGGTTAAGAGCTGCAGTGTGTCATTAAGGGAGTCACAGACCCAGGGGTAGGTGGGTTTCTTTTCTCTTTAAACAGAATTTCAACCCTGTATTGTAACCCAAGGGAGAGGTACAGTATAGGGGGTTAAATTCTAAGCACAAAAGAGCAGCAGGATCTGGGGGTGATTGGTCACCTTAAAATCATCAGATACAAACAGGAGGATTAAGTGATGGCAAAAGCCAGAAAGATGCTTGGCTGCATAGGGAGAGGAGTGGTCTGCAGAGAAAGGGAGGTGATATTTATTGCCCCTGTATAGGTCCCTGGTGAGACCTCATTTGCAATACTGTGTACAGTTCTGGAGATTGCACCTTCTAAAGGATATAAACAGGATGGAGTCGGCCCAGAGGGAGGCTACTAAAATGGTCCGTGGTCTTCGTTCTAAAGCATATGGGGGTAAACTTAAAGATCTAAACATGTAACCCCAGAGGAGAAAGGCAAGACAGGGGAGATATGATAGAGACATTAAAATACCTCAGGTTTCCATGTACAGAAGATAGGGGGAAGACTCAGGTGTCTTAGGAAATATTTCTGTACAGAGAATGTAGTGGATGCGTGGAATGGCCTCCCACTGGAGGGATGAACACTCAGGGACTGGTAGGGATTATAAAGCTGGATGGTCAGGTGATCTTTTTTTCTGCCATCATGTTTCTATGTTGAACAGAAACCATCTAATCCCAGTGCATTCGTTTTTTTTTCTTTTCATTTCAGGTATAAAGAAAACTCAGATTTGAGAGCATGCACCTGTTCTTAAACTGTATAATTTAGCAGTGTCTGGTTTTAAAAAGTCATTTCATTGATAGACATAGGCCTTTAATTTGGGGGGGGGGGGGCTGGAGGGGGGAAAGGAACGATGAACAATTGCACAAAGCTTAGTTTTTCTTTGGTACAGAAATTTGCATAGAATAACAAACGGCAGAGCAGCTTTCACAATGCCCAGTGTGTCTGTGTGCTCCGACCTCCAGCTGAGCTAACTTATGTCCCTGTAGGAAATAAAAATGAAGCAACAATTTGTAAGGGCTTAGAGCAGGGGTCAGGAACCTTTTTGGCTGAGAGAGCCATAAACGCCACATATTTTAAAATGTAATTCCATGAGAGCCATACAATATGTTTAAAACTAAATACAAGTAAATGTGTGCATTTTATGTAAGAACACACTTTTAAAGTACAATAAGTCTCTGAAAATATTACACCAGGCCTTAAGACACCAATACATCTCCTATTAGGAAAACGGACCAAGTCAGGCTGCTATAGAGTCCTACACAGAAACTACACGCCAGCAGAAAACCTCACCTGAATCACGTGCTGTCCCTCACCTAACATAGAATAAAGAGACCAAAACGCATAACAAGAAGCATGCAGACAAAACTGAATTGGAAACCGCAACAAGCCAGAGTCTCTGTATGCAGTGCAACAAAGGAAAAAAGAAACATCACCCATCCTTATAAAACAAATCAAGAAATATAAAATCATCAGCAGTAAAACTGTACTAACAAAAAGAACATATTTCGAAACAGCTGATGAGTGGAATATCCAATAATTAAAACTCATATAAAACATTTCCAGATACCAACAAAATATTTCAAAATAGACACAAAGATCCAGTAATGAAAAATAATAAGGATACAAAAATTTTTTTGCTCTGCATACCTGGGAACGTTTGATATCCAGGTGTCCTGAGATTGTTCTGAATTAGCAGGAGGTGGGGTGGTTTGCTTGGAACTTTCTCCTCTCTCAGTCACATACCAGCGCTCTCTCTCACACTGGCTCTCAATGACACACCTATACACACATGCTCTCAGTCACTCACATATACAAATGTTTTTTCTCTCTCACTTATATAGGCTCTTAATTACACATTTACACACATGCTGTCTATCTTTTCACGCTTACACACACACAGGCTTTCAATCACATAAATACATGCTGTCTTTTTCTCTCACACACAGACTCTCATTCACATGCTTACAAACATGTCCTCTCTTTCTCTCATTTACACACAGGCTCTCAATCACATACTCACATGCTCCCTCACCTAAATCAGCTCTCAATCACACACAGACACACATGGTCTCTCTCTCTCATTTAAACACAGGCTCTCAATCACATACTCACATGCTCCCTCACCTAAACCAGCTCTCAATCACACACAGACACACATGGTCTCTCTCTCTCATTTAAACACAGGCTCTCACTCACATGCTCCATCACCTAAACCAGCTGTCAATCAGACACAGACACACATGATCTCTCTCTTACTTATACACACAGGCTCTTAATCATACATACACATGATCTCTCTCACACACAAAGGATCTCAATCATACACACATACTCTTTCAAACAAACAGGTTTTCAATTACAAACTTACACATACAGGTTCCCAATGGTAAACTTACATTCATGCTCTCTCTCTCACAGGCAGGATCTCAATCACAGACATACTCTCTTTCACATATACAGGCTCTCAATCATTCACATACATGCAATCTCTCACTCACACACACAGGATCTCAAACACACATGCTTGCTCGCTCATTCACTCTCTCCCCCCCCCCCCCCCGGGAACTCGCGGCAGCAGCAGCCACCTCCCAACGCTAACCTCCTTCATTTTCAGCCCTCGCGGAGGCGAAGGCGGAGTCCCATCGGCCGCGGTTGAAGATTTTCATTTTCCTCCGAGCCGCGCTGCAGTCTTCTTCCCGTCGGACACTAGCGTGCCTGCGCGGGTCTTCCCGCGCAGGCACCCGATGCTCTCCACTTCCTCTTCCGGGCCGCGGGAAGAAGAGAGCACCGGCGTGCTCTCTTCTTCCCGCGGCCCGCTGACACCCGATGACTCCCGCGCAGGCACCCGGATGACTCCAGTCGGCGTGCTCTCTCCCCCCTCCCCCCCGCGGCCCGGAAGAGGAAGTGGTGAGCATCGGGTGCCTGCGCGGAAGAAGAGACCGTGGTCTCTTCTTCCGCGCAGGCACCCGATGCTCACCACTTCCTCTTCCGGGCCGCGGGGGGGAGGGGGGAGAGCACGCCGGTGCCGCTGACTCCAGCTGTCCTGCCGCGTTCCGCCCGGGCTGACAGCATTTTAAGCCCGGGCGGCGGAGGACCGGGGAGCAGCTGGGTCAGCGGGGAACCACGAAGTATGGCGACACTTGTCTGCGAGCCAGATGCAGCCCTCAAAAGAGCCATATCTGGCTCGCGAGCCATGGGTTCCCGACCCCTGGCTTAGAGCATAAGGGGTGCATAAAAGTGTGAGCTGAGGGGCTTGGTGGCAGATGTTAGAATGAAACTGGAGGCGGTACATGGCAGGGGCCGAAATAGTCCTAGAGGTCGTGGGCTAGTTTGCCTGTAGGACCCTAGGCTGGGAAGGGCATGATGTAGACAGAGAGCCCAAAACGACTTTCCTGTTGCCGCATTGTCATCCAGATTTGTTGTTTTTCCTAGATTGTGCATCTCTTGAAGGAAGAAAATTAAGAGTTTGGACGAACCTGGGCAATGCACCATGTCATCATGTGTTTCCAACAGGCCTACTGCTGAGAGGGCCCTTGGTCAAGATGAACGTTGCAAAGAGACTCCGAAAGAGCCTGACGTCGTGTGCAGCTTCTCTTCACTGAACATTGAGCTGGACATGGAGTCCTTCATTGTGGTCACAGAGTATGACCAAAGCGCGTCTGATGGAGAGGAAGGGCTGGAGATTCAGCACTGCAGGCAGGACACGGGGCCCGATTTCAGTCGACTTACTGAAAGTGGTATGGCTGGAGGCCATCCAGAGGGACCCTCCAAGGAGGTGAAAGAACCAAGAGCCAAACTAAGCATATCCAGCAGAAAGTTGTCCCTTCAGGAGAGGTCTCCGCCCACCCAGTCTCCCAGCAATAGCTTGAGTATGAACGGGCGTTACATTTACCCTTCCCTTCCCTATTCTCCGGTTACTTCCCCGCATTCCTCTCCTCGGCTGCCACGGAGACCAACAGTAGAGTCTCACCGGGTTTCTATTACAGATTTGCAGGTAGGACAAACGTTTGCTGAATGTAGCACAAACCTATACTCCAGCATTCCTGCCAGAATGTCTTTTATTGTGGGTGGTGGGCCTTTGTCTCTGGGCATGGAATGGGAGAAAACCCTTGATACTGTAAAAGGAGCCCCATTAATGTGCCCTCATTTGGCTGTAAAGAGAAATTTTTAATGTGAATTTTTTAACTACTTCTGTTGAGCGTTTGGATTTTATTTATTTATTTTTTTTAACCATCTGGGATCTGGCCTGCCAGAGTGTGGCTAGCGTGGCAATTCATGGTCTCTGTCTGGCTTCCAGGGACTCCTCTCCCAAAATGTTGATTCCCTTAATCTTACTATCTCATGTTTAATCTCGTTACTTTAATTTGCAATGTTTTTTGTTTTGTTTTTTTACCTTCATGTATGGCATTATTAGTTATCTATCTTTCCTCCTCTCTGCCTCTTCCCCTCCTAGTTATCGGGTCCCTCCCTGTCCCAGTTCTCCCCCCCCTATTCTATGTATTTTCATACTTTTAGTTCTGATGTAAACTGATATGATGTTCACACGAATACCGGTATAGAAAAGCTGTTAAATAAATAAAAGAACCCATGGAACAAAGCTGGAAATTAACACCAAATCCTCATGGCGTAGAAGTCTGGCCATGCAATTTGGTTTACAATAGGGCAGGGCCGGTCAAGAGGCAAGTGGTTTATTTTCAAGAGACTGTAAATCCATTTACATAGTTATGGTTTCTTTACCTGTGTAACTCCTTATATTACTTGCACAGCTGTCTGCTAAGCCTCTCTCTGTTTGCCCCAATATCTAGAACAGTTAAGACTACAATTAAGGAAAGGGAGGAGAATAGATTTTCTCTGAAGTTCCGGCTTATTTTTGGAATATTCCCAAAAATAGTGGACTTGTTTATCGAGCTGTCCTCGTTTGCTGTTAAGAGCCCCCAGCCTTTCTCTTTAAGGGGAGATGCCACTGCTATAAAGCTCCTGAGGCCCGGCTCACTGGTTGGATGAGACTTTGACACCCAGGCCTGTGGTATGGGACAGCATTAGCTGTGAGAGGAGAACGAAGGTCTCGTATCTTTCGGTGGCGCTGATGTTTAACTTGATTTCTAAACTCAGAGAGTGACTAATTTTAGCCGAGCGCCTGAAAGCATGAAATCCGTTTTTTACTGAGGCGTTGTTTGTGATACGTGCCAGATGGCCGTGTGCCGCCCCCTCTTGCACCTCTCACGGGGGGAGCAGACTGCGTGCACAGGAAGAAGAAAAGGCAAACGGCCCGCCGATCACGCGAGGCATCCTGAAGTGCCTGCGCCTTCCTCCCTGTGTAAGAGGCATCGTCTCGCTTCTTTGCTGTTGGACCTTTAACATCGCCTGTCCAGTCCCGGCTGAACAGAAGAAGCTGGAATCCGATGTAAATCGTCTACCAGTGCCAACCTCCAACAGAGCAGGAAGGAATGTTTGTTCCCAGACCCCATGGATAGAATGGATTTCCTGTTGCTAAACCATTTTCACCTGTCACAATGCATTCTACTGGGTGATGCTAAACGTGTTAATTGCAGACGAATCCCTCTCCCCCCTCTAACTTCAGTCAATAGTTTCAAACTGTGATATGTCCACAACATAAAGTAGATATTGACAGAGAAGGAGCACTGACTCGCCCAGCAAGTGAAGGCATTTTTAGATCAACTAATAATACATTATAATTTTACAGAGCAGCATAAATATAAACCTGCCGAGCAGATAGAAAACCAGTCCCCCGTGGGTACCATTCAAAGCCAAGTCTCTATCTGGAGGAAGGCTACACGGTCAGATGGCTCCGTTTCTTGCTGTTCCAGCACTAGTTCACAGCGAGTTACAATAACATAAAATCAGAGATGTTAGGACGATTACAGAAAAAGTACAGACAGGCCCTGCACAGTGTGCAACGTCCAAAAAGCATAGCACGTAAAGTTTTATAAGCCCAGGAACTGATGCAGCCACTCTGGGACCGACTCTCAGGCTTAGCTTACATGAGTGCAAGGCAACCGTGCTGGAGGGGAGGGGACGGCTGGTTACAGTCGCATCGAAGATACCTCCAAACGGCTCCCGGGAATGGATTCTACTGGCCCAGTGTTTACATCGGCGAGCTCTGCTTGACCTGCTTTTTCTGGTTCCTGTGGAAGTCTTCTGTAGAAAATGTAAAGGGAGATCGGTGCCCTTTAACCCGAGGTGGAGGTTTCTCAGGAACCTGCGAGGGGGGGGGGGGGGCATTATGGTGAGCTCTGCAACCTCTCTCTCCCTCCTGTGATGGGAGATGGCCAGCTGTACCCACGCGGTACGCCGCCCGCTAACACGACTGCGGGGACCACCACGGGAAAGCCAACCCCAACTTTTGGGAGAATCCCTGCAGAGTCTTTCACCCGGGTTCTCGTCCCATGGAAATTGGAGGTGCCCGTCCCGATGAAAGACTCTGCAGGGATCCTCCAACGGTTGTAGCCGGTTATCTGCTTCTCTGCACTTCTCTTAGCAGGTCAATGGATTTTGAGAATATTTGAATGTGTGGGGGGGGGTTTGTTTTTTTTTTTAAGTTTTCTTAAAAATGATTTTAAATAGTTCATGTGTAGTCCAGCTGTTAAGATTATACAACCTTCTAAAGCCTTGCATTAGGTGGCTGGTTATACCTTGTGCATGAAGGCTTTGAAAATCTCCAGCACACACTTGCACTATTATCATATCTTTTGGAAGCCAGTTTTTTTGCTAAGTCTGTGTTGACGTTTATTGACTTTTCTTCACCTATGTGGGGTGTCCTGCACTTGAGAGGACAGTTTTTTTTCCCAGTGGCTGAATAGCTGTGGATCTTTAACTTTGCCCAGGGCTTGGCGTGCTGTGATGCAGAGGGGAGCCAGCTTTGGGTACACACCGAGGTGACGTGCTCAGGGAACAGCTCCCAATAGCACGCCAATGCCGCCGGTTTCGCTAGTGGCTGCAGGGGGGTCCTGTGGAAGGCAGCTAAGAGCACCCAAGGAGGAAGTCGTTTTACAAATGTCGCTTAGTTAGTTTAAGCTGCCAAGTGCTGTTATCATAACATCATGAAGCATCTTTGGCCACAGTGTCAGTAAATCTATACTGTCTGCAGCAGCTGTGTAAAATATGTGGTCACTTATTCATGCTGCTGGTTCCTTTTAAAATAGTTTTTTATTGTATTTTCTAGGACTGTGTGCAGCTTAACCAATACAAGCTTAAAGATGAAATTGGAAAGGTAAATATTGTGCCATGTATTACTGCGGCCCTGGCAGAAGGTATAGACGAACCTAATGCACAGAGGGCAGGGCATTATTCACAGCCGTGCGTCGAGTGCTGCCCACCCTCCAAGCTGGTAAATATTGTTCAGCTATGCGCGCAGTCTTGCCGGCATGGCTCGGAAGGGTTCCCGATGTCGGGGGAGGGGACAGGCCTAGTCTGGATTTTCAAAATTCTGTGCTTTGCAGGAGCAAACTTCTACAAGTGCCCCCTACTCCGGGGCAGTAATTGAAGCTCAGGTGCCTACATAGCTTTGCTTGGATTATTCATACAAACCCTGCAGGTTAACTACCCCTGGGGTATGCTCCAATTATTGCCTCCAGAGCACTGCTTTTGATGTGAAATGGAAAAGCAAGCTATTAAATTTGAGTGAATAATTCAAAATAAGTGCTACTTATGACCGTCCCATCCAGCCTGCCCGCACGGAGGATGTGTCCCAGCTGCATTCTTTAGAGCATGGCCACCTGGAAGATATCACGCCTCATCCAAGGCCCTCTTGTTGTCTTCCTCCACGTCTTGGGTAGATGGCGAATAAAAGATCCCCACACTCAGCACCCCTAATCCCAAAGCTTTGTAGGAATCTAAAATAGCTGTGAATACTGTTGTGGCTGTTGCCTGAAAAGCTGGCCTCCAAGGTCCCCAGCCTGCTGCACTGACTTGGACAATCGTTAAGGAATTGTACCTTTTTTATTTTTTATTACATATTTATGATTGGTCGTCATGACTGCACATCCTACTACATTTCTCTATCTAGCAGTCTGGACCCCACTCTCATGGTTCATTGTGACACATTCTACACAGTCTGGGGCAGTTCAAAACCGCCTGCCAGACCAGACCCCGGCTGCAGTGGCCCTCTTAGCCCCAGATGACTCCCTCACTTGTAACCTGCTACAGCCAAGGAACTGTCTTTGCATTTAGCTGTGGGACAAAGTGTATTTTTTTTGCTAGTAACTCATTGCGTAGCCTGTTTAAGAATGCAGTGCATCCCCTGTACTATACCCAGCAATGTCTTTCTGCAGGGCTCCTATGGCGTGGTGAAGCTGGCCTACAACGAAGATGACAGCACCTACTATGTGAGCAGGTCTTTCGTTTAAACTTCTGGGTGGCAGATAGCCCACAGCTTTCCCTTGTGTTGAAAGCAGTTCCTTTCCAAAAACTGCTGTGCCCATATTTCTGCTGCTTGCAATGAGTTATTTGGAGTTTGAGGTTATTGGGGGGGGGGTTTGCAGAGTCGCACAGTATGCATACGCTCGCTTCCGTTTTTATGTCCTGTAAGTAATGCAGGTACACACCGCATGATGGGTGGTCTGGGGGGGGGGGCGGCATTGCCCTGTGAGACGGGGCATGTCTCAGGACGTGCGTTAAAGGCTCGTCTCTGCCGTTAACTCTCTGTGAGCTAGGGCCAGTCGCTCTGATCGCCTCCTGCCTCCGGGACCCAGCTGGAAACAAAGGTGGCTGTCTTCTAATCCTGCATGTCCCGGCCAATATTTATTGTCCCGGCCATGGGTCAGCAGAAAGTACCCTGGCATCACGAGGGTGGTGGTGGTGGTGATGCCGATAATGCAACTCTTGTTTGTCTCATCTCACAGGCAATGAAAGTGCTTTCCAAGAAGAAGCTGATGAGGCAAGCAGGGTTTCCACGTAAGTGACTTCCCGAGCTTGCAAGGCTGGCTGGGGCTAGCGGCACAGTAAACGCAACGACAGCAAAGCTGTTTTGCAAATGCATAGATGTTTTAGCTTGCCTGTATGAAAAGCTTTTTTTTTTTTTTTTTTATTGTTATTTCTAATGTTTGACTATACTTAATCCAGCCCCAGGTATTGCTGTCCCGTGTCGTGCTCTGCTCCCAGTAAACACAGATGGACTTGGAGCACGTGAATTGTTGAGGGAAAGGAGGTGGGAGGGAGGATGTTTACTTGTGACTTCAGGCATGAAGAGAGAGGATTACGGTTGAGTTTAAATATCACATGACCAACCATCAGTCTTTATCGGTGTCGGATTGGCTTTCTGCCATCTATAGAACATCTGTGCCCTTTGGAAGCCTTGGCTCCTGAGTTGCAGGCACTTCCCTGTGTCCCTGGTCCGAGGGTTTCCGTCCTCCTGTTGCCAGGAAGATTAGTGCCCAAAACTTCAGCTGGATGTTGGAACTCTAGGGCATAGGAGCAGACTTGTAGAAAATGATTGGAAGGTGCTGAACTCAACCCAAATTACAGCGCTCCCAGGAAAAAAAAGACTGTGGGACATCAGCGACTGGCCAGCTGGCACTTAAAATGCCCAGGGAGACGGGAGCACATCCATCCTGCCCTCTCCCGTGACCCTGCAGCACAGAGTTCTCAGGTCCCGATCCATGGGGGTGGTGCTCAGGCACCCACAGAGCTCATGGGCGAAATGTCCCCAAAACGGGTCAGTTCTTGCTCACGCCACGACAGGCATGAACTTCGCTCGGGGGAAGGGCTCGATAAATGCTGACTCTTTTTAACTCCGACTGCAAAAGATTCTAGGTTATTCAGTTTCGATTTAGCACACGTAAAACCCTGAAATAGGATGGGAGATGTGACTGTCTGGCTTTCCAGCTTTGAACTGTACGCGATGAGGATTTTTCCGTACGTCGGGGGTTCTCTGCGAGAGCCATAGGCAGCTCTGGTTTTCATGACATCCACAACAAATATTCATGGGACCCATTTGTGTGTGGCCTAAGAAGGCAGCTAATCCGCATAGCCTGGTTCCCCTGAAAACCAGACCTGTTTGTGGCCCTCGGGGGCCACAATTTAAAAGCCCTTGCCATGGACCCGGGTGAGTTCCTAAAGAGATTCCCAAGGGGGAAGATGTTGAGTTCATCTGGTTTGTTTAGTCATTGTAAGCCTATTGCTTCAGATGAAGGGGTTTTTGTATATTCTGCTCCGCTCTTCTCCGGGATCATCCCGGTTAATCTTCTGTAGTGCTGCGCTGTGCCACAAACAGAAAAAGCTTCAGTGGCTGCATAACAGAAACAGAAAAATGATATAACCCTCCTCTCTGCTCCTGGCAGCTTTGACTCGTGTGGTCCTACTGCCTTTTGTTCTGAGGATAAGTTTGTTTTGATCTGGCCTCTCTTTGCTTGTTCCCATGGTTGAATTCGCTGTTCACCTTTTACGCCGTCGTCTGTTTTTTTTTGTTTGTTTTTTTTTTTAAACAGGTCGACCGCCGCCTCGAGGTGCCAAAGCAGTGGCGGAAGGTGGTTTACAGCTCAAAGGACCCATTGACCGGGTGTACCAAGAAATCGCCATTTTAAAGAAGCTGGATCACCCCAATGTCGTGAAGCTGGTTGAGGTGAGACCGGGTCCAGCATTTTTTAACTTTTTTGTTACTGGCTCCTGTTTGCACAGGAGCTCTTAAAGCGGGTATGGAAAGGTGGCTCCGTGCTCTGACAACGCTACAGCGAGGTCTGTGTTCCAGGTGCTGGCTGGCTAGCAAAGTTTAGACTGATTAACTTGCCCCCGACCTAGCCGCATACAAAGTTATCCAGCCATCTCCAGCAAGGCGGGGTTTTCAGGTCTCGCCATTTGTTCAGCTAAGTCCAAACTTATTTGGGCAAGTGGCACTGAATATCGGCCTCTGAGCTTCTCCCCCCGCCCCCCCCCCCCAAACAAAAATCCCTTGCCAGCTGTTTCTGGAATGATCATTTCTGTTTGAGTGCCATCTGTGTACTTGTCACTGTACAGCCTATGATGGTGCCCAGGGAGGCTCAGTGACTGCTTCAAGGTTATGTAGTAAATGGTGGAGAGAGAACTTGAACTGAGGGGTCGCAAGGTTGGGAAGCCTCTACCATGAGCCCTGGCCAGCCCGGGAAGTTACTGGTTTGTTTCGTTTATAGACTGCTTTACTTGAACAAAGTTTAAACCAAAGCGATTACATTAAAAAAAAAAAAAATGTATAAATAGCTACGTAGTACAGTTGCATTGTGGCAGGGAATGAATTTTTTGGTCCAGTTCAAGAAAAGTTACTTTTCCAAGGGAGGAAGGGTTAGTAACTCCACAGCTGCTAGTTGTGTCCTGAGAGCAGAAAAATTTTTGGCATCGTCCCCTCCCAGAGGTTGTGAGAGCTGCTCCAGCCAAGCTGGGAACGGGCCCTGGAGCTGAGCACTGTGCCGCTGCTCTTCTGTGCAGGAGAGTAACTGGGACACCTTTCAGCAGCAGGACCCGCATCAGTTTCCTAGGAAACATGCAAACTGGAGCTGAGGGATGCAAAACAGGAAGGAGCTCAATCAGCTTAGCTTGACTTTTGAAGGGGCGAGGTGGAGGATAAGCCGCAGTGCCCGGTGTCAGATTTGACAACAGGATCTGTAACTGCTCATGTCCCAGCTTTTCCCGCTGGTGGCTATAGCCGAGCGATTCTCGAAAGCTTTTGCCCGTGCAAAATGGCTGCCCTCAAACGTGGCGAAAGGCACATGCAGGCTCTTAGCCACGGGAAAACAGCTGTTCCTTCCTCGACTCAACATGCCCACAGGAAGACTGTGCACATGCGTGGGTGGGGTTTTTTTTTTTTTGTTTTTTTAAAGATTTTCAGATGTTCTGATGCTACGCGTCCCCCACCGCACTGGCCACGTAAACAAGCAGGCACAGAAGAAAATACTTCTAGCCCACGAGCTTTGCATTTGCTCATCTTCAAAGAGAAACGCTGGTAGTTTTCCTTTAGAGACGAGCGTAAACTGTGTGTGACAAGCACCCAGGCGGTTTTTAGCTACGCGAGCTATTTTGCAAATTGCCCTGCCAGGATTAGCAGAGCATAAAGCCCTGCTTCAGCTTTTGCTCCTGGCCCTCTACGAGGAGCTGCCGCTGCTGATCTAGCCCTGTGATATGGGGCAAGCAAAGGATTGGGTCTGTTCTGTTGCTTGGGAACGTGGAGGGCTCCGGGTCCGGTTTTTTAGAGCTTGCCAAACCACAGTAGCGTAAGCAAGTTACCTCCTGCGGACGCGTGCCCAGCTGCACCCGTGGAAGGGACTCCTGGGCTCACGTGAGGCCAGATCCTTGGGGCAGCCACTCGGGCATTTTTTTTTTTCCTTTTATAGTTGGTACTTATGATCGTGAATTTGAAGAGATTTTTTTTTAGGGTTATTACTCTTTTTGTGATGCTGCTTTTAGTGTTTTATTTACAAATGAGTGTTAACTGAGAAGGCAAGCTTCAAAAGCCATTTTACCGGGGTAAAGGTACAGGCGGACTTTGCATCAAAATGCTCAATTTTGAAATTTGGCCGCCTCTCGTTTTAGATTTTTGATGTACTGTCTACATTAACCTCCTAGGCATTATACAGTCACCTCCTAGAAATCCCGCATAACGCTCCCCACAATACGATCAATTAACCCTAATCACGAAATCATAACCCTTGTATCCTACCCCCATCAGAAGCCGTCAGGCACCCAATCTGTCTCACCAGTCCATTCCTCCCCAAAGCTGCTGCAGGATTTATGGATATTACATTTTGTTATGCCACCTTGTTTTCTGTTGCTGTGTTATGTTCATGCTTAGGTGAGTAACGTGTCCTCATCAGTGCTGCAGGGATAAGCAAAGAATCCATGTGGAAGATTAAAAACACGTTTTTGTTTTTTGTTTTTTTTTTTGTTTTACCAGGTGTTAGATGACCCCAGTGAAGACCATCTGTACATGGGTACGTAAGCCAGAAATTCTCAAACCCCGAGTTGCGTGGATGCTTTCTATCTTTTTTTAAATCGGATCAGAAAAGTAAAGATGTGTAACCATGCTGCTGACTGTGTTTTTCCTGTGCTGTGTCATAACAGTAGGTTGTGTAGCAATGCCAGGACTGCGCTGAGATCCCCGTTGGCCGAAGCAGTGTTGTAGGATTTGTAGTGGTGAGGGGCACAGGCTGCTGGTCAGAACTGACAAGGAGAGCAAACAGGCCCACAACCCACCCTAGTACAAAGCGCTGAAAGTGCCCATGGTGAACCCTGTTCAGCCTGATCTACAGACCAGCCTAGTACTTTCCTGTTTGGTCAGGGAGCATAATACAAAGAGAGAAAGTCGCTCTCTCAACCCCCTAATGGCAGAGAGCAAACAAATATTGAATGCCTTGCAAAAAAGAAACCTTTTATAATAACGTCCCTAATTTGGATGATCATTTCCCATCCGGTGAAGTTCATAGCAGGTGATTCCCTTGAGTGGCATGAGGTAGTCTGTCTGTCTTTCTACGGTGGTCTAGCAGATTTTCATGCTGAATCTCAGGTGATAAAGATGTATGCTACGATCCCTTCACAAAAGATAGGCGAGTTTCCCCTCCAGCAGTCTGTGCAAGCTGGATTTATCATTACCTGGCCAAGCTAAGGAATAGTGACTGTGTGCCTGAGTTAAGGTAATCCTGGTATGAAGTATTTGCTTTAAATCTGTTTATCATTGTTTTAGAAACTGTACTGAAAAATTAAATGTCACTTTAATCAACATGAAGCTTCAGCAGATAATTTAATCCTCTTTTTTTTTTTTTTGTACTGCAGTGTTCGAATTGGTAAAACAAGGGTAAGTCTTTAGACATGTAGTTCAGAAAATAATAAAATCTGAAGGTCACTATGTTTGCAAAATAGCTGAGAAAAAAAATGAAGCATTGTGGCTTGCCGGATGACATCACATGGTGGTGTGTGTGCCTGTCTTAGTGCCTGGGCACGGACCGATGGCAGAGCGGGTTTAGCACCCACTGATGACATCACATTGTGTTCTAACTCTGCTGAGATTTCATCTGAGTTGGTTGAATATACAGTGAAAAGGATTAAAAATTAAACATTTTTAAAAAGCAAAATTTTGGCCAGGAACAATTTGTAAGTGAGCTTGCACTCCACAGTGGATAGTGAACAAACTGATCCACGTCTGGATTGTGCAATAAACTCCTTTAAAGCATATTTATTCTTTCTCTCTCTTTCTTTCTCTCTCTCTCTCTCTTTTCTCTCAGCAGTAAATAGCAGAGATCAGTAGTGCTACCAGAAGACCCTTTAATACTTACTATAGTAATGCATTTCTAGACTGTCCTTCCAGTTCTAGCACAGGATGTTTCAGGTACAATGAATTCCTTCCCCAAAGAGCTTACAATTTAAGTGGCTACCTGAGGTAGCGACTTGTCGGTGGGAGAAGCAGGAATAGAACCTTGGTCCTCTCCCTATTGCTGTAACCACCGGGCCAACTCCTTCCCTATACAAGTTAGATCCACCCAAAATATGTTTGGGGTAACAACAACTGCTCACCACAGTACTCCGTGTCAGGAGTAGGCAGCTTCTGGGCATGAAGGAGATAAACAAGAAACAAATATTTTCCTCCTCCTTAAAGCAGGATAAAGTCTTGCCTACAGGATGTTAGCATGTGCTTTCAGCAACTCGCGTGTGCACTTTACTCCAGTGCAAACTGAGCTTTTAAAGGGGCAGAGGCACCCATGCATGCACTGCTGTAATTCCTAGCTCTTATGATGGGGATGTGCATGAGGTTTCGAGATGATGTAAATCTGAAGAAAGGGCCTGTATGGTCTTGAAAGCGCTCCTTCAGTATCCTCCTTGGCTAATTACGTTAGTCCTGTAACTGTTATCACGACCCAGCGGGGGGGAGGGGGAGTCCCAGATTCCCACTTGGAATTTTTTATTTTTTTTTTATTTAAAAATTCGATACAGAGCCAGCCTGGTGACAGGCAGCACCATGTGGAAGACGTGGGTTTGATTCCTGGGCCCAGGCTATAAATGTAGACCCCTAGCATTGTGGCTTAGTAGAGGCCAGTTCCAACTGAGCTGGAAGATCAATCAATAAAACTTGTATTTAATGAAAAGTATAGATAAAGGTTGAAGTTCCTATAAAACGGGATTTTTCTTTTTTTCATCTGGCAGTTTCCTCCTTTGAGTTTCCAGCTCGGTGGGAGCGGACGCTGGAGTCTGGTGCCATGAGCTTCGTTCACAACTCCACGGGGATTTTCCCCTCCCGTATTTACATCAGCCCAGTCGGTGCCAGTTTTTTTTTCCAGCAGGAGTCACGCCCCAGGGCTCCTTCCAGAAGCCTGCGCTCATGGGCCCTGAGCCTGGCTACCAGCTATCACCCATGGGCAATGACCATGAACAGCGCCTCTGCAGCACCCTTGGCACTGGCTGACCCGGGGAGCAGAAAATGGAATTCCAGAAAACGGGGCATAACTGTTTTTTGAATTTTCTAAGGAAATCACAGTGGTGCATTTGAAAGGAAATAACATGAATCGTGCCTTTGCATGCTTAGGAAGCAGCACGACTCTCCTGGGTGCCAAGCTGTGGGGGGGTGGGGTGCCAGTCTGTGACTCTGCGAGCACAAGCACCCGAAAGGGAAGGTGGTGGTGGGGAGAGTTGCCGAAAGCATCTCTTGCCCATTGACCGCCCTGTGAAGAAGCTCCCTTTTTTTTTTTTTTTGCATTAATCAGGCTCTATCTGCTTGCTCTGGAGGTTATGTATATTATCTGCTCAGAACAGTTGTCATGACTACAAGTCATAGTCAGGAAGACATCTTGAGACTTATCTAATCTTAATATCAGTTACTTTGAAATCTAGCGATTGTCAGATTACCTTCCTTCCTTCATTGTTAGAAGCAGACATGCAGAACTTGTCAGTTTTCAGTAGAACATGTCGGTCTAAATCTTTTCCATAAGCTTTTCTGCTTACAGAGGACCATTTTGAACGCCATTTTACATGGGTATGAAGCAGCTTTTTTTTTTTTTTTATCTGCGGAAATAGCTCTTAGGAAAATTGCTGTCCCTCGATGCAGCTAAGTCTATGCTTCGTCTTAGCCATGTTGAGGAGGAGCTCTCAGGAGCATGTTCTGGTCAGGGAGGGAGACATCCAGGCATTAATGACACGTTCAAATGCACAGGTGGCCGTTTCCATTCAGAAAGCGTTTGTGTACTTTTGCTTTAAAACTTGGAGCAAGCTTGGTGGGTAAACAGTGCATGCGGACTTTGCCCCAGGTTTTCAGATGCTTTCCAAATAGCAGAATTATCCTATAACCAAGGGGTAATCAGGCTCTGGGTCAGAATTCATTATGGACCGGATTTTAAATCCCGGGCCTTGCACGCACCGGGCCAGTTTTCAAAGGGCCCGGCCACGCGTGTAAACCCCCGGGGGCATGGCTAGGGGCAGGGTGCCAGCACGCACAACTTGCTCCTGCTCAGGAGCAAAAGGTAGGATAAAGACCTTGGGGGGGGGGGATTTAGGGAAGGGGAAGGGAGGTTAGGCTAGGGAACTGGGGAAGGCCCCGCTGCATCACCGCGCAAATTTGCAAAATGATTTCCCCCCCCCCCCCCCCCCCCCCCCGCACATGCCTATCTGGCATTTTATAACATGCCATCGCGCGTCCACGTGTGCGTGCTAGGTAGTGTGTGCTCATGGATGTGCGCGCGCGCAATGTTTTAAAATCTACCGCAATGTACGTTTTATATAGTAACAAGAATGAAAGAAGCGAGCTGGGTGCTTTTTCATGTGCTTAGCTCTGCACTATTTTACGTGGTCAGAAACTGGAACCTTGTACTTGAATCATCTGTCTCTTGCATCTTTGACCTAATGAAATGCCCTTGTTGACCGAATACTTAAATTTGAATTGGAACGTTTGATAAACGTATGAGTTTAAGAGGAGCGAGGCAGGAGGCAGGCATGGGGACTTCTGTTCAGAATGTAGGGCGGTTTCTTATCCAGCCACTTAACCATGTCAGACCCATGCAGGGCAGGATTTAAAAATATGGACCCTGTAAGGAGAAGACAAAGGCGAAGAAGGTGTTTCCGGGAGACCGGATGGGGCCCTTAGAGATTGGCGAGCAGCAGGGGATGGGGGAGGCCCTGTCTCTGGGCATCATGGACCCAAGAGCAGTGATGCGCCAGCACCCATTTCATATCAAGAGGCTCTCGCTTGCTCAGCTGCACCTAATGTGAATCTCTTCATTGTCCTACGGTCATTTAATGTATGCTCCCTGAAACATAACTTCAACATATCATCGTTCAAGAGGATTCCAAGCAAGGACTTCTGCCCACATAGTGGAGGACTTTGCTGACATTGCTGCTGCCACCCAAAATAACTGATCACCCTAGTTTTGTTTAGATGTAAAATGTATTGTCCAACCAGTAAAACCAGATACCGGGAATGGCTGTAGAATGGAGTCCCACATGAAGGATGTTCTTGGGCCTCTCTGGTTAAGTACCTAAAATATTCACTCTAGGACCTTCATTAACTAGGAATAGTTTTATATGAAGCACATGTAAGTGTGTGTAAGACGATGACAGAGAGCATCTTTGCAAAATGAGGATTAAAAAAAAAATATATATATATATATATATATATATTCCATATGTTCTAATGTTTGTAGCCCTGTGATGGAAATCCCAACCAATAGTCCCTTAACGGAAGATCGAGCCCGATTCTACTTCCAGGACCTGATCAAAGGCATCGAATACCGTGAGTTGTAGTAAATCTCTTTTTTTTTTTTTCCCCCCCACCTCTCAGTTTTTACAAGGAGCCTGATTTGACGTGTGTCCTAGCAGGGCAGATGGTTTGCAAATTCTGAGATGTTCTCAGGCTGGTAGAAGGTGGTGTAATATGGCCAGAAGCTATTCGCTAGGTTAACTGTGACCACCACTTGCAAGTCAGCTTGCGGGAGCACAGGGGAAGCGTGCAACGTCCGTCGCTGTATCGTATCGCTGTTCTGCATTTCTAGGAGCTATGTTGGGGGAAGGGGGTGGCTGTTTTTTTCCCCACCCAAACTACACTCTTAGGTTTGAAAATGCAAACTGACGGGGTGGGGGGGGGGGGGGTGCAGTTTCAGACCAGCGATTTTTTTTTTATTTTTTTTTTACATGAGGAAAATACTTCCTTTTGAAAATTTCCCCACATGAGAGTAATTTTCAAAGTCCTTTCTGCAGGTAAAATGGCATTTTAACCATTGACATGGCCGTATGATAACACAGCCTGCCTGATATGCGGATAAGCGTGCGTGCATTTTAAGTTGCCGTGGTGAGCAGAAGCGGTTCCCAGGATTTGCATTTATGCCACTGCTTTGCGTTTTCAAAAGTCTGCCTAGAACTTTTCGGGGGGGGGGGGGATCTTGTGCGCACGAATCAGCAGCGCGTATAATTGTACGCGCGAATTGGCAGCGCGTATAATTTTGTGTGCGGGTGGAATCGCTGTGGTATTTTTCAAAGGGAGGCTGTGCGCATGCTTTCCCTATTGAAAAGCTTGCCCCCGTTTGGAAGACGCCTGCGGGCTGTTACAAAATCAGCCCCCCCCCCATATGTGAATCTGACCATTCTCATCAACAAACTAAACCCACGACGTTTCTCTGCTGGAAGTGGTCTTGCTTCTGCCTGTGAGTCACCTCCCTGCTCTTAATGCCCAGGCCCACATCCTGTGGGTCTTACTGCTCGTGACAGATCAGTCCATCTGTGGACTGCAGACAAACTCCCAGGACTTGCACAGAATCCCAAGAATAAGGGATGCAAAAGAACTCAATCGGACAGATAGAAATGTCTCGTCAACCGTACAAGCGACTGATTTAAAAGAGACCAATTCTTTACACCTACGGAAGTCCAGTGGCAGAGGTGCAGTTTCCACCTTCTTCCCTAATACGTAAACTAAATCAAATGACTCCATCTGAAAAGTTGTTCTGAGATGTGGAAGTGGGCCTGTGGCTCATTGTGGTTCATTTTTCCGTTGCAGTGCATTACCAGAAGATAATACACCGGGATATTAAGCCCTCCAATCTCTTGGTTGGTGAGGATGGGCACGTCAAAATTGCCGACTTCGGTGTGAGTAACCAGTTTGAAGGCACCGACGCCTTTTTAACGAACACTGTTGGCACGCCCGCGTTTATGGCTCCAGAGACCCTCTCTGAAATCAGGAAAATATTTTCTGGAAAGGTATCATTCTGATTTTACTGTCTTCCACTTAATGTTTTAAGTTTGATAGAATAATGTTGGGCTCTGTGTGTGTGTTTTGACCCAACAATTGTCTCCTGTTTGTGCTTCCAGTTCTAGTCAGAGCCACAGCAGGGATTTGGCAACATGGGTTTCCATTCATGGCCACACAGACAGACAGACACGCACAGACAGACAGACACACTACCTAGTTTGCTCCTTCTAGCAATGCTCCTAGGCCAGGGGTCATGCACTAGGTGTCACCCTTGGTCAATGAAGATGACACCATCTTCACAGGGGGGGGGGGGGGCTGAAAACAGTACCTCTGCCAATTTGGGAATCCTCAAGGATCTTCTGTATAGCAGCACTTGCCCCCAGGCCAGCCCTCATGTTAGCAGTATCTGACGGTGTGACTAGGGCATGAATGTTTAGCTCAGATCTCCTAGTCTAGTGCATGTCATAAATAATCAAAAAGTAAGTTTTGAAGAACTGGTGAATGAACTGGTCCCTTGACCTCTGGCTGTTGCACTTTACCTGCTGTGGGGCCTGGTAGAGGGTTTGGGTGTGCTGCACATGGCCCAGTGACGGAGGAACGATGCCTACAGCTGCTGTGGCAGCCCTGACCATCCAACAGGGCAGCACTGAGTGCAGGTCTCAGAGGGGGATGTCCTTGAGGATAGCAAAGGTATGTGGAGTCATCCCAGCTTGCCATGTGAGGTGGGAGGGAAGGGAGAAATATGTGAATGCAGGCGAGAGAAGAGATTTGACAGACTTCTTGCTTTCTTTTTTGTCTTTGGCGGAAGGCTTTGGATGTGTGGGCGATCGGTATCACTCTGCACTGTTTTGTGTTTGGACAGGTAATGAAATTCTTTCCCTGTGTGGTGTGTCTTCTGCATGCTATAGACTAAATGTAGGAATGAAAATGGCTATGTATCTGAAGTCCTGCTCTTTTGATACCTTCGTGCACTGCATACGTCTCATAACGGTATGGAAAGAGATGTGTTGCTGGGCGGTAGAACTGCACATGGCCCTCTTTATCTGTTGGAAATGTTACTGTTAAGACACCACTGGTTTTCTATAATCCCAGATTTAAGGAGCAGGCCTGTCCGTTTCCTGGCAGAGTCTGGTAGTGGCCATCTTGGCAAGAGTCTCAGCTTATCTGAGTCTCATTGATTGGCTCGCACCAAAGGACACCACCTGGTCTGCATGGACCAATCCCCTCTCAGTCCAAGTGAGGGAATGTTTGGGCCATGCAGACAGAGCTGAGATTCTCGCTTAAATCCAATGCTGCGAAGTGCCTCACCAGCTGTGTAATCTTGTCTTGCTCATGGCATAAAAATCAGGAAACCCTCTTAAAGTGTGTTCGTTTTTTTTTTGGTTTTTTTTCATTACTTAGTGCCCTTTTATGGATGAGAGGATTTTAAGTTTACATAATAAAATTAAGAGCCAATCCTTGGAGTTCCCAGACCAGTAAGTATATGTACTTTTACTTTTTTTGTGTCTCTGTATTTTTCTTTTATTGTTTGAGTGCTGGATACTGTGCAGGCACTGGTTTTCCATGTTCCCAAGAGTCGAAGCATGCATGAAACAGATTTAACTCTGCCCATGGCGTCAGACGTGAGCAGCATGGTCTTTTCCTAACTTGGCCCTGAAATCAAGAACCAGTTTGTTTGGGACAGTTTTCTGGCAATAACATATCATGTAATCTCTGAATATTTGCACCATTCATCAGAGGCACAGTCACCCCATAAACATTCTCCTAAAGGATGGATAATTTGAGGTAGGAGTCTTGGAGGTGATATTTTATTTCTTAATGTTCTGAAGCCCTTTCGATGCCTAAGACTTAAAACTGGAGCCTCCACAGTTCGGTAAGATGCTTTGTTTCCAAGGTGCCTGGAGCTTTAACTGGTTTTGTGGGCCCAAGATCACTAGAAGGAGCCTGTCTGATGTCTCATGCCCATGAACATACTAAGGAGGGGCACCGTTCTAGTCTTGCTCTCCCCCCAATTGCATAAGCCTGTCGTGCCTTGAAATGCTTTGTCCTTTGTTCAAGGTCATGCCCTTTCAAAATTCATTTTTATTACTTACACTAATATAAGAGTCCATCAAAGAGTAAGAAGACCTTTAATGTAGAGCAGCGGTGGACTCACGATGTCAGACCGGCTCGGGTATTCGCCACCCAGGACAGTCACGTGGTCTGCCGAGCACGGCTCTGCAACGGCCGCGCACGGCAGACCACGTGACTGGAGCGATCGGCCCACCGAGGGATGCCCGATCCCCTGATGTAGAGTCTCTCCCCTGTCCTCCCCTTGCCCCTGGGAACATCCCTGTGGAAAGTCTGCACTTGTAGTGGGTAATAGTGCACATATGCTTCTACCCACACAGAAGATGGGCGGAAACCCACTTTTTATATGCAGAAACATGTTTTCTCAGAGGAGAAGCAGGATGGTAGTCCTCACGCATGAGTGACATCAGATGGAGCCCTGATGCGGAAAACTTATGTCAAAGTTTCTAGAACTTTGACTAGGCACTGAGCATGCCCGATACCATGCAACCATCCCAGTGGCAAGTTCGGCCGCTCTGAAGGATATCCAGACTCTGAAGCTGGAAATTCTGCTGAAGAGGCTTTTTGAGGATTTGGCTTTGAGCCTTTGTGAGGCGGTCTGCAGAACCTTGAAGCAGAGAGCCTGCTTGTGCTGGCTGCAGAAGGCACGCAAGAAGGTGACAGCTGAGGTAGCTCAGGCTGCCCTGCTTGAAAGCGGAAATGGCCTATGTGGTGGATGCCCTCTATGACAAGATCCAGATTTCTACCAGGAATATGGTCTCTGTGGTTGTGGCGCGGAGGATTGTGTTTAACCTCCCCTTCAAAGGCAAGTTGCTATTCGGAGAGGATCTGGAGCAACTCATGAAGCAGTTGGGGGGGGGGGGGGGTCCAAGGGCAATAAGTTACTGAGGAGAAGAAAACCACCAAGAAGTCCTTTCCCCAAGTGCTTGTTTCCAAGACTTGAGATTTTGTTCATGCAGCCAGCAGTCCTTTCGAGCGCAACATAGACCTCCTCAGGATGGTGGTGCCCAGGGTGGAGACGGAAGTAAGGTTGGCCAATGAAGGCGGGCTACTCCGCTCCTCTCCGGATGCTATCAGAGGGAGGCTGGCCCTCTTTTACGAGGAGTGGACCAGGATCACTTCAGACATCTGCGCCTTAGAATTTTCTCGACCAACTCAGGGACACCTTTGTAATCTCCTGCTGCGTCTCCCATTCCAAGCAGGAAAAGGTGTGGGATACTTTGCCATGTCTACAGCTCCTGCACACAGTTGTTCCAGTGCCCCCTCGGGAGAGGGGACAAGGAAGGTACTCCTCCTTGGGAATCACGAAATACACGGAGGGGACTTTTCGGCCCATTCGATCTTCAAAAGGTCTTTGCTGCCCTTAGGGTGCCGAGTTTTCTGATGGAAATGTTGGGTGAACGGTGATAGTGGCAGTGTGCAAAGGGAGTTTTTGGCATTGTTGGATTTGACAGAGGCCTATCTCTATATCCCCATATGGGCCAAGCAGCGGAGGTTCATGATTCTAGGGGAGCATTTCCAATTTCAAGCCCTTGCCAACGGCGAAGGCACCACGGACGTTCACAAAAGTGGCGGCAGTACTGTGGCACTCAGGAGGGAAGGTATCCTGGTGCACCCGTACCTGGACGATTGGCTCATCTGGGCATGTTGCTGTATGTTCTCCCCCCTCCTCCCCGGCCTCTCATAGGTCGAGCGTTGTGACTCATCAAGCTTCACCTGGTCAGGATGATTCAGGTGACTCCTGAGTGGCCCCATCAGCTGTGGTTTGCGGACTTGGTTCATTAGCAGTAGACTGTTCCATTCATTTGGCCCATCTGCCAAGGTTGTTGTGGCAGTGACCCATGTTTTCAGACTGGGCAGATTGCTTCTGTCTAACAACTTGGCTTTTGAGAGGCGATGGCTCCGCTTTAAGGGATACTCGGAACCTGTGATTACGCCTTTGCTTCAGGCAAGCAGGTCTTCCACATCGCTGGTTTATATCCAGGTTTGGAAAGTGTTTGAATCGTGGTGTTTGCAGAACAAGGTACAACCTTTAAAGGTGGATGTTCTGCAGGTTTTGGCCTTTTTGCAAAGTGGCTTGGCTAAGGGATTGGCCTGTAATTCCCTTCGGGGTAGGGTGGTAGCCTTAGGGTCTCTTCGAGGTAGGGTTCAGGGAAGACAATTGGCGTCTCATCCGGATGTGGTGCACTTCCTCAAGGGGGAAAAATCTGCATTCTTCAGTCCGAAAGATAATGTCTAGCCTGGAACCTTAATCTGGATCTTCGAGTGCTGTGTGGTCCTCCCTTTCTTTAAAGGATCTAATATTGAAGTCTGTTTTTCTTGGTGGCTATCTGTTCAGCTGGAAGGATTTCAGAGCTGCAAGCGCTGTCTTGTAGGGACCCTTTCCTACGCTTTTCTGAGGATGGTGTGTCATGGCATACAGTTCTTCCTTTTTGCCTAAGTGGTTTCCTCTTCATCTTAACCAGATAGTTGAGCTACCGGCTTTTCCAAATTTGTCACCAAATGCTCCTATGGCAAGGGAGCTTCACTTATTGGATGTGCAGTGAATTCTTTTGCAATATCTTAAGGTGACTAATGCCTTTCGGAAATCAGATCATCTGTTTGTCCTGTTCAGAGGAGCAAAGAATGGAAATAAGGCTGCCAAAGGCCCGATTGCAGGATGGCTGAAAGAGGCAATGACTACAGCTTACACCTGTAAGGGTCGGTCGGTGCTGGAGGGGTTGCGGGCACATTCCACTAGGGCACAGGCAATCTCCTGGACAGTATGTCAACTGATTTCTCTGCAGGAGATTTGTTGGGCAGCAACACTTTTACCAAACATTACCGCTTGGATGTGCGACTGCCAGAGGAGGTGGCTTTTGGGGAAAGTGTGTTGCATGTGGGTCTTTCTCGCCCAGTCTTGGGTACATCCCACTTTTCTGAACTGATCTGGGTTATGCATTGGAAAGGAAAATTGGTTCTTACTAATTTTGCTAATTTTCATTCCTGTAATACCACAGATCAGTACAGAGACCTGTCCCCTTCTTTTGAAAGACTTCCTCTCTTCTGGATGTTGCTGAGATATATGTTTACATACTATGCTGATTTACTAGAAGTATACATTGTTTAATATGTTCTTTGTTTAAAACTAGGGGTCCTAGTTTTTAGGGGGGCTCCAATTTTTAGTCTCTACTCACCCAGAGTTTATTGGGGTGTGATAATTTAGACATCTTGGCATGGGTACAGGTTAATACTGAGGATTGCAGGTGGCACTCTGTTATGTAGCAATGCCTGAAAAGTTTTCATTCTCTGTCTCCATCTGCTGGTAGAGATGCAAAACCCACTTGTCTGGACTGATCTGTGGTAATACAGGAACGAAAACTAGCAGGTAAGAACCAGATTTCTTTTACAGACCGTAAAAGCTGAGAGAGACTTGATGTTTTTGGGCCATCTGTTCCACTTATCAATCTCCAGTTGATGATACAGGACTTAGAGCAGTGTTTTAGAAACATTGATAAAATTACTGAAAACGGGATATTGAGAGAGACACAATTTAAGTTCTTACATCAAGCATACATATCGCAAGAGAGAGCACTCCACGCAAAAATTTGTGATTCTGCAATTTTCCTAAAATGCGATAGGAAGCTAGGAGTTGCCCCAAAACTCAGAAATTTTGGCAAGAGATATGAGAATGCTCAGAGTGGGGGGTCTTAATATATCGCTCCCACTTATGCCACGAATATGGCTTTATAGTAAACATAAAGATAGTCCATCTGTAGTAAAAATACACCAAAAGTTATTTTTGGATAAAAGTATTTTAGTAGCAAAAAAACCCCATTATACGTGAGATGGGAAAGATTGTCCAACCTTCTCACAATGGAAGTCCCGTTTGACTAAACATTTGACAGCAAAAAAACCTGTCTGACAAAACATTTTATATGTTGAAGATATGGAAAACGTTTTTAACAGCATTGCCTGTACAGGTGAAGAAATCAATTTTTAGTTTGTAATTTTGCAGAATTACAGTCTATGCAGCTTTTGGATAAAGTTGGTAGGATATTTCTCTCTTGTTTTGATGGTAACTTGTCAGAAGCAGCCTGTTGGGGTGGTTTATAATTCAAATATTTCTGATAAGTATTGGTCATCGGTGGGTGCGGAGCCGAGACTGGAAGGAGGGAATTGAGAGCTATGGAAGGGTTAAGAGAATCACGATAGAGAAGAGGGGGGGATGGGAATCTTTACAGAAACTTTTCTATTCTCTATCCCACTGTTTCATTAAACACAATGCAGCACTGAGTTCAGGTTGTGGTTTTGTAGTTTATGTAACTCATTGTTTCCAAAAAACCCAAAACAAATGTTCATGGAAAAAAAAATTAAATAAAGTATTTCCTTCCCCTGAAATATTTAGGAGGTTTAGAGAAAAATGAGCAATGTTTTGACCCAAGGAGAAAGATACAGAAGGACTTAAGATCTGTAGAAAGGTTTTTTTGTCTGACAGTATTGTAGATATTCCTTGCCAGGCAGCATGACTGGGTCATTTTTCCTTTTGTAAGGCCAGACATTGGAGATGATTTGAAAGATCTGATTACGCACATGCTGGACAAGAACCCGGAGTCCCGGATTTCAGTGCCAGAAATTAAGGTGAGCGGATGTCGGATCCTGCATGCCAGGAGGGTGGCGTGCTTTGATTTCAGCCTTCTGGCATCCGTACCTGGGGACGCGGTGTTCTGGCGTTTGGGGAAGACTTCCCAGTGCAAAGCAGAGTCTGAGTGCAAGCCTCTGTGGTGTTTTAAAAGGGAGAGAAATTCCTGACAGCCTCTCTCTCTCTCCATTCAAGTTACATCCCTGGGTGACCAAACATGGGGCCGAGCCGCTGCCGAGCGAGGACGAGAACTGCACACTGATCGAAGTGACTGAGGAGGAGGTGGAGAACTCTGTCAAGCACATCCCCAGCTTGGCTACCGTGGTGAGTCTCGCGAGAGCGCCCGGCGTCCTTGGAACACATCTCAAAAACCCATTTAAAATGCAGGGGGAGGTGGCATTTATAAACTTGCATCACTGGGTACCTGACGTCCTCTATGACCCTAGGGAAGCAATGCAAATGGGGGCTCCTTGTAGGGTTTTGCCACCACAGACCGTGCATCGCTTGTTTCTCTCTCTAATATCTTTCATCAGCTGGACCCCAAGCACAGTGACAATTATTTTTTTTTTTTAGTACTTCTTGCTTCTGTTCATCAGTTTTTTTGGTTTTTTTTTCCCTCCCAATTTTTATAAATGTTCTAGAGTCTTTGCAGTGGCACAGAAATAGTGCACTCACACGTCCATTGCAAGCCACCCGCAGGTTTTATCTAAAGCCCGTGCTGGGTTAAGGCGAGGGTCCATGTGCATGGTGTGACGCATGCAGCGTGCACCAGAGAGAACGGAAGCAGGAGGCTCCTGTGGAACTGAAATCCCTGGGCGCCATCCAGATTTTCTCTGATCAGATTTGCGACTTGGGTGCCTAACAGTCTAGGAAGCGGGCTTTCTAACGTTAGTGCAGTAAATGGGCGTCCTGATGCACGTAGCAAGTACTCGAAAAGTACCTCTAGTCTGGTCTTCCAATAAGCTTTTGGATAGAAAGATGCCAGAATATATTTTCCTGGGGCGGAAGCTCCCACTTGCTGCCAAAACCTTTAAGCCTGCCTTGTGGAAGCAGTTTCACCCGCACCCTGAAAGTTTTCAGTAAAGTGTGTTTTTTTTCTTGGCTGTACCAAAAACTGCTCTTAATGGTTCGGAGGCCTGCTCTCTGACGCTCTCGATCTCGTTTGCCAGATCCTGGTGAAGACGATGCTGCGGAAACGATCCTTCGGAAACCCGTTTGATGGGAACAGGAGAGAAGAGAGGCCTCCGTCTGTCTCAGGAAGCTTTCTTATGTAAGTGACTTCTTCTTAAACAATCGTGCAATGTTGGGCCTTCGGTTACTATCGGACAGGTCAGCCCTGAACTCCCATTGACTGGCTGGATATAATAATAATAATAATGATATTAACTTGGCAAACTGGGGGGAAAAAAAAAGGAGGTGAAGGCTAGTTTTGGCCTGTGAGTTGCAGTTTGCCCACTGTAGCAGCGCTCCTCGTTCGTGCCACTCATTGTACACACATAATCGGGGCCTAGCCCAACAAATGTGAGTTAACTTCCCGCCTTTCTCAGGAGGCAGATTTCTAGCGTTTAATGCAGGTCCCTGCATTGGGCAGTAATAGCGAATGCTGTCATTTAAATGAGTTGTGCTGATTTGTAGAGATGTGCATCATTTTTCATTCATTTTGCCATACATGTATTCCTAGTACACGCGTACGAGATAACATGTGTACCGCAAAACGAATGACCGACGAATACACATCCCTACTGATTTGTGCAGGTGCTTTTGAGTGCTAAAAACCATATTACGTTTTTCAGTTGTCATTTATTTACAGCGTGCTTCTCCAGCAGGAATTCAAAGTGTGTTACAGGAATATTGCAAACATTTCTGAAAGGGTACACGGGGGTAACTTGCATGGAGCAGCAGCTGCTACCCCTAACAGAAGACATGGGGATTACTACCCTTAACCAATTAGTTTACATGATTTTGACAGAACTGCAGCATCGCTCTCCGCTTCAATAGGGGGGAGGAGACTTGGATTTAGATGACAGCCAACGCTGGGCCCTGGCTTTTACGGGCTAAGGTACTGATTCGCATACATTAGAGGTGCGAGATTGCTTTTAAGGCCAAGTTTAAAAGCAAAGCATGTTCAAGCAGCAGCATTGTACGAATTATCAAGAAGGTTGCTCATCCTATGAAAATGATTCTAGCTGTAATTTTGTTTGGTTTTGATAATATTACTACCCTTGACATAAGGCTTTGCGGTAACTTGCAGAGAGTGGCAGTTACTACATTTAAGAAACTTGCTGGGCAGACCAGATGGAATATTTTCTTTTTGCAACATTATGCAAATAATGGTTGAATACATTAGAGATACATTTCAGAGCGGTAGAACTTCAAGGGTAATTATAGCGCCAAATTAAACTCTGTACACTCCTGCTATATCCTTTAATAGGGTTCACGTTACTGGTTTGGGGTCAAACACAGCTTTGAAAAAACCGGGTTTCAATCTGTTTTCTGAAGGGTGGTAGAGCTGGAGTATGTCTTGATGCAAGATGGTGGGATATTCCACAGGACCGGGGCTGATGCTGTACAGGTCCTCTTTCTGGTACTGGTGTGCACTGTTTTTAGGGATGGAACCGCCTAGGCGAGCCTGAGATCGTGAGCGGTCCATATGGGAGGGTAAGAGAGATCTTAAGAGGGCAGCAAGCCTTTGAGGATTTTGATGGTTAGGACCAAGATTTTAGGAGGCCAATATAAGGGATGTCAGAAACATAGAAACATATAGAAACATAGAAATGACGGCAGAAGAAGACCGAATGGCCCATCCAGTCTGCCCAGCAAGCCTCACACATTTTTTCTCTCATTCTTATCTGTTACTCTTAGCTCCTTGTTCTATTCCCCTTCCACCCCCACCATTAATGTAGAGAGCAGTGATGGAGCTGCATGCAAGTGAAATATCTAGCTTGATTAGTTAGGGGTAGTAGGGGCAGTAACCGCCGCGATAAGCAAGCTACACCCATGCTTATTTGTTTTACCTAGACTATGTTGTACAGCTCTTGTTGGTTTTTTTTTTTTTTTTTCTTCTCCCCTGCTGTAGAAGCAGAGAGCCATGCTGGATATGCATTGAAAGTGAAGTATCAGGCACATTTGGTTTGGGGTAGTAACCGCCGTAACAAGCCAGCTACTCCTCGCTTTGTGATTGCGAATCCTTTTTTTTCTTCACCCCTGTCGTTGAAGCTATGCAGGATGTGTGAAGCATCAGGTTTTTTTTTTGTTTTTTGTTTTTTTTTTTGTGTTCTTAACTATACAGGCTGCCACGTTCTGTGTGAGTTGCGATACTCCAGGCAGGAGCTTAAACAGGATATTTCCTAGCGTGTAGCAGATGGACTCGGGACCAATGGGTATAGTGTACTCCTGATGTCCGATTGAAATCTGATCCGTCTCCAACTGCTGTCAGCCCTAGTACATATACCCCTGCAGGAAGTGCAGCTCTTCAGTATTTTCCGTCTCCATAGCAGTTAGGGACTCTATGCACGCTCGCACAGCGTTACTTTAATTTTACCAAAGAAAACCAAATTAAGAAGAAATCTTACCTCTACAGATGAGCCCCGCTCTCCTGCGGTGACACCTGTTGGATCCCTCCCCCAGTTGAGAATTCCCGAGGTGATTTCCGCAGTCCCTCTGAGGTGAGCCTCGGTTCGGCGGCCGACCCTCGGCGGGGACCTAGCCCCTGACAGCGGGTGAGGCTGAGAGGCAGCGGGTGCAACCTCGAGCGCGGCGGTGAAGGTATTTTCCCTCTCCCCCTGCAGCCGAAGACCACCCGGAACGAGACCAGGAAGCGCCGAGACAAGGTGTTGACGTTTCTTGGTTGAGGGCACTGGCAGTCTCCAGCTATAACAAATTCAACCGGTTCAAATTTATTAAGTTAGCCAAGTTATAAAGTTAATCAAGTTATCCAAATTAGTCAGTCACACACATATCCACAATGCTTTTCGAGGAGAATACTGAAGAGCTGTACTTCCTGCAGGGGTATATGTACCAGGGCTGATGTCAGATTGAAATCTGATCCTTCTCCAACTGCTATCAGGAGTACACTATACCCATTGGTCCTGAGTCCATCTGTCTACACTAAGGAAAACAAAATTATCAGGTAAGTAATTTCTCCACGATACACAAGTTTCCAAAATCATCAACGCCTACATAAAATAAAAGCAAGATGTAAACCAATCACTTCAATATCCAAAAATGTTTTAACAAAGTTTGAAAACACTCAAACAACAAATCAATAATCTCAATGACACAAACACACCCCCAAATAATGTCTAATTATATCAAAACCAAAAAAAGTGGAGGAAAATACTGTCAAGGGCCCAAGACTGAGAACAAACGCTCAGACCTACAGCCGTACCTAACACATGCTACACTGTTTTGTTTTTCAGGTGGTTTATAGGTTTGTGTTATGTACATCTGTAGATCTGTGTGTTTGTCTTGTCTTGTTGGGGTAGTTTGGTTTTGATATAATTAGAAAGGCGGGAATGGAAGTTTTAGACAGATTTTGGGGTGTTTTGTGTCATTGAGATTATTGGTTTGCTGCTGTTATGAGTGTTTTTCAAACCTGATTAAAACATTTTTTGCATAATTAAAGTGCTGTACATCTTGATTTTTATGTATAGGTAGCAGTTTCGAAGGCAGCATCTTCTTGGTGGGAACAGAGGTAGTGGAATTGATGCTGATGAAAGAAAGACTTGGGCTGTGATGAGGAGTCGAAGCTAGAATAAAGCCTGGGCTCCAGCCTTGGAGCTGAGGGTTAGTTTGTGGGTGTGGTTGAGCCACAGCCTGTCTGGCTGGGGATTCAGGCTTAGCCAGCTTTTCTAAAGCAGCCCTTGAGTTTGGTAATTAGTTTAGATTTGTGTTGAGGGGGATTAATAGTTGGATGGGGTCAGTTTAAGAGTAAAGTTTAGTGCACTTTAGTCCATCAGCCTATAAATGCAGTTTGTTTGGGTTTTTTTTTAAATCTGAATTAGATTAACTTGATTAGTTTTAAATCTAAATAAAAGCTGGTGCAACTGAGGGTCTGCTAAAGATGGCGACCTAGTGCTGATTCTTGACCTCCCGCAACCCCCGGGGAGTTCCGGCTCCTGCACCCATCACGGAGGCACTGACGACACGGCTGAGATCAGCCCCCCTCCACTCTAAAACAGCTGGGTCAGAAATCACAGGCACCTGGGGATCATGGACCAGGATTAGTCTCTCCCCTTCCCTGCCACTTTATAAAATTTTTAAAAACCATCATTTTGCTATAAAGCACCTCCCTCTACCACTTGTTTCTGTAGAGTACTCCATGCATGCACCATCAGATAAAAACATTTATTTATTTTTATATACAGACATTCAAACTGAGATCACATCGGTTTACCAATAATAAATGCAGCTGCTTATAATGGCTTCACAGTATTACTCGGCATAAAACTTAATGATAATAACTTATTATATTTATTTATTTAAAATCTTTTATATATATAGTCACGTTATTTACCATCACAACGGTTTACAGGAAGGCACATATAGTGAAAAAAAAAAGTTTTTAAACAAGGTAAAACATATTTCTCATGGTAGAACTTAATGACTTAATAATAAGATATAAATAAAATTGAAAATAGAGTCCCCTGCTCCATGGAGCTTACAGTCTACATAAGATGGAAGAGACACATAACACGTTTCAGAAAATATATTGCAGATCGTGTAGTTAAAATGGACAAAGCTGTGCTCCATTAGAGCAAGGGTTTAAGATTTAAAAGCCACCTCAAAACGGATGTATTTTTAGGTTGGGCTTCACTAGGACCATGATCTTTGCAATTCTGGTCGCCGCATCTCAAAAAAGATATAATTGCGATGGAGAAGGGCAACCAAAATAAGGGGAATGGAACAACTCTCCTATGAGGAAAGACTAAAGAGGTTATGACTTTTCAGCTTGGAGAAGAGACTGCTGAGGGGGGATATGATAGAGATGTTTAAAATCATGAGAGGTCTAGAACGGGTAGATGTGAATCTGTTATTTACTCTTTCGGATAGTAGAAAGACTAGGGGGCACTCCATGAAGTTAGCATTGGGCACATTTAAAACTAATCTAAGAGTTCTTTTTTACTCAACGCACAATTAAACTCTGGAATTTGTTGTCAGAGGATGTGGTTAGTGCAGTTAGTATAGCTGTGTTTAAAAAAGGATTGGATAAGTTCTTGGAGGAGAAGTCCATTACCTGCTATTAAGTTCACTTAGAGAATAGCCACTGCCATTAGCAATGGTAACATGGAATAGACTTAGTTTTTGGGTACTTGCCAGGTTCTTATGGCCTGGATTGGCCACTGTTGGAAACAGGATGCTGGGCTTGATGGACCCTTGGTCTGACCCAGTATGGCATGTTCTTATGAGACTGTGTGCTGCTGATGCCTTTGATTTGGTGAAGCCATGTCTGTCGGCACTTAAATCTTAAGAGACTCCACCAACAGCTGGCATTAACTGCTGGGATGTGGTAGCCTCAAAATCTACCCTTCCCACCAGCTGAGACCCAGCACCTTGCTCCATTTTCTCATGTGCATTTTCTCATGTGCAGAATATTTCCCTAGGACCTGCTGAGTTTACGTGGAATCGTCCCTCTGGGTATACGTGGAAAGTACAAACATTTCATGTATCCAAATTTGGAAGCATTCTTGCTTTTGCTCTTCAAAGTAAAAACAAGAAAGACAGTTTTGTGATTTGTTTTATATAATTTTTTTCTTTATTAAACTTTTCAGTAAAACAAAATTACAGGAAAACTTGTATTACATTTCATTCATTAAAGGCAACAATAAACCAATACATTTACTGTTTACAAGAACTCAATAATAAACTGGGGGATAATAAGGCAAATCATAGGAAATAAAAAATCTTGGAGAGGAGAGAGAATTTGCTATAGGTCCTAAATGAAGTAGCTACAGATGGACTTACACTTGCTTTGGTTTTATCTAACAAAAATGTCTCAAGGGGTAACGGGTCCCAAAATATGAATTTCTTACCTTGAAAAGTAATAAAACATCTGCAAGGGAATTAAAAAAAAAAAAAAAAAAGCACCAATACCTAAAACTCTACTTTTCAAGGTCAAGAAATGTCTCCTACGGACCTGAGTAGGGCTGGAGCCGTCAGGAAAAATGCACATTTTCTGTCCACAAAACAATACATCTTTGTTCTTATAAAGAACTGGGTTTTGAGAAATGTTTTACTCTTTCCAAGGAAACAAATAAGGTAGCCCTCTTATTTATATCATCTACTGCCTCGCCTAAAAAGGTAGAAATTCCTGGGTGTTTTCATTTTCTTCTCCTAGTATTCCATTCACTTTACTAGGTTGAATTGAAAAGTGAAAAAATGTTTTGCAATACAAGGAATATTATGCTCATCCTATAACAATACTTCCTTAAGACATTTTTTAAACATTTCGTAAGCTAACAATCTCGTAAAAGCAAAATTATCAAAATGCAGATTTTTTTTCTCTCATCGGATTGGCTTTACATGCTGAAACTGAAAATAGACAAACTCTCTCTAATATGCATATTTTCAGCGTTTTGTAATCCCTGTACTTTAGATGACGCAACATTCACTGATTGTTTCTAGCTCAAAAGGCCTGTTTTTTAAACAAAATAATTATTGAAAGTTTTACATGCTGCCACTGTTCAGGGGGGTGTGTGTGTTTTTTGCTTTCTTTTGGGTTTTTTTTGTTTGTTTGTTTTTTTTTGGAAGTTCGATGAATGCTGGAATTCTAAATAGAGGTTAAGTGAAGCCTTGCTTGCACTTTGTGTTGCTTTCCTTACTCGTTAATTATTCTCTGCCTTTTCTTTGAAGCAGAAAAGGCAGCGATGAGAGCCTGAGGAACAGCGAGCTGCAGGAGGTGGGGGAGGATGAAGTCCTGTCCTGATCCCTGGCTCCCAGGTCCGCTCTTGGAAATGAAAAGTGGCGAGCTGAGCAGTCTTCATGTAGCATGGGCATGGCATCGTTTTTAACCCCAGTATAATGTTGAGCTGAAGAGCTTACCTTCACTGCATGCTGTAAAGAAACCCGCCATGTGTTCTACCACAAGCACCGAACTGAAACGCCGCTCATGACATCTTCGCAGGATCTTTTGATGGAAGCCGGAGAGGGGGGGTCGCTGAAAACTGATGGAGAGTGTTAACCATCAGCCCGCCCCAACCCGCTAGCAAAATGGCGCTTAATACGGTTTGAATGCCAAACACTGAATGAATGGCTGTATCTTCCAGGCCCTCTGGTGAGGGACGAATGCAGAACTTCTACTGCGACGGACATCTGTGCCAGGCACCACCCAGCATGCACCACAAGTGTCAAATTGCTGGATCCTGCTTTTATTTTGTTTAAATGGACACATTTGCTGCAGTAATGAACACGTATCAACTGTTAAACAGTGTGTGCGCAGCTTCTGAAGGAAGTTGCCTTCCTGCTGCCTTGTTGCGACACGATGCCGTTTTTGGAGGTCTGAATGCTGCAGGGTAAGCACAGGATTGGTCCCACGGTGCATGGCTGAGTGAGAAATGCAGTCCGCCAAATGCACGTTTTAAGACATGGCCAGCAGGGAGGCACACACGTTTTATAAGCGGTGAGATGTGCAAAAGGGATTGTTACAAGACCACAGTCTTCAGAATGTTTCATACAATCCAGGGCAAAATCACGAGACTTCCATGTGTGCTACATGACTTTAAATATGCTTTCTTATTTAAAAAAAATATATATATACATAACTTGCTATTTTAACTGTCCGACTAGAAAACCTTTTGGAATACTACTGAAATACTTAATCACAAGACAGCCACCAGTGTTTTTCTCCGGATATTGAAGTGAGAGACTAATCTGTCTTTGCAATCTGTTTTATTAGTGTTTTAAGGACAGAGGCAGCTGTAAATGCTGGGTGTATGTACTTCATACGCACTGCACAATCAAACTTGAAGGTGTGAGGAAACTTTTGTGGGTTTTTTTTGTTTTGTTTTTTTTAAGAAAACCCGGCCATCAATTTTATGGAAAAGCAAGTGAGTGACTAGAAATCAAGAATAGGACTTGCTGCTGCCTTTTGGTCTGTGCTCTTTCCAATTTGAAGACAATGTGGGTCTCCCCCAGAAAGCATGGCATTCTGGGGGGGAGGGGGAGGCATTTTAAAGTGGTGCAGAGTAACTGAGGCTGATTTCCCTGATGTGTTTATTTGTGAATTCTGCTAGTTACGGGCCCACTTAATAAAAAAAAAAAAAAAAAAGTAGCTGTACTTTTTAAATTAACTATAGCTATGTAGTAATGAAGTAAACTTTCTGCATGACAGTCTACAAGATGAAACTTGCTTTATAAATCAGTTTGTTTTAAAAAAAAAAAAAAAAAAAAAAAAAAAAAGGGTCCATTCACTTACATTTAAAGATAAAAATGGCTCAGCCTTTTTACCTAGAAGCCCAGTATTTTGCTTATCTTCTTCTTTCAGTAAGCGTTGCCTGCATGATTGAAGCAAAGAGCTGAAGGGGGAGGTGGCTTCTGGTCTGGCTCTAGCGCTTCGTGCAGCAGCTCGATCACCTTCCTTCAGTCTTCTACATTCCTCCCCTGCATGGAGTGTTAGCAGCCGTGCCTGCGTTTTGTATCTAACCAGTTCACACTTAGTTTAGTTAAAGTGGGATTTGATGTTTGTAACTAGGATTATTACTGCTACCTTGATCACTCATATAAAATGACTTCCAATTTATTTATAAAACTGTTGCACTAGTTTAGACTTTATTCTTTTATATAGGTATTAACCATTTATGAAGTGAATTTTTAATAAAAAAAAACAAACCCCTAAGCCCAACCTTCTACTTTTTTTTTTTTTTTTACGGATGTTGGATTCCTGAGCGGCCCTGGCCAGTAGGGGTACAATCATTAAAACATTAACTGATGCTTTGTTTTTAGGCTGCTGGGGGTGAGATAGGAGCGGCCGCTGTCTAGAGCAGGACAGCTAGACTGGCCTTAGTCTATAGCATCAGTCCTAGCTTCGACAGTGGCTTGGAGTGTTGCCTGTTAATAAATGGCCCCTACTTCCTAACTGCATTTGTGAGTTGATAAAAAGGCTCATCCTGGAGGATAGGAGAGGGGAACCTGCTGTTTTCCCACCCCTCCCAAGATATAAATAAAGGAGGTTAGATGTGAGCGTCAGAGGAGACAAGGGCTGATAAATAAATAAACCTCAGCCCTTTCAGCAGGCCTGAATGAGAGGGGCTAGGCCTTACCTGCCCCCAGTGTGTGACAATGGGGGGGGGGGGGGGGAGGGAGGGTATAACGAAATGCAGAGGTGACCTGATGATGGAGCCAGGGCCTCCCCCCCCCCTGCTAGGATGCTTCCGGCTTATCCCCAAGCCCAGCCTTTCCCTAGCTGAGGTCCATCTTTCTGTCAAATACTTTTGAGTGCTAAATGCCAGCTCTTCTGTAACGGGGAAGATATACAAACTGGCAAAAATCCATTATGCCAAGTTCAGAGGGGATTCCCTCAAGTCATGAAGAGAGGCTCACGTGAGTGAAAGGCCAAAGGCACCGAACACAGCTGGATAAAAATAAAAAAAATCAAACTGCCACGTTGCTTCCATTTTCTGCCACCTGTAAAGCTGTTGTGCTTTGTGCTTTCTGGGAGGTCAGTGTGCTACAGGGGCAGGGAGGCCTGTGCATTTTACTAAGGATGTAAGTACTGCAATTTTTAATCATTTTAAATTATATTAAACAGAATAAGCACTTTTCTACTGCCATTTTAAGCTTAATTATCTGTACCCTTTCAATAAATGGACAATAAATGCTGCTGCTTGGTCTCTCTCTGGCTGGAGGACAAGTGAGGCAGGTACAGACAGACGGGGACTGCAGTATTAACCATGCAGAAGCAAAAATGTCTCCCCTGAGGATGAGAGCAGGGGCTTCCCTTCCTCTGGAGGAGCTAAGTCCCATGCCCCCTGTTCTCTATGCTTGCAGGCTCCACTGCTTTTCTGTATTAAAGTGAAAAAAAACCAAAACTCGACAGACAGCTGAGACTTGACACCGGTAAACTCTGCCTCGGGTTTCATAACCTTCCTGCCAGTAACTTCCATATTGCAGGGCGCCCCCCCCCCCCCCCCTGTGGGCACCATGCATGCATTAAAGCGGGTGCTGACTTTTTTTTTTTTTTAGCACATAATTGTATTGGCCCCATGGTGTTGCTAAAATGGAAAGTGCTGTCAGGGTCTGGCTTTCCTCTCCCCACCATCTGGATGATGGGTGGGGGGAGAGCCTCCTGCTGGACAAGGCTTAGGCTTCCTCCTGGGCCTCATTGCCCCCTTCAATGTTCAGGGCTGTCCTCCCATACCTTTTTTTCTTTTTTAAAGAAAGGTGAATGCCAGTTGCAGTTTGGAAGTGGCATAGCTGACACCCCCATCCCTTTGGAAGGTCTACAGTGACCGGTACTAAGTTCATGCACCATCCAAATCGCTCCAGCAGGGGAAGGTGGGAGCTGGCTCAGCCTGCACCACACGTTGCCATGTATAATGGAGGAATTACTTCCCTGATAATTTAGTTATCCTTAATGTAGCCAGATGGACTCAGGATCAATGGAGACTGAGTCAGGTTTCAAAGCTGATGTCCCCCTAGATACACCCCCTGCAGTGACCTCAGCCCTCCAGTATTCTCTGCAAAAGCCATTGTGGACATGCTACTCAAAAACTTGAATACAATTTAATAACTTGATTAAAAGCAGTGACCATAACTGTACTCATCCAAACCATAAGCACTGAAGCCCAGCAATATTATAGATGCCCAGATCTAGGGAGAGGGTGATGGCTTAGCCTTAACCACTTTGGGATTGAGATTCATAGGCAGCTGAGTCCTTCTATCTACACTAAGGAAAATGAAATTGTCAGGTAAGTAATTTCTCCATTTCCTAGTGTGTAGCCAGATGGACTCAGGACCAATGGGAAGTACAAAAGCTACTCCTGACAGGGACAGGAGGCTATCCACGGTCCGGTTAGCACTGCTCTCGCAAAGGCTGCGTCTTCTCAGCCCTGGACATCCAGGCGATAGAACCTGGAGAAGGTGTGGAAGGAAGAACTCGTCACAACTCAACTGATGTCGACGGGAAACACTAGCTTAGCTCCGCCGAGGACACTGCCTACGCCCCAGTAGAATGAGCTTTAACCTGAACGGGTAAAGGCTTCCCTGCCTCTACATAAGCGCCCACGATCCCTTCCTTGATCCAGCAAGCTATGGTAGCTCATGAAGCTGCTTCATCTTGTTTCCTTCCACCATGACAAACAAACAAGCGGTCCATCTTGCACACCAGTTCTGTACATTCTAGATGCCGTACTAACAGCTTACTGACATTTACGTGGCGTAGAAGGTGGTAGTCTTCCGAGTCCTTGCATCTATCTAGGGACGATAAGGAAATGGACTGGTTCATGTGAAACTCCGAGCCTACCTTTGGCAAGTAGGAAGGGATGGTGCGAAGCTGCCCCATTCCTGGAGTCAACCTGAGGAATGGCTCCCGACCTGACAGTGCCTGTAGTTCAGAGATGCAATGAGCCGAGCATATTACCAACAAAAATATAGTCTTCAGTGTTAACAGGCATAGAGACAGAGTGGGAAATGGCCGAAAGGAAGGCCCTGCTAAGAAGTTCAATACTAGATTGAGGTTTCATAGGGGGAGAAGCCACTTTAAGGGTAGTATGAGGTGTTTAACTCCTTTTAGGAAACAGGACCAGTCTGGCTAAGTAAGGGTGCACCAGGATCCCTTCTTTCCTCAGTACTGCTGGCGCCATGACCACCCTAATTTTGGAGAATGTGCTGGGGGCAGTTGCCAGGCTGGAGTTAACGCCCGGTACCGAGGTGTTTAACTCCTTTTAGGAAACAGGACAAGTCTGGATGTACCGACAAGCAGGCTCTGCTCACCTCACCTCTGAAACAGTAAAGAGCCACCACCTGGACCTTCAAGCAGTTGAGATACAGACCTTTCTTCAGGCATTCCTGTAAGAATTCCAGAATCAGGGAGATCTTGGTCATCCGAGGGGGCACCCTGTATTCCTTGCACCAGGCCTCAAATATTCTCCAGATCTGCACCTATACCAGGGATATTGAGAACTTCCGTGCACAGAGCAAGGTGGTGATGACGGCCGCCAAATATCCATGCTTCGTCAGGCGAGCCCTCTCAAGGGCCAAACCGTAAGACAAAACAGAGGTTTTGGGTTCTTGTGAAGGATCGAACCTTGTTGGAGAAGGTCCCTGTTCAGGGAGTGGCATAGGGGGCTGTCCGCCTGAAACCACAGGTCTGTATACCATGGGCATCTGGGCCAATGTGGAGCCACCAGAACAACTAATCCGCTGTGGTGTTTGATCTTGCAAATGGCCTTGCCCAGCAGAGGCCACAGAGGGAAGGTGTACAGTCAGTCCTCTGGCCAAGTGTGGACAACTGTGTCTATCCCTTGGAACGCTGATCTCTTCTATGACTAAAGAATCAGGGGACCTTTGCATTGTGAGATGTGGCTAGTAGGTCCATGGATGGGAGACACCAGCAATCTAGTAGGAGGTGGAAGGCTCTGGACAACAATGACCATTCCCCTGGATCCAGACTCTCCCTGCTGAGAGGCTGACGTTGTCTTTTCCCGTATTGTGGGAGGCTGAGATCGCTTGTGGATTTAACTCCACCCATTCCATAAGGAGATCTATCTCCAGACACTTGGTGGCTTTTAGTTCCTCCTTGGCAGATTATGTAGGCTACCGTTGTTGCGTTGCAGACATGCGCACTGCTTGTCCCTGGAGCTTGTGGATGAATTGCAGACACACTAATCGGATGGATCAGGCTTCCAATGTTCCAGCGTGCCTCTTCCTTGGTCCATCACCCCTGGGTTGTCAATTCCTGACAGTGGGCTCCCTACCCTCAGAGACTCATGTCCATTGTAAGGTCTAGCCAGTGCGGTGGGCATCAGGCTTACATGCTTGCTTATATGCACTTCCTATAGCCATCACAGGAGCCGAGAACATACTTCCATTGGTAGGTGGAGGCATATTGTGTAGTCTTGAGACAGTGGGTTCCAATGTGACAGTAGGGAGTGTTTGAAGTGGCTGCAGGTGTGCCCTTGTCAACGGTACTATCTCCAGGGTTGATGCCCTCAGGCCAAGGGCTTGAAGCCAGTTTTACACCCTGGGGTGCGTTGTGTGGTCAGTCGGCGCACTTGGGCAATCAGCTTCCTTATCCTTGAAGGAGGGAGGAGGAATCTGCTTGGTGTGGGACGGCTTGAGCCTACTCTCGTCCATGTGCACGAACTAAAAGTTCCTGAAGCAGGGCCATGACCCTGTTGGGCGCCTGGAGGCTCTCTTCCAATGACTGCCCAGATGAACCAGACAGCTAAGTAAGGGTGCACCAGGATCCCTTCTTTCCTCAGTACTGCTGGTGCCATGACCACCCTAATTTTGGAGAATGTGCCGGGGGCAGTTGCCAGGCTGAGGTTAATGCCTCGAACTGATAATGGCGGCCCAGTACTGCAAAGCATAGGCAACAGTGGTGGTCTTGACAGACTGGAATATGAAGGTAGGCCTCCACGAAGTATAGGGAGGTTAAGAATTATTCCAGTTCTATGGTCATTATGACAGAGCGGAGTGTTTTCATGCGGAAGTGAAATAACCACAGAATGACGATCCATCTTGAGAGCCATGATTGGGTGTAACAAACCCTCCTTCTTGGGTATGATGACATAGACGGAATAACCCCTTGTATTTTTCTGGGGCTGTAGGTACTGGAGTTATAGCCCTCAAACTGAGGAGCCTTAATGTACATTCGATGCCAGTTTCTTGTGTTGGAAGTGTAAGGGTGACATCCTGAAGATGGCCTGAGCGATGCTGCAAAATTCCAGACTCCATCCTTCTTCCATTAGGTCCAGTACCCATTTGTCTGATGTCTGCTAATAGAAGAGGGATTGTTGTCCCCACTACTGGAAAGTAGCAAGAGGCTTGCTGTAGGGAGGTCAGACTGGACCAAGGAATGTGGCACCACCTCTGTGTCCCTGGCAGGGATACCTGTGGTGAGGCAAGCTTGAGTTCTGTCCATAGCAGTGGGTGAGGGTTGTCTTTTTTTTTAATTTTACTGGTTTTCTGTCCAGGCAGGGGCCAGGGAGGTAACAGGTTGTGCCTGCATGGTGGTTTTGAAAAAAAATCATTCTATCCTAGAGAAGACAGGAGTACTAGGGTAGGTGCTGCTGAATTTCCCTCTCCCACGGATGGCCCAGTTGTGGCTGATTCCAGCTATCATAAATAAAAATAAATAACGCTGTGGCTAACCCCTCATCTGAATGGGAGGATCCAGGCTTATCAAAAACTGAGGAAGCCAACTCCTCCTTGGCCTTCCTCATAGAGTTGACACAGGTTGAAATTTTAGGTCAGGCTGAGAACCCTTAATATGGCAACCAGTGTAAGGTGCTTAGGTTCATGGTTGCTGGTGCCATTAGAATGCACAATTACCAGTGCCAATCAGCTTGCACTTAAAAAATGATCTGCACACAAATTTAGAGCGCCTAGGATGGGGCGTAGCAAGGCACATGTTTGGGTCGTGTGCTCCACTTTTCTTGTAGGAGTTTGATATGCACTTAAGTACGTGCTGACATAATGCACTTAGTGCCTCTAGAGTTGTGAGCATAAGTATGCACTGACGTAACGGGTTAGGTGCACAAAGGGCTGGCCCGAACTACTGATAGAGACTGTCAATGGGGGAAAATGGTGCCACACCAAACCGCACGCAAGATGGTGCTGCCGCAGCCTGCCACATGGAGTGCCCACAGCGTCTGAAGCGGGGCTTAGCCCATCGGGGGGGCTGCTCAACCACCTCGGAAACCCCCCTTCCCTTGCCCTAATGGGAGCGTCGGTGATAAGGCATGCTGAGCAAGGAGACTGGAGGAAAGATTTAATGAAGCCCTTCCATGTCTCTGAATCAGAAAAGCTCTTCTCTACTTACCTGGGCTCAGCCCTTACTGGCTGAGTACAGCGATGGTCTCCAATGGTGAGGAGGGGGGGGGGAGGAGAGGGCTTTGGCTGTTATTGCTATGCTCTGCTTCCTGCACCCGCTGCCTTTCAGCTGCTTCAGCAGCAAAGTCCATGCTGGGAACTGGCTACCGGACCAAGGCACAGCTGAGGGATCTCGGAAATCACCTCAGGAATTCTCAACTAGGGGAGGGACCCTTAGGTATCACCGTAGGACAGCAGGGCTCAGTCTCTCCAATTTTAAAGGTAAAATTTCCTCTTCTAAAGAGTACTGTGGGCCTGATAGGGAAGGCACAATCCATCTCTGCTGGAGACTGAGAGATACTGAAGGGCTGAGGTCACTGCAGGGGGTGTATCTAGGGTGACATCAGCTTTGAAACCTGACGCCATCTCCATCTGCTGGCAGGGGAGCACAACCCATTGGTCCTGAGTCCATCTGGCCTTCTGCCCAAGCAAGGAAGCGAAAGGTGTGGTACAGCTCTCACTTTTTCCTTACCTTTCTGATATGCGCAAAGTGGGTTGACTTTTTTTTTTTTTTTAAGAAGCTGGTGAGTTGAGATATTTTCCCTAGAAAGCTTATGACCTCCATAGGGATGGGTGACAACAGCCCCTGCAATAATTTTTGCAAGGTCCCAGCGAAGGGGATTTGAACCCTGGTTTCCAGACGGTAGTTCTAAGCACTGGCTCATTCCTCCTCCCCAACCACCATCATTAGCAGGTGACTTTTGTTTAAAAATAATCACCTTATCCCTCTGAAAATGCTACTTCGCTACAGCCAGTGCCAGCTCCTACAGCTGAAAGAGTTAGAATTGAACCCCCACCATTTTTTATAAAATGTAGCATTACTATACTCCATGTTTTACAAAGATGTTAAATTTATTAGTATTTAAGTACCTTCAAGATGAATAAACCATACAGGGGGTATTCAACACAGTGCATGTCTTCTATACAGTAACACATGACCCCCTAGGGTAAAAAATTGAATGAAAATGCAGTGAAGGGTGGCACATAAATCACAGAGCAAGCATGCCAGCAAATTCTCCAGTGAGAAGGTGGAGCAACACAGCCACTCCATACCAGGGTAGAAAGGCTACTGCTGTTTCTCCTTGCCCTCTGCAGGCTGAAGATCTACCCTCAAGCTGTGCCACTGCCACCAGCCTCCTGCTTCTCTTCCACACACAAAAATGCTGAGAGCTTCCTCTGCCTGTAACCCGAAGGTCCTTCAGCCGTGAGCTGCTCCCATTTTTCAGGGGGAAAGTGTAGAACCTGGATCCTTGGCTAGGAGTTTGCTCAGAAGAAGTACATGGGCGAGTGCCCTTCCTATGGAGCGGGTGATTTCCACGGGTGCACTTTCAGTCACTGTGCCTGATCTCCCTTTGCTGCCACCGCTGATGATTGGTGAGGAACCCACCCTCGGTCAGACACTTGTCTGAAAGAAGCATTTGTACAATTATGAATTACTTCAAGGCAGCTCTGCCTGGCATAGAGAGATTCTATTTAACAGTATAATAAGGCACTACCTCATTTATACCACCAGTTAATGCTAAAAGATTCCAGTTAGAGCACTGCTGTAACCTCAGAATGTAAAAATACTGTGAGGGAACAGAGAACACCAGGAGAAAAACAGTAGAAACAATTTACCAAGGGCAGCTTTGCCCAGCAGCGCCCCAGAGGGTGAGATCCTTACCCTTATAGCAGCCGACAAGATCAGTAGAGCCCCAGCAAGTGACAGAACAAGGTGTGCTGGCAGACAGATGGACGGACAGCTCATTTTACAAGCCAGGGACATGAGTGGGGAAAACACAAGAACCCAAAAACCTGCCCAACTGGAGCCCTGTTAGGGAAAAGGTGTTATCTTGATATTCATTGTGGGTGAATAAAACTCAGCTGGAACCAGGCGCAGTAAAATCATTTGATCTTGCTAAACAGAACTGTTGCGTGGAAAAGTCACACTTTGAAATGACGGAGGTGCACTGCATGGTTCTCTAATTTCAAATCACTTCATTATAATTATGCAGATGTATCTGGGCCCTTTTTCAGCCAAAGGATTGCAGTGGATGCAAAGTCAGTACTCCTGCACCTGGCATGGAAAGTTGCCAAAACGATGGAGAGAAAATTAATTTAAAAAACCCCCAGGTCTATCAGACAGTTGGGGATACAGCTGATGTACCCCATGTAACAACCTGTAGTTCAGGGGAGCTGCGCCTGCATCCTAAACAGGTGCACAGGCAAAGAGTTTTAAATTCCTCCCCTTACAGGCAGGGTTCATAATGCAGCAGGGATGCTTGTGTCAAACGGCTGCCTGCTGGAGCCACACCGGCACGGGTGGGGTTAGGATGTCGAGCCATAGGTACTGCCGGTTCCCTGCAATTTTAAAAAAAAGATGAGTCACTCAAGGCGCCATGCTAGCACGCGCTGCGCACTGTTTAAAATAAGAATACAAAAGAACAAGGAACGTGAGCCGGGTATACTAAAGGCCACAAAATGGGAAAAGGTTTTTAGATCTAGCTCAGGGGCAGGTTCTGAATCCAGCATATCGATTGCTTTGGCAGCGAGTTAAGTTCATGTGCGTCCTTAACTTCCTGCTCGCCAGCAACCAAGCAGCACATAAACTCTTGTGTAAACAGGAGAAAAGAAGAAAGACAGCATGCATGCCACTTACCAGTTCATAGTCTTCTACGTACTTATATTTCTTTTCCCTGTAATAGTTCCTTTTTTGGAGGATATGGAGGACAATGAAGTCACATAAGTAAGTTGCCTTAGAAAAAGGAAAGAATAATTAGTGAGATGCATGCTACACCTGCAAAGAGCAGTATAAACAGACAGAGTCTAGCTTTTAAAGGAGCTTTGGTCAGATGTATTAAGTTCCAAGGCCCAGCCTGAACAGCATTAACTACGGTCTGCTCATGAAATATTTTTAAAATATTTCCCCTCTTAGCCCCGATAATAAAAACACTAAACAGGCCAATGCGATATGGGCACTCAATGCCGAGCGCCCTCCTTCCTAATGTGTGCGCGATCCAACATTTAGAGGGGACGTGCCAAATAGGAGGCACTAGGGAAAGTTATGTGACCCTAGCGCCTCCTCTCCATCGGGTGCCCAGGAGAGGTGGCTGTCAGCGCAGGTTAGGAAAAGGAACGTTCAATATGAGCGTCCATTTTTTCCCGCTACCGGCACAAGACACAGCCTGGACCGTGTATCCTGTGCATGTATATTAGGTGCCCAGAATTTTATTTTATTTTTTTTTTAAACCTGGCTCTGCTTTCCGGTAGTATCCTGACAATACTAAAAAGAGGAATCGCTGCAAACAGGATTTTGTTTTTTTCCCCAATGAGCCCAGCAGACCTTTATGTCAGCCCTGGGCTGCAGTGGACGTATTGGCCGCATGGGAAATTTTTTGAATCATGGGGATTAGCTAAGAGCCTCATCTACGTGTACTTTACATGTGATGAGAGCTGTTAGCTTTGCGGTGGTTTGGATACACGTTTTGGACACGCTAATCTCCCCTACTGCGTCGGGGGTAATGGACGCACGTCCAATCGCGTATGCTCAGTGGAGCGCACTATATTGCATCGTCCTGTAAACATGAGTGCTAAAACAGATTGTGTTCGATAGCAATAAACACAGCACTATTCGTACAACACCATACCGAAGAGTTTACATGTGTGCAAAATTGATTTTTATGTGGTCCGATTGATCACATAAAAAATGTTTTCTTCAACTATAGTAACATCTGCAAACAGCCACTGGGTAAGAGGACAGTTAGAAACGAGGAGAGACATGCCTGCGTCGCAAGGGAAACTGCCAGCTGCACCTATTAGCTTTATTAAAAAGCACCTACAAATTTTCCTTAAGAAGCTTTACAGTAAATTTAGATTTTTTAATTAAAAAAAAAAAAAAAGTGTGAAATAGTGAGGCGCAGAGTAAAGAGGTGGAGCTCTCCCTGCAACGTAGGCAGAGACACATACGTTGGGCCAGGGGTCCTGGTCACTCAATCTAGGCTGGATAAACTGCTTACCACGCCCAGCAGGGCCACACCAGAGCCGATGTTTATCATAGTTGGAATGATGTCAAATTTTCCTGCCTAATGGGGAAAGAAGAGATATATACAAGTAAATATCCAGTCCCTGTTCTTTCACAAGTCCATGCCATTATAAACAGTTTCCTAGCATGGAGCCAGATGGACCCAGAACCAATGAGTTATGCTCCCCTGCCAGCAGATGACGTCACCCTAGATACACACCTGCAGTGACTTCAGCCCTTCAGTATTTCTCCGTCCCCAGCAGATGATGGATGTACCTCTCCCTATGGGGATTGCTGTACTTTTTGGAAGGAGAAATTCTACATTTAAATTAGAGAAAAAATTGAGCCCCACTCTCCTGCAGTGATACCTAAAAGGTCCCTCCCCCAGTTGAGAATCACTGAGCGATTTCCATAAGAACTTTCCATACTGTATCAGACCTCGGGTCCATCAAGCCCAGCATCCTGTCTCCAACAGTGGCCAATCAAGGCTACAAGTACCTGGCAAGTATTCAAACACAAAAGTATATCCCACACTACTGATGCCAGTAATAGCAGTGGCTATTTTCTAAGTCAACTTGATTAATAGCAGGTAATGGACTTCTCCTCCAAGAACTTATCCAAAACATTTTTAAACCCAACTACACTAACTGCACTAACCACATCCCTTGGCAACAAATTTCAGAGCTTTATTGTGCATTGAGTGAAAAAGAATTTTAAATGTGCCACATGCTAACTTCATGGAATGCCCCCTAGTGTTTCTATTATCTGAAAGAGTAAATAACCGATTCACATTTACCTGTTCTAGACCTCTCATGATCTTAAAGACCTCAATCATATTCCCCCCTCAGCAGTCTCTTCTCCAAGCTGAAAAGTCCTAACCTCTTTAGTCTTTCCTCATAGGGGATCTGTTCCATCCCCTTTATCATTTTGGTTGCCCTTCTCTGTACCTTCTCCATCTCAATTATATCTTTTTTGAGATGCGGCGACCAGAATTGTACACAGTATTCAAGGTGCGGTCTCACCATGGAGCGATACAGAGGCATTGTGACATTTTCCGTTTTATTCACCATTCCCTTTCTAATAATTCCCAACATTCTGTTTGCTTTTTTGACTGCCGCAGCACACTGAGCCGACGATTTCAATGTGTTATCCACTATGACGCCTAGATCTCTTTCCTGGGTGGTAGCTCCTAATATGGAACCTAACATCGTGTAACTACAGCAAGGGTTATTTTTCCCTATATGCATCACCTTGCACTTATCCACATTCAATTTCATCTGCCATTTGGATGCCTAATCTTTCAGTCTCAAAAGGTCTTCCTGTAATTTGTCACAATCTGCTTGTGATTTAACTACTTTGAGCTGTGCCTTGGTCCTATAGCCGGTTCCCAGCGTGGACTTTGCTGCTTAAGCAGCTGAAAGGCAGTGGGTGCAGGAAGCCGAGTGCCGTGGTGATGGCCAAAGCCCTCTCCCCCTGCACCTGGAGGCTGTCTCTGTACTGCACTGATAAGCACCGAGCCCAGGTAAGTTTAAAAAAAATAATAATAAATAATGTACCTCCTGATTCAGAGACATTTGGAGTGGTTTCAGTAAGACTTCCTCCAGGTCCCTAGCTCGGCGCGCCCTACCGATTCCGTTGGGATAAGAGGACGTGGGCTTCCGAGTGGGTTAAGCAGCCCCCAGGTGGGCTAGGCCCTGCTTTAGGCTTAGTGTGAGGTAGACCGCGGCGGCGCCATCTTACGCACGTCGTGTGTACCGTATTGCCCTCTATAGAACGTCGGTATGCACAGTGCGTATAACGTCGCGTGTATACGTACGTATACAACCTAAGCACAGAATACAGATAAAGCTGGGCGCACAGGCTCTGCATGAACTTCGCCGCATCCTGCCTAGGCGCCTGAAATCTGTGCGCATAATTTGAAGTGTGAGCCAATAGAACATACAGTGTCCACTGCCGATGGCTCCGGCAGCCAAGAAACAAAAGCGGCTTTCTCTCTGCACTGCTTATCATATCAGGGCTTCACAGTCTGACCTGGATTCTGGCTTATGTTAGCACTGAGGAAGCCCAGGGAGAGTTGGCATCTCCGGACTTTGCTAAGCCTGGCTCCTCCCATTCAGAGGATGGGTTAGCCACAGTTTTAACTGGAAGTACCCCAGCTCTGAGTGCCCCCATGACTGGGTCCATCCATGGGAGAGGAAAATTCAGCAGCATCTACCCCCAAGTACCTCCTGGGCGAGGCATGGACCCAGCTGCCTTCTCTTGGGTGAAATTTTTCCAGGGCCTTCAAAAGCCTTCGTACAGGCGCAGTCTGCTACCTCACCTGCCCCCGTCTGGACAGAACCTCAGCCAGTAAGCCCTCCCTCTCCCAGTCCTATCAGCAGACCTCGAGGCATGCCCTGCCTCACCAAGGGTATCCCTGTCAGGAACCTGGACGGCACGGACAAAGAGGAGGATAAGGATTCCTTGGAAGATGGGGAAATTCCCTCTAGCTTAGAACCATATTGGACCAGGTTATAGTTTTTCCATAGAGTCGAATTTCTGGCCCTGGTTTCCCAGACCCTGAAGATGCTGGGAGTTCCTGGGCTGGATTCTTATGATGGAACCAAAGAAGAATCCCATTCTGATTTCCCTACGGAAAGCCTCTTGCTACTTTCCAGTGCTGGAAGCCATCCAGGATTTGACTGACCTGGAATGAGATGCCCCAGAAGCACGTTTTAAAGGGGGACGAACATTAGAAGCTCTATACCCACTGGATCCAGCAGTGAGAGAGCGAATGCATTTCCCTTAAGTAGATGCCCTGGTCTGTGCTGTCCTAGTGGAAGAAGGAGCGACCTTAAAGGATGCGCATGATAGATAAATGGAGTCCATCCCTAAACAGGCTTTTGACGCTGTAGCAATGACCTTACAGATTGCTTCTTCTTGTGCCCTGGTAACTTGTTTGTGGCAACTCCTCTGTCAGGAAGTGGATGACTCAGGGGTTAATTCCAGAGTGGTTATGGAACCCGCCCCGCCGCCTTTTTAGCTGACACAGACTCGGATCTAGTCCGTACTTCGGCCAGAGGAGTGGCCTCAGTGTTGGCGACCAGAAGACAGCTATATGGCTGCGGAATTAGTCAGCAGACGCAACCTCCAAGTCAAATCTTACAAAGATGCCCTTTAAAGGATAACTCCTTTTCGGAAGCGAATTGGAAAAGCTGGTTAATAAATGGGGTGAATCTCCAGTTCCCCGGCTACCAGAAGATAAGAGAAAGCAGTTACAGTGCCCCTGCCTATGAGGGCTCGATCCAGAGGCTCCCAATGCTTTCGCCCCCTACAGAGCCTCAACAGTTCAGAGGTTTCAGTCATTTCCTAGTCGATAGCCCAAGACAGGGGAAGGCTCGGGTTCAGGTTCGTCCCGAACCCCACCAATGAAAAATTTGCTGACCCACCCTTGGAACAAGGAGATAGCGGAGGTGACGGTCCCTCTTCTACCAGAGGTGGGTCGAAATCACTTCAGAAATGGGTACCATAGGACATACACGAAGGATATGCACTGGAATCTAACAGCACTCCTTGGGACATATTCATGATGTCTCCTTGCCACTCCAGCACAAGAAGCAGGCAGTGGAGACTACTCTTTAGGCTCCTCCGGATGAGGGCTATAATCCCAGTATCTGCACCCCAGGAAAATATGGGGTGTTATTCCATCTATTTCATCATACCCAAGGAAGGTAGTTCCTTTCGCCTCATCATCCTGGACCTCGAGCATCAGACATCTTCGCGTGAATCATTTCCGCATGGCAACCCTACGCTTCGTGATAATGGCCGTACAAATCGGGAGAGTTCTTAACGTCCCTGGACCTATCCGCGACCTACCTACAAATTCCAATCCATCACCACACCGTTTCCTATGCTCTGCGGTACTGGGTCACCATTATCAGTTCCAGGTGCTGCCCTTTGACCTAGTCACTAGGGTGACGTCAGCTTTGAAACCTGACTCCGTTTCCATCTGCTGGCAGGGGAGCATAAACCTACTGGTCCTGACTCCATCTGTATACACAAAGGAAAATGAAATTATCAGTTAAGTAATTTCTCCATTTCAAATGTCAGTCCTGCAGTTAGATTCACGAGTTGTGAGAACAAGACTATGACTACAAAAGGCCATTATAGAGCCGAAACAGGTATTCAAGATTCTAGCTTTCTAGTCCTGGGCTGCGGCCCCTTAGTATAACATCAGTAAGCAGAGCATAAAACAAGGTTGGAAAGGGGGGGGAAGAGACTACACCAAACTCCCAAATGCCTTCTTTACCATAGTACAAATTTCTAAAGGGGCTTTGTGTGCATGAGCGAGGATGAAACTGGGTGTTGAGTGGCTGTCGGAAGAGGCGGGCAAGATGGAGTCCCAGCACCGCACTGCCGCAGTCACACCCGTGGTGAGCTGATTCAGGGTTGCTGCGTACAACCGTATTTTGGGGAGCTGGCCTGCTGCGTTGATGAATGGGGTCCCCTCCTCCCCAGCCAGCCGCATCATTTTTTTCCCCCAAACGTACAAGCCTAAATCTCCAGTTCTGATCAATTCCTGTGCGTAAGTTCCAAGGCACAAGAAAAGCACGCGCTTACGTGAATGCTCATGCGAGAACGCACACCATTTTGCTGCGTCCGCTACAGTCAACACGTGCGCCTTTTTCCAGACGTTGTGAAATTTGAGATTGGGGGTGGGGTGGGGTGGTGGAATCAGTATCCACGTAAGGCAAGCTCCAGCACTTCGGGCAAAGAACGCCTAAACCGGGGCTTTAGATGGCATTAAAGTGGCCCCTGGCTGGATCTGGAGGGTCCAGTGTTTAACTTCTGAAAGTAACGCACCGTTCCGAACACCATGACATCGAAGCGAATGCCAAAGGCCTTAATGAGCGTCCGCATGTCCTCCCCCGTCGCATTCTTATAGAACTTTGCAAACCTACAAAACAAAAAAATAAGGGGAAAAAAAAAAAATCACACATTCCACTTGTATTTTTTTGCCGCGCCAAGTCTGGGATATGTCAGGGGCGTAAAAAACGCATTTACATTTGGCTTTTGCATAGTTATTTTGCTCTGGTTTTGCCACCAGCACAGGGTAGCTTCCCTTTCAAACTTAGCGACACGTTGCATGGGTGTAGGGTGCCTGCGCATTCTGTAACAATATGGGTTACTAAAAACCGCTCCCTAGGTTTATAAGCCAGCGAAAATAGGTTTCTTTTTTATCATCATCATCATGGACAAACGGGACTACTTGGTGTCTTGTTACTTGCAAGGACAGTTCCCCCATAGGAGCTGGAGTGAGACGAAACAATTGCACCCAGCCCCACCCTACTGCCATCTGAACTGGAAGAGACAATGAACCTGCCTCATTCTTTCAAGTCATAAATCCTACCAGATCGTGGGAAATGCGGTACCTGAAGTTGTATCCAGGGGAGACATCATGATTTGGGTCTCTGTTGTCAAGGCGACGGAAGGAGTACCTTGGAAGGCAGTAAGATGCCTGCCGATCGAGGTTACAGTCCCACCTGATCTGGATGGCCATCACAGCACCCTGCACAAACCAGAATAAATGTCAGGACATTAAAAAACAAGTGACTGATCCTGTTACAGAACTTTTTTTTTTTTTTTATATTTATCACCAGATAATTCAAAATACTGTCCGATTTAATTCTCCCTTCCTCCAGATTTAACAACATTTCTTTTTACCCCAAGAAAGCTAACCATTAAAGTTCTTCTACAGATGGATATTTTGTCTTCTACTGGCTTACCAGACAGTGCTCATAGCTGATAGGCTGAAGCCTATATATTCCATGAAACATAGCAGTAGACTGTCTAGTTTGGTCTATTTACTCCCTGCTGCGTGTATCACAGACCTTCATATCTTCACAACTAAAGATCCTCTGCTTATCTCAGGTTTTGCCTGGGATAACAGTGACCATGTAATAACTTTTGAAAAATAGAGTTGGTGGACACGGTTCAGTTAATTACAGCCATGCATCAACTTCACAAAATGGCCACCAAATTTTGTCAATCCAAGATGGTACCATTGATTAAAATGGAAGTCAAAGTGCTCTCAGACTTCTCCATAAAACAGTCAACTGATTATTACAGTCAAGCCTGCCACTCTTACACTATGATTGCAAGCTCCTTGGAGCAGGAAACTAAATGTACCTGAATATCTTGTGGTAAGGCTATTATATTCTTGTGCCAACATACCTAGATTTATGTACAACACCATTGGCAGGCCCCTGTCACATGGTAGGAGTAATAGACGGCTGACACCATCTTTAAAAATGGCGCAGGCCATCCAGTGCTCCTACCATGTGACAGGGGCCAGCCAATGGCACAGATATCCTGTCACATGGTAAGGGCAAAGGGCCATTGGCACCATTTTGATTAGTGACAGCAGACGGCCCGAGAGCGGGAGATCGCTCCCAGGACCCCCCACTGGGCCACCAGGTACTTTTTAAAAGTTTTTTTTTTGGGGGGGGGAGCTAAAGAATGTGTTTTAAAGGGTCGGGATGAGTTTTTTGTTTATCTGCTCGGGCGCAGCCGATAAAAAAAAAATAAAAAAAAAAATGATCAGACCCCATGAAAAAAAAATCATGATTGTCCCCGAACCCGGAACCGGAACAGATTCCGGTTCCGATTCACATCTCTAGTATCTAACCTCCCAGTTTGCTTCTCCATTTCTATCCCCTCCTAACTTCTTATACTGCATTTTACTGAAAGGTGCCCTAGGCTGGGCACCACTCTGCACCAGAGTTCCTCAGATCTTTTCCCACGATTGCCCAGATCCTTTCATGTACTAGGATGGACTTGACCTAGCTCTCAGCTATAGAAATCAGATTCCCCTCAGCTAGCATCAAGGTGGGGCTGCCCTTGTGTGTGTGTGTGTGTGTGTGTGTGTACACAAAGAAAACACACAGAAGGAACGTAAATATTTGAAAATAAAAAGTTCAAAATCTCATGCCAAGCTACACAGACAACACAAAGAAGACAGTGCATTTCATGGCAACAACTCCGTGTCGAGGTTTTGATCCGGAGAACCTGGTGTGTGCACGCTCGAAGCTCGTGATAAACGATCAGGTGCTTTCCTCCTGTTACACCCCAGATCCTTTTATTTCTGTAAGGGGGGTAGGGGTCTCACGCTACGAGAAAGGACAACTCTTGCGCCGTGTTTCGCCCTGTGATAGGTTCACTGCATTCAGCTGAACACCACAGTAATCACCATCAGAACGGCTACTGTGAATGTTGCTCTCCTCAGTACCACAGAACATGGCATGAAGCTGTTCCTAGGGACCAGGTGGTGTCCCCGAAAACAACGCAGGCGCACTATAACACAGCACAGGAAAGCCAGGCCGAACCTTCACAGCCATGTCTTGGAAGTCTTGACCGGCCTCGCTCACGATGCTGCCCAGTCGGAAAATCGGACAGAAGGGATCCGTGATGCGATTGTACACGCACTTCTTCAAGTATGCCGAGCTGACGTTGGGCAGGATGTTTCGCCTGCAAAGAACAAGGACAGTGGTTATCACGCAGCCACCAGTCTGGATACGGCAAAACCGCTTTAGATCGTATGCAAGAGCACGGGGTGCATCGCACGGGTCCGGCCTACCGCCACTCACTTGGTAAAATTGAATTTTGGATACCAGATGTTGTTTTTTATCAAAACCGTAAAGTTTTCAGCATCTTTCAGAAAAGCTGGCCTGAAACAACAAAATCATTCTCAGTTACACACCAAACCAACAGGGTCATTTACCAAATCATGTTAGGGCCTTAGGACCCTGACACCCATGATAGCGCCATAATGCACATGATACACGCATCACAAGGTGCATATGCAAATTTAAAAAATGTAGTCAAAAGGGAGGGGTTTATGAAAATGAGGGGAATTTAATGTCGCGTGCGATAATGTAACGCTGGAAATAACTACCCCTTTTTTTTCTGGTGTTATGCCTGAAATGGGATTTGTGATAAAAATTGCAAATCCTGTTTCAGGCAGGAGGGGAGGGGGGGGGGTGGGAGGAGACAGAGAGAGCGAGCATAGTCAACTTTTTATACCACTATAAAAGGGGCAACTAGTAACTCTGAGTGAGGTTTTGATGGTGGCAGAGTCAGAGGTAGGAACAGCACAGTAGGCATCAGCGAAGCTTTGATGTGATTTGGAGTAAGGAAAGGAACACAAAGATGAGATTTGTACATTGCACTCTCAACCTAGCTTGATGGACACTAACTGCTGCCCCCCCAAAAACACGTGCATTTCAGTATCGTGAAAATTACCCTAACCATACCCCTTTTACCGTGGGTGCTATTTTTTGCTATATTTATAGCAAAATGATGAAGCTAGGTCCAAGAGACAAGTAAATTCCCCTTTTACTGTGATAACAGTACTCTAGGACTGCTACATGCAAGAGATAATGAAGATAAACTAGGGCAGAGAAGGAAAGGTTGTGAATACTTTTTTTTTTTTTTTTTAATTTAAGACTTACACAATAGTTTCAGATGCCCATTCTGTAAAAGCAAGGTGGCACTTTGCAGCAGCAGCAGCAGCAGCTACCCGCACAGTTCTCACTGCTTCCCAGGGAGTTTGAAGACATTTGCCAGATAACCCCACCCATTTCTTTTCCTTGTAATAAATCCTCATTTTGAAGGCCACAGAGGACAAAGAAATTGCCTAGGTCTGTTGTCTTAGTTGAAAGTAAATAAAATAATCCAGACGTTGTGGTAAAAAAAAAAAAAACCTCTGCCTCACACACCTAATCCATTCTTGTTTGCATCCTGCAGCATCATCGCCTTGTACACATTAATGGAAACCTAGACTTAGGCCCTTTGTTTAAGTATTACAAGACCCTGGGGGCGGTTTTGAAGTGGCCTTCGTGTCACTTGATACAATTTACACCCAGGCGTCAGTTCTCCAAAGGCTACGGAGCCGGGCCCTTTGAAAACTGATTAGGGCAGAGCATCTCTGCTTAGCATCCTAAACTTCAGTTATGTTAGGGCACAGAAAAAGAGGGCATTAGCACTGATGTTTAGCACCCGGCCTCTAACCCTGGAGCTTATTTACTAAAAGGTTTTCTCCTAGTTTGTGTCTATGGGAAAACTGCTTAGTAAACAGGGTCTTTAGGTCCTTAAGATTTAGGGACATTTTCTACTTAAGATTCCTAAATGTGGCTAAAAATTAACCCTAAACTTAGGTAATTAATTTGGGAATGAACATTTTTCATTTGATCCCATATTAACATAACAGATGACAGCAGAAAATGACCCATTGGCCCATCTCGTCTGCTCGGTTACCCCTGGCCACACTGCTAAAGATGTATCCCAGCTGCCAGCCACAGAAGCCTGACCACTCATAGGAGATCGGAAGGGCCACGCTGGGTCAGACCACCATCCCATCGCCAACCGCGGTAAATTCAATTTCTTGCTGCTAGCTCCCTAGCTAGTGGTGGGTTCCCGGAGTCACCTGCTTAGTAACTATGCATTAGCAGGGCTTCCCAAACCTCTCCTGGGGACCCCATAGCCAGTCGGGTTTTCAGGATACCCACAATGAATATGCAAGAGATAAATTTGCATATAAGGTATGCAAAATGTGACTGACTGTGGGGTCCCCAGGACAGGTTTGGGAAGCCCTGATGTATGGACGTTTCTTCCATGAACTGGTCTAAAATCTTTGCAAGCCAAGCTAATTAGCTTGACCACACCCACCATCAATGACTTTCCACAGCTCGACTGTGTGTTGAGTGACAAGCTGCTTTCTCTGGTTTGTTTTAAATCTGCTCCCTGTTAGCTTAAAGGAGTGCCCGCTAGTCCTAGTGTTGTTTGAAAGGGTAAATAACCGCTCTCCATTTACCTGTTCTACTCCACTCAGGATGCTGTAGATCTCAGTCATCTCTTCAAGCTGAACAGCCCTAACCCGTTTGGCCTTTCTTCATAAGGGAGCTGCTCCATCCCCTTAACCAATTTCCCTTCTCTGTACCTTTTCTAACTCCACTATATCCTTTCTGAGAAGAGGCGACCAGAACTGCACACAGTACTCGAGGTGCAGCCGCACCACGGATCCATGCAGAGGCCATTCTGATGCTCTCCGTTCCCTTCTGAATACTTCCTAGCATTAAGCGGGTGTGGTCCACCTCATTCCATCTATACCACTGTGGACAGACAAAGATGCAAGATCTTTAATGCAAATAATCCGCTCCACCTCCCCACACTCCATTCTACCATCAAGCTTTGTAATAATCTAAACGGTCTGTTATTCATTCTGAGTTCAGCTGTGCTAAGCCGGCAAGAGCTGTTTTTGCCAGATAGCTGCACAAGGGTCTTATTGGCTATTCCCCGTAGGCCCTCGAGTTCTGCAGGTGACCACAGGAGCAGTACCAGAAAGAGAACCTTATTCGCCGACAGTCTGAGCCAGGTAAGACTGCGGTGGATTCCTGGCACTTACCCCTAACCCCCCCCCGGTTTCCTTTTTCTAAACTCCTGAGACTTTTTGGAAAACACCGCATGCAACATCCACTGGGATTTCTACGCCACCTTCTATCCAAGATCAGAGCAGGATGTACGTGGGGCCCTGTGCAGTTTCTCAGAACACAAACCGACGACTACAGCCCCGATCACAGAGACAAAGGGAGGAGAAGTGAAAACCAGAACTAGCTCCACTGTAGTGATTTAGTGTCCCACATTTGGCCCGGAAGTTTCCTTCTGGTTCTCCTAGCAGACTAACACAACAACTGTGCTACGTTTTTTCCATGCTGCCAAATTCTCAAGAAGGTACAAGAGCTCACTTGGGTACTTCCGTATCATTCTCCACAGGACACCAGGCAAAGATGTCACAGGTCTTCACCGAGCTGTCGTATACCACGCATTTTCCAGTTTGGACTCCTAATAGGCCACGAAAAGGAAATGATGCACTGTTAGAAACGAACAAGGCAAGACATGAACAGTCTGATAACTGAACTATGCTTAGCACCAAGTTGTAAAGAAAGTTTCTAAACTGATTCTTGGAAACAGATTAGGAGTGTGATTTATTATTATTAAAACACACACAGTGGAAAGTAATGCGAACATTCACAAAGAAATAAATCCTCTCCCAAGTCTCTGTTCACCGACGTTTCTCCAGACTAACCCCGGAGCTCACATTAGCTGGTTGCAGTTGTATCCTAATCAGCTCCGTCACTCCCCAGAGCCCCTAAACACCAGAGTTCTGCCCACACCCAAAAGCAGGACCTTGAGCTTCACATCCAGAACCACTGGATCCTTGCTACCCACTGGAGGTTAACTCCGAGGAGCCCAGTGCCGATTCTTCTCTAAAGACACACAATCCCCCACCTTCCCAAATGGACCCACGTAGCGTTATTCGCACCTAATACTATAAATAGCATGAAACGAAGAGCCAGGACCTGCCCGCTGTCTGAGCTGGCACTACATTAAGAAAGGTGGAAAGAGCTGGCACTACATTAAGAAAGGTGGAAAGAGCTGGCACTACATTAAGAAAGGTGGAAAGAAGGCAAAACGATTACCGGCATGGTTAAAAGAGGAGATAAAAGAAGCTATTTTAACCAAAAGATCTTCATTCAAAAATTGGAAGAAGGATCCAACAGAAGAAAACAGGATAATGCATAAACGTTGGCAAGTTAAATGTAAGACATTGATAAGATAGGCTAAGAGAGAATTTGAAAAGAAGTTGGCCGTAGAGGCAAAAACTCACAGTAAAAACTTTTTAAAATATATCCGAAGCAGAAAGCCTGTGAGGGAGTCAGTTGGACCATTAGATGATCGAGGGCTTAAAGGGGCACTTAGAGAAGATAAGGCCATCGCTGAAAGATTAAATGATTTTTTTGCTTCGGTGTTTACTGAAGAGGATGTTGGGGAGGTACCCATAATGGAGAAGGTTTTCATGGGTAATGATTCAGATGGACTGAATCAAATCATGGTGAACCTAGAAGATGTGATAGACCTGATTGTCAAACTGAAGAGTAGTAAATCACCTGGACCGGATGGTATACACCCCAGAGTTCTGAAGGAACAAAAAAATGAAATTTCAGACCTATTAGTAAAAATTTGTAACCTATCATTAAAATCATCCATTGTACCTGAAGACTGGAGGATAGCAAATGTAACCCCAATATTTAAAAAGGGTTCCACGGGCGATCTGGGAAACTACAGACCAGTTAGCCTGACTTCAGTGCCAGGAAAAATAGTGGAAAGTGTTCTAAACATCAAAATCACAGAACATATAGAAAGACATGGTTTAATGGAACAAAGTCAGCATGGCTTTACCCAAGGCAAGTCTTGCCTCACAAATCTGCTTCACTTTTTTGAAGGAGTTAATAAACATGTGGATAAAGGTGAACTGGTAGATGTAGTATACTTGGATTTTCAGAAGGCGTTTGACAAAGTTCCTCATGAGAGGCTTCTAGGAAAAGTAAAAAGTCATGCAATAGGTGGCGATGTCCTTTCGTGGATTGCAAACTGGCTAAAAGACAGGAAACAGAGAGTAGGATTAAATGGACAAGTTTCTCGGTGGAGGGCGGTGGGCAGTGGAGTGCCTCAGGGATCAGTACGGGGACCTGAGCTTTTCAATATATTTATAAATGATCTGGAAAGAAATACGACGAGTGAGGTAATCAAATTTGCAGATGATACAAAATTGTTCAGAGTAGTTAAATCACAAGCAGATTGTGACAAATTGCAGGAGGACTTGTGAGACGAAAATTGGGCATCAAAATGGCAGATGAAATTTAATGTGGATAAGTGCAAGGTGATGTATATAGGCTGAGGGGGGATATGATAGAGGTGTTTAAAATCATGAGAGGTCTAGAACGGGTAGATGTGAATCGGTTATTTACTCTTTCGGATAACAGAAATACTAGGGGGCACTCCATGAAGTTAGCATGTGGCACATTTAAAACTAATCGGAGAAAGTTCTTTTTTTACTCAACGCACAATTAAACTCTGGAATTTGTTGCCAGAGGATGTGGTTAGTGCAGTTAGTATAGCTGTGTTTAAAAAAGGATTGGATAAGTTCTTGGAGGAGAAGTCCATTACCTGCTATTAATTAAGTTGACTTAGAAAATAGCCACTGCTATTACTAGCAAAGGTAACATGGGATAGACTTAGTTTTTGGGTACTTGCCAGGTTCTTATGGCCTGGATTAGCCACTGTTGGAAACAGGATGCTGGGCTTGATGGACCCTTGGTCTGACCCAGTATGGCATGTTCTTATGTTCTTACATGCCATGCCACCTGCCACTTCGATTAAATCACAGACTCGCGATGTGTGTCCTGCTGGGTCAGCAGCACATACCAGGATACACAAAAGCAAAGAGCCTGCGTGTTTCAGGAGAGCCAGAACTGTAAAGTTTCGTGCTGGGAAATGCAATGTTAGTCCTGACCAAGGGCCATGCAGCAGGATGGCTTCTGGGAACCCAGCAATCACAGCTCCTAAATCCAGCCACTGGGGGTCGCTGCTGTGCGATGACAAACTCCCTCCACACCAGTGGCTGTGAACGCTACCTCCGCAGCATACTCAGGCCCGGCTGCCCCATGGAGCAGAAGACCTGATCTGCAGATCAAACCCAAGTCCTTCTGCGAGGCAGCACGAAGCCATTGCCATGGAGCCAACTGTAACATTATTTAATGCTTTCAGACGCCATTAACTTTAGCTACAAAAGAAGCTTAAATTGTAACTTCATTACCCTCCTTGATATGAAAATTCATTAAATGAGAAAGGGGCAGGGGAATTAAAGGCGTAACACGTGGGTCTGAGTCACAAGTTTGAATAATGGGGTCAAGTAAAGTTTTGTGGTTTTAAACATCTAAATTATTAAACCTAACAGGCCTCGTTCCGGAAGCTCTGGGTTTACCATGCTGTGACCGTGAAGGAAAAGTTTGGGAATGTGTCAGAGGATGACTCAGTCCTGGTGCACTCACTGAAGAGCAGGATCAATCAGAATAGCATTAAAAAAAAAAAAAAGGCACTTTTTAAAGGGGCAAACATTTTGTCAATGAGAAGAAACTCAGGGGTAAGATCAGAAAGTACTTCTTCATGCGGTGGCTGCATGGAACGGCCTCCCAGTGATGGCGGAGGGAAAGCCGGTAACAGAATTCAAGAGAGCCTCAGGAATAAGCTCAGGGGATCATGAAGCAATCACCCGGGGTCTGAAGTATTGCAACAGGAGGAGAAAAATGGGGCAGCCCGGATGGGCCCTGTAATCATGTCTGGAGCAGAAAAGGAAAGTTAAAACTCAAGATTACGTTAGCTGAACCTCACAGACACGCAGCGAACTTTACCCTCTCCCCCCCATCAAGATATCACTTCTTCAAGGATGAGAATTACAAAAGGTTATTGTCCAACATGCCTCAAAGTCAGCAAAAACACACAGCGTTACCCAGGGGAAAAGCTGCTGAAAGAGGTCCCAAAACAAAGCCAGCCTCCACGCTCCCTCTGTCTGAAGCAGCAGTGCCTCCGACAGGCAGGAAGCATGAGGTCAGGCCTGTAACCCATCAGGGGGAACAAACCGGCAGGATCACGCGACTGGCACTGCCTGAGAAAAGCCAGATGGGTGCGCCTCGTACCGTTACTGTGCGTGCCTACGTAGCCCGGCACACAGTCAGCGTCTGATGTGCACAGCGTGGTGTCATCTGGAATCTGGGGGACAGAAAACAGAACGGCGAGTCACGAGACGAGGACACCAGGCAGTTAAAGATGCAAAAGCTTCACAGTAACCACCAAACAAAATGCAACCATTACATAGCATGCAATGAGCTTTGTACCACAGAAGGTTCTACATCATATCCAGTAACACAGACCAACCGGCCCATCCACTCTGCCCAGTTATTCCCGTCTGCATGCCAAGGTCCTATCCCAGCTGCCAGCCATAGAGCCTGACTGCTTATGGGACATCACTCCCCATCTAGGACAGTTTTAGTCACCTACCTCACCCATACGCCTCCGTCCTGGGTGAACGAGCACTCAAGAGCCCCCCCATTTAGTTCATCGTCAGCACCCCTCGCTTCCCATGTCTAAACCCAAGGCTTAAATACTAGCATGGTTGTTACCCGAGCACCTGGCAGACAGATCCAGCTACATGAGCACTTGCATTTCCGCTGGGCCTTCTGATTACTGGACTTGCTGCCTGCCAGGCAGACCTGGCTAGGTGGTGGCCTTGCTTCCACCAGGGCATCTAACATTTTATGTTATTCATTCTGCAAGAGATCTGGAGCTGCCAGAATAAATAACATAAAGCGTTAGATGCCCTAGTGAAGCAAGGCAACCACATGGAGCACTTTAATCTCATGCAAGGAATCTGCTGTCTCTGTCTTTGCACAAGTAAGGATCCTGTGCTTATCCCATGCCTTCTTGCTATTGTTTTAACCTTCCACACATCTGCCACCCTTCCAGTGAAAACACTCTTCCCAATATTGCTCCCAAGTCAGAGCACGACACCGCCTCGTTGTACTGTTTCACTACCTTGCCTATAAAATCGCCCCGAGATCTCTTTCCTGCTCTGTCCACATCTTTCTCTCATTCCCTCCCCATCCTGTACGGCTTTCCTTGTATTTCCGCATCCCAAGCCCTGCGACCGTTCCTTGACCTTCCTTAGATTGCTGCTTCTCTATTGTCTTTTCTCTGGGGGGGGGGGATAAATCTGCTGTGCTGCAGATCTCACTATCATTCCCAAAAATAAAAAGTCCTCCGAATCCCTCTGCAATGCTAGAAGACTGAAGTGGTGATTTTTTTTTCTTCACGGGCTGGCGAGCGTTCCTAGAGTCTCGCGCTTACCTCGGGACACAGACCTTGCTTCTGATGTTGTGTGATGATGAGATTTGTCATGACAAAAAAGGCATTTTCTTCCTAAACCAAAAAAAAAAGGATGATGATGTTACCTTTGAGATGAGGACAGCTTATGACATTATCCCGGCGGGTAGGGGAGGGGGGCATTAAGCTTTCCCTATAAAAAAAACACTGCATAGTCAAGGGGGAGGCCCCCAGTATTGAGTGGGAAACCTCTGGTGGGGCACTCTCTCTGGTTTGGGTTCTTGCTGGGCTATAGGGAGGGAGGCAGGTGTGGAGGGCTGTGCATTTTACTGTTTCTTGCCCTCAGTGAAGCCTTCCAGAAGCACAGTACTCGCGTACGGTCCCTCCCCTCCTCGTTCAGGCCTAAGCAGGCTTGGAAGCTCAGATACAAGGACACCGGAGGGGTTTTTTTTTGTTGTTGGGACTATAAAAGGCTATCACGCAACCTACAAAGGCTCCCAAAATGAATCTCTGGGTGGCAGAGAGACTCTGCGTGAGTTGCAGCATACAATGTGACAGGGTAGTGGTGGTGACTGGGGGCACAGAAACGAGGCTGACGGCACACGTTCCCCCAGTGCATGCTCCCGAAATAATTACATTCTGACATTGGCCTTGTGAACTTCATTCTAACGAGTTCCGGTAAAACTTACCTGTGCCGGGACAATGTAATCGGCCACATCCCAGACCTTCAGTCCCAGTTCCGAGGTATTCGTCACCGCCACGCCTTTCACCTTCGACGTGACAGAACTGACCACCGAGTCAAACTCCTGGTAGCCCTTCTCCCACAGAAACACCCACCTGACACGGGAAAGAAAACAAACCCAAAGACATGTTTACGGCAGGTCGAGTCACTGAGACAGCTGTGCCCTCAGTTTTTTCTTTATTTAATCGCTGCTGCCTGTGTCAACTTGGGAGCTTCCTCCTCCTCCCCCCATCATCTTTAATCAACCTACCCCTCAGACGATGCGGCACTCACCCCCCCAGCCCTTGCTGGCCCAATGAGTAAAGTCAAAACCAGGCCTCCCACGTGACTGTCCCCGGGCCATCAAGCCTGGGCAGGATAATTTTATATTTTTATTTGGTCATAATCTGGCCAGCCAGGGAGTCACAGTTATAGGTGTCAGCACAACGGTAAATATTTGTGAAGGTCAATTTGTGAAAGTCCTTAAGGTAAGGATTAAAAGATGAGAAGTAAAAAGTAATTCAAATCTAAAAGTGGCTATCATCGTTTATTTGTTTACATGACACCTTCCCAACCAGAGAGAGCAAAGTGCGCTTCAGCAATGTCCCTTGTGCGTCTCTGTGCAGCGCTGCATGTGTAAATGATTATTAAGACCTTCAAAGAATGGCAGAGCAGCTGGAAAACGCAAGGCTGGAAAATTCTGGACTGGAGACTCTGCTGCGGATGTTTTGAGACTCCCGCTGCATAGTGCTGTGTGCCAATGTCATCTTTACTGTACCTTCACAGATATATAAAACCACCACTCACAAACTTCAGGTGTGGGCCGAATTCAGCTGGGCTGGCACAACCCGCTTATGCAGTGGGAGTCTTAAAAAAACACTCCCTGGTCACACAAACTGTTCGACCAAGCATAACGATCAATTTCTCCTTCCCATTTCAGAAATCGTAGCACACTATGCGGTACAATACCTGAAGAGAGGAATGGCCTTCCCTGGGATATCTCAGTATGACCAATCCCTCCCAATCCCAGTACCATCATGAGCTCAGCCCATGTAATCTGTATTATACTCCTATAAACTTCCTAAATACTCGGTATAATTGGAACAGCAATCCTAGCAGTGCATATTTGCCCACTACACTGAAGTAAGGAGTTTTCTAAAATTGGGCAAGAGGATGGGCGGAAGTGGAGAAAAAAAAAAAACACACACCACACATCTGTGCTCAGACTGAAATGACAGGAGCCCAGATACAATGGTGGGGGCGTTCAGCTGAACTGATAGATAAACGCCAGGGCCCTGCAGGTCTCTCGTCACTTCTGCTCGATTTACACAAGATCACACACCCGGTCACGGGAACTGCATCAGTAACCAAAGACTACAGGAACAATAAACGGCAAACAAAGAGATAAAGAAATAAAAAAATAAAGGACTGCACAAGTGCAGCACAGGGAACCCATCCCGTGGAGGAGAGCTAGGACTGCACAAGTGCAGCACAGGGAAACCATCCCATGGAGGAGAGCTAGGACTGCACAAGTGCAGAACAGGGAAACCATCCCATGGAGGAGAGCTAGGACTGCACAAGTGCAGCACAGGGAACCCATCCCGTGGAGGAGAGCAAGGACTGCACAAGTGCAGCACAGGGAACCCATCACATTGAGGAGAGCTAGGATTGCACAAGTGCAGCACAGGGAACCCATCCCGCTGAGGAGAGCTAGGACTGCACAAGTGCAGCACAGGGAACCCATCCCGTGGAGGAGAGCTAGGACTGCACAAGTGCAGCACAGGGAACCCATCCCGCTGAGGAGAGCTAGGAAGGCACAAGTGCAGCACAGGGAACCCATCCTGTGAGGAGAGCTAGGACTGCACAAGTGCAGCACAGGGACCCCATCCCGCTGAGGAGAGCTAGGACTGCACAAGTGCAGCACAGGGAACCCATCCCGCTGAGGAGAGCTAGGAAGGCACAAGTGCAGCACAGGGAACCCATCCTGTGAGGAGAGCTAGGACTGCACAAGTGCAGCACAGGGACCCCATCCCGCTGAGGAGAGCTAGGACTGCACAAGTGCAGCACAGGGAACCCATCCCGCTGAGGAGAGCTAGGAAGGCACAAGTGCAGCACAGGGAACCCATCCTGTGAGGAGAGCTAGGACTGCACAAGTGCAGCACAGGGACCCCATCCCGCTGAGGAGAGCTAGGACTGCACAAGTGCAGCACAGGGAACCCATCACATTGAGGAGAGCTAGGATTGCACAAGTGCAGCACAGGGAACCCATCCCGCTGAGGAGAGCTAGGAAGGCACAAGTGCAGCACAGGGAACCCATCCTGTGAGGAGAGCTAGGACTGCACAAGTGCAGCACAGGGACCCCATCCCGCTGAGGAGAGCTAGGACTGCACAAGTGCAGCACAGGGAACCCATCCCGTGGAGGAGAGCTAGGACTGCACAAGTGCAGCACAGGGAACCCATCCCGTGGAGGAGAGCAAGGACTGCACAAGTGCAGCACAGGGAACCCATCACATTGAGGAGAGCTAGGACTGCACAAGTGCAGCACAGGGACCCCATCCCGCTGAGGAGAGCTAGGAAGGCACAAGTGCAGCACAGGGAACCCATCCCGTGGAGGAGAGCAAGGACTGCACAAGTGCAGCACAGGGAACCCATCCCGCTGAGGAGAGCTAGGACTGCCCAAGTGCAGCACAGGGACCCCATCCCGCTGAGGAGCGCTAGGACTGCCCAAGTGCAGCACAGGGACCCCATCCCGTGGAGGAGAGCTAGGACTGCACAAGTGCAGCACAGGGACCCCATCCTGTGAGGAGAGCTAGGACTGCCCAAGTGCAGCACAGGGAAACCATCCCATGGAGGAGAGCTAGGACTGCACAAGTGCAGCAAAGAGACCCCATCCCGCTGAGGAGAGCTAGGACCGCACAAGTGCAGCACAGGGACCCCATCCCGCTGAGGAGAGTTAGGACCGCACAAGTGCAGCACAGGGACCCCATCCCGTGAAGAGAGCTAGGACTGCACAAGTGCAGCACAGGGACCCCATCCCGCTGAGGAGAGCTAGGACTGCACAAGTGCAGCACAGGGAACCCATCCCGTTGAAGAGAGCTAGGACTGCACAAGTGCAGCACAGGGACCCCATCCCGTTGAAGAGAGCTAGGACTGCACAAGTGCAGCACAGGGACCCCATCCCGTGGAGGAGAGCTAGGACCGCACAAGTGCAGCACAGGGAACCCATCCCGCTGAGGAGAGCTAGGACCGCACAAGTGCAGCAAGGGAACCCATCCCGCTGAGGAGAGCTAGGACCGCACAAGTGCAGCACAGGGAACCCATCCCGCTGAGGAGAGCTAGGACCGCACAAGTGCAGCACAGGGAACCCATCCCGCTGAGGAGAGCTAGGACCGCACAAGTGCAGCACAGGGAACCCATCCCGCGGAGGAGAGCTAGGACCGCACAAGTGCAGCACAGGGAACCCATCCCGTGGAGGAGAGCAAGGACTGCACAAGTGCAGCACAGGGAACCCATCACATTGAGGAGAGCTAGGACTGCACAAGTGCAGCACAGGGACCCCATCCTGTGAGGAGAGCTAGGACTGCACAAGTGCAGCACAGGGACCCCATCCCGTTGAGGAGAGCTAGGACTGCACAAGTGCAGCACAGGGAACCCATCCCGCTGAGGAGAGCTAGGACTGCACAAGTGCAGCACAGGGACCCCATCCCGTTGAGGAGAGCTAGGACTGCACAAGTGCAGCACAGGAAACCCATCCCGCTGAGGAGAGCTAGGACTGCACAAGTGCAGCACAGGGAACCCATCCCGTGGAGGAGAGCTAGGACTGCACAAGTGCAGCACAGGGACCCCATCCCGCTGAGGAGAGCTAGGACTGCACAAGTGCAGCACAGGGACCCCATCCCGTTGAGGAGAGCTAGGACTGCACAAGTGCAGCACAGGAAACCCATCCCGCTGAGGAGAGCTAGGACTGCACAAGTGCAGCACAGGGAACCCATCCCGTGGAGGAGAGCTAGGACTGCACAAGTGCAGCACAGGGACCCCATCCTGTGAGGAGAGCTAGGACTGCACAAGTGCAGCACAGGAAACCCATCCCGCTGAGGAGAGCTAGGACTGCACAAGTGCAGCACAGGGACCCCATCCCGCTGAGGAGAGCTATTCTATCCAGTTTGGTTGGGTGCTTTTTTTTTTTTTTTTCCTGCATTTTGACATTTTTCTTGTTCCATTCTGAAACCTTTCAGGAGCTACCGGTCAACACCGCTAAACAAAAAAATAAAGAAGCACTTCCAGGTGGCAGCTGTCAGAGGATTCATGAGTTTCTAGCAACTTTCTAAGCCATACACAGGACCAACCTCAATTTTCCTATATTTATTAAGATTAACAAAACTCTTGAATGGATAACTGTTTCAAGAAACAGCAGGAGCCAAATTATACAACATAGCATAGAGAGAAAGAAATTCAATCTTAAAACTATATCAGACCACAGAATTTGGGGGGGGGGGGGGGTGAAATGCTTACAAAACAAATAAGAAAAGTGTGGCAGTTGAGCAATGAGGCTCCTGCTACCATCTAGGAGCAGGTCAAGAGGCAGACCTTACCGCAGCGTCTCCACTGCTGCCCAGTCTGGGACAGACATTTACAGGGGGCTTAGCTTTACCCCAGCACGAAGGAGCAGCAAAGGAAACCGCGCCGACGGAGCCACATCGGGGAAAGCCACGGATTTCACTATTCCAACAAAAAAGGTGCAACTCCGCGACGAAAGGAAGCTGTGTCAGATTCAGCAGCAGACTTCACAATTAGGGCACATCTTCCGCCATCGTTTCCAGAGCTCCCAGGACAGCTCCTCGGAAATCAAACAACTATTGGGAGTCTCCTGACAAAAGCGGGGAGATAAAATGCTCTGGAACAGACGGACGTATATTCTCAGGAAGTTCCTATAAAAGACCGTTTTAACAAAACCATGCGAGGGGAGGCCGTTAGTCTAGGAGAAGAGCTGCAGGCAGTGCACATATGTATGCAGTCATATCATCCAGTCTCGCCACGCTGTTGTGAATCACCAAATACTGTTCATTCTCCTGCACTGTCCCCAATCTGAATTCTAAGATGTCCAAACATTTATCTGAAACTACAAGTTCCAATTCCTTCACTTTTCCCAGGGATCTCTGGAAACCGAGCAGCGAGGAACAATCTGCTGAAAGACTGTTCCATAAAACCTAGAAATTCCCATGTTCCCTGCGCCAGAATCCATGTCTAGGATATCCTCCTAGTCTCGTCTTTCAATTCTCTTCCCCCAACAAACCTTTTTGCCACAGCATTGGCGCCTTCAGCCTCCCGCTGCTGCTGTGCCAGTGTCGGAAAGCACCGCTCGCCAAGGGAGGTCTAAATGTGAAGGGTCCGCGGGGGAGGCTCCTCCAAGGATGATGCTCCGGAGTCCGACCAACCATCCACGGGCCCCAGGACAGACCCTGGGCATCTCCTTCCACTCCCGCGCATCCTCTGTCAGACTGGTTTTAAGAGCAATGCTGTCTTCTAAATCAGTGCTCGGGATGTATTTTCAAAGTGCACTTTCATTTTAATTTTGCAATCCAAACTTTTTACTGGGCTTAGACTTCTAGTCTGTGTCACCCAGGAACATGAAACGGAAAGGCTTCTTTTACATTCTCTGATGGAGGAACTGAGAAGCTTCCACGGTGCATGCATACTGGAGAACACGTCCCTTCCCCTCACAACCCCAACGCCTTTCTAAAGCTACAGAAAAGCCTTCGTCAGTTTCTCACAAAATGACACCAACAGGACCAAGACAAAAAAGAGACGGTCTGTGTCAATACCTTCCATCCCAAGAAATGTCACTAAAATAAGAAACATCGTCCTGAGGAAGCAAGAGCTTTCTGAGAAAAAGGAGATCCTGCTTGAGTTTTGGTTTCGGCCTTCTCATACCTGCCCCAAAGAGCTTAGTGCTCCCTCCCTAATGATTACTCAGATCCCAGTTGAAACGTAAGAGCACTTACCAAAACTGAGAAAATAATCTGCACGGGATGGATTAGGCTCGCTTCAGAAAGAGAAGCTTAGCCTCGGGCGTTATAGGTGAACGTGAGCTATTCCCCCGTCGCACTGAAACCCCCATCTCTCTCGCCCACTGCCTCCTTCCCCTCACACTAACCCCCACACCTCATCTGGCCCAAAATGTCCCACTTTTAGCAAGAGAACGGTCACCACTGCGGGCTGTCCCGCGTGCCCCATGCACATTTCCATTACCTCCCCCCACACACTCAACGATCTCCCTGCACATGTCCCTCTCTCCTGGGCCTCAGGCAGCCCAAACGCACAGGCTGCACGTGTCTCCCCCCCCCCCCCCCCCCCCCCCAACATCACAGGCAATTCCATGAGCGTGAATAAACCCCCACACTTCACCTATAAACACAAATACACACGGGTACCGCTATTAACAGTTTGTAGCAACCTCTGCGTCGCACGTGCTGGGAGCTCGGTTCAGACTGCACTGTGTTACTTGCTCCTGCTTTCTGGGTCCCATGTGCTACCGTTCTTGACGTCGGGCACCCACATCGGAAGGCTCCCCCATACTTCACCGCCCTTGCCATGAAGACATTTTACCTGCTCACAGAGCCTCAGATCACCAGCCCTGCTCCGGGATATCCTTCCCCTTAAAACGGGTTCCCAGACAGGAGATTTCACAATTCTACATTGTAAACAGGGGAACATGGCCTCTGGATATCTTATCACAGGCACCAAGTTAGCATCTAAAGCATTAGGAAAGGACCAAGAGCCAAGCACTAACTTGGGCCAAAAGGTGGCTCATCCTTTTCTGGGTCTCTCTGTTCACTGCCACGTCAGCCCTCCTCTTGCCACGCTCTCCACCCTGCCCTTTAGTTGTTTTTCTCCTGAATAGAGTAGGTGCAATCCTTGCACGAGACCCGTCAGCAGCACGTGCTGCACCCCAGGGAACGGGAATGCCAATCCCCTCCAATAAAGAGCTCAGGCATAAGCACACGCTCGGCTTTTCTATCCCCAGTATTCAAAAACTCAGCGAGCAGCTGACTTTAGTGGAGTACATTCAGCAGCAGAATTACCCGGTTAAGTCCTGCTGACTATCCCGTCCAAAGTTAGCCAGTTTCAAGTAGCCTGGGGTACTTGAAAGCCCTTCAGAGGGCACACAACCAGACCACACCACACGGCAGACAGGAGCAACCAGCTGGCTCCTGCAGCAACAGGGATAACTTGAAGCAGGAAACCATGGCCACGTTCTGACCGGGAGACGTGGAGTCCAGACGAGCGGCAGCACCACACAGGGAGACACGGAGTGGAGACGTAGAGTGCAGACGAGCGGCAGCACCACACAGGGAGACATGGAGTGCAGACGAGCGGCAGCACCACACAGGGAGACGTGGAGTGCAGACGAGCGGCAGCACCACCGGCAGCACCACACAGGGAGACGTGGAGTGGAGACGAGAAGCACCACAGGGAGCCCGAGGCCGACCTCACCAGCATCAGAGGTGCAGCAAGGGCAGATGGCAGTAGAAGCAGAGCCAAGAAAGCAGGCACTGCAGGGGTACAGCGAAGCATTGTAGTTCCCGTCACCACAGCTGTCTCCTCTTCTTCCTGTCTCCCTATGCTAGGAGGAAGAAGAGGCAGCCGTGGAGCCAGGACGCGCAGCACCCGATGCTTCCACTTTAAGCCTGCAGCCGCCTGCTTCTCCTGAGTTCAGCTACTCTCATGCCAGCTGTCACGGGAGAGAGGACAAGACTAGGGCGATGGAGAAGCTAGGGAGATGGAAGGGTTGGGGGGAGATTAATCGAGAGAGGTAAAATAATGAATAGGTAGGAAGAAAGGGAGAGGGAAGACTGGGAGCTATACAGGGAAAAGGAAAAAAAAAGTAGGACAGGAGGATTGAGGGCTCTGAAGGACAGAGTCAGGGCAAGGGAGCACTGAGAGGAGCAAAGAAGAGATGGCGAGCTCAGATGGGTCAATACGGGAAGGGATGGAAAATGGTGAGAAATTGGAGAGAGAGAGAAGAAAAATGGAGAGAAACAAGATTAAAGCAAGATCTGAGAGACGGGAGAACCAGGAAACAAGATGAAAGCAGAGCAGAGACGAAAGGGGAAAAGCCCTTAAAATCAAGGTAGAGGAAAAAAAACCAAAAGCAGAGAATTTACTGGAAAATTTAGAATTTTTGCAAAGCAGGGGTAGATGAGACATCTCAAACACTTCAAAGGGATACAGCAGTCATGAAATGTTGAGACCCACTGCTCTACATGACCAGGGTAGTAAGAGAAGACAAAACCATCCCAGGAAAACAAAATGAATTCTTTGCTTTAGTGTTTACTGAAGATACCCACATCACAACCTTATATGAAGGTGACGAAACAGAGAAACGGAAGCAAAAATCTGATAAACTGACAGGCTAAATAGCAGCAAAGCACCAGGATCTGATGGTATTCACTCCACAATTCTGAAATGGCTAAAATACGAAACTGCAGAACTGCTCCTGTTAATCTGTAACATATATTACTTCATTACCACAAAGATAGAGCAGACAAATTATGTGCACCTTATCAAATTAGGTAATGTGAGCTGGCCCGGAAAGGAATGAGCTCTGATATGATGAATAAGGTCAATATATGCTCATGCTAGGAATTATAATTGGTTATTTGATAACAGTGAAGAAGCTATCCCAGTCATTAGGTGGGGAAGGGTAATGTTGACAATGTTTGTATCTGTTGGTCATGCTGGTCTCTTTCAGCTCTAGCTATGAAATGACTGCATAGAACAAGGAAACTGCTATCATCATTTGATGAACTGTATTACACTTGTACATGCTATGACTTCTTCAATAAAAACATTAGGAAACATATCTGCCACTGTGCTTGAAGACTGGAGAGTAGCCAACATAATGCCAATTTCTTTTTAATGAGAGATCTGAGAAACTACAGACCAGTAAGCCTGAAGCCAGTGCCAGGCAAAAATGATAAAAAGTAGTACGGTTAAGAACAGAATACTAGGTATATGGCTAGGGCATGGCTTAATGAGAAAAACCGACATGATTTTAGCAGAGGGAACTCTTGCCATGCCAGTTAGAACTCATCGAAGTGTGGAGAAGGCTGAGCTGCTCAATATAGCGTACCCGGCTTTTCAGAAGGCATTCGATAAAGTCCCACACGAGAGATTCCTCAGGAAATTACAAAGGCATGAGAGAGGTGGTCATGGCTTATTGTGGATTGGTAACTGGTTAAAAGACAGGTCTAAATGGTCAGTAATGGCGTGCTCCCAGGGATCTGCATTGGGACCAAGGCTTAGTAGCCATTAGTTATCTAGAAAAAGAAGCAATTAGCGAGATCAAATTTGCAGATGAAAAAAAGTTATTCAAAGGCTAAACAGGTTAGGGTTATGGCTCTTCAGCTTGGAGATGACTTAGAGATATGAGAGAGATATTTATAAAATCACAAGTGGGGTGGACAAGTTAATAGGGAATGGTAGTTTGATAGTGTAAATAGCACTAGGACACAGGTAGCAGATTTAAAACACAATTTTGTAAGTATTCTTTTCAGTCAGCACATCATTAAGCTATGGAACTTGTTGCCAGAAAACGTTTGGACAAGTTTCCGGAGGAGGGGTCTATAAATTATGAATAGACAGAGGGACTACGGTTTCTCCACCCACATGAAATGGTCATTCAGAATGAGATTTGCCCGGTAGTTTCAGGTGACCCAGACTGACCATTGGCTGGACCTACCCAGCCAGTCTTGCCCACAGGTCCGGCTGCTCGTCGATGGCAGCATCTTTCTCCAAGTGCTCGAGTCAGAGCAAGCAGAGTGGCTACCAGAGGAGGTTCTGCAGCTACCAGAATGATCTCACCAGGCACATGGGAAACGTAAATCAGGTACCTAAAATCAGCCCATTTCACCCTTATTTGATGGGAGAGGGCTGTTGCGATCCCGGTCGCCAGGCTAGCGACCGGGCCCTTACCTCCGGGGGTCCCGGGTCCGCCGCGCTCCGCTGCAGTTTCGGGCCTGGTCGGCCGCATGGCAGCGGCGTCTCCCTCGTGGAGACGCCGTCGAGCCCGATTCTGACTCCTCCCCCCTGCCGGGTACGCGCGCACGCGAAGGGGTGGCTCTTGAAGGTCCAGCACCCGGAAGTGCTGAACCGCCCCCTTTCTGACGTCGGAGCTCGGCTGGCTATTTAAGGCAGCCTCAGTCTCTGTTTCCTTGCCTTGCAACGAGGTCGCTCCTGTGAGTGCTTAGTTGCGTTCCTGGATTCAGCTTGCTTCTTCCCTGCTTGTTCCGCTGCTTGTTCCTGCTTGTTCTTGTGGTTGCTCCTGAGATCCTTGCCTTGTTCCGTTCCTGCTTGTCCCAGTTCCCGCTCCGTTGAATCCACTCCTGCTTGACTCTTCTCGTCTGCCGCCAGCCTTGACCCTCGGATTCCTGCTTGACTCTTCTCGTCTGCCGCCAGCCTTGACCCTCGGATTCCTGCTTGACTCTTCTCATCTGCCGCCAGCCTTGACCCTCGGACTTCTGCTCGACTCTTCTCGTCCTCAGCCAGCCTTGAACACCGGTTCTCCTAAGTCCCAGCAACCCGGACCCCTACGGGCTCCTCCTGGGGGGGTCTCGGGTTTCCAGGGCGAAGACTCTCTACTCCACGCCTGATCCGTACCGCCTCCCGGCTCTCTTTCCACCGTCTGGACTCCATCGTTCAGACAGCCGGGCCAAGGGTTCACTAAACAGACTCTCCCACAACAAGGGCTCCCCTCTTTAAACGCTCCATCATCTTCTTCTATCTAATCCTTACTTTCTTGACCTGATCAGTAACATAACCTCTAAACACCACTTTAACCCTCTCAACTTCTCTCTCTTCCACTTCCTCCATCCCCCTAACTTTCCACTTAGCACTCACCATGGAATCATTTAAAAATATACCTGTTCTATCACACAATAATCGCACAAATAAACAAACAATACCTATCACATATAGACCACAAAGATTCCTTACAATACCCACCATCCCAATCACTTACATAACAACCCTCTCATTCATAACACTAATCAACGCTCAATCCATTAAAAAAAAAACAACTTCCAATTCTACATGACTATCTCATTGACAACACCCCAGAAATTTGCTGCGTTACAGAATCCTGGCTAAAAAATTCTGACATTGCCCCAATAAAGCAACTGCCCAAAACACTATATGATATCCACTCACTACCCAGGGGGAAAAAAAAAAAAGGAGGCCGTCTTCTATTTTTAGCTCTAAAGACATTTAATTCAGATTCCATAATATCAACATGCTCCCTTCTCCTTGAAATCACCCTCTACAAAGCAAATCACCTACAAGTTATACTACTATATGGCTCACCTGGTATCCTAGAGCACAACCCATCACCACCACTTGTCGAAGCCATAACAAATAACATCAACATGAATATCCCAGCAGTAATTTTAGGGGATTTCAACTTACACGTTGACAAAATCCCCCCTTCTACCTCATGCCAGCTCCTTTTGGATATCTTGACAACCATTGGCCTCAAACAAATAGTAAATTCTCCAACCCAAAGATCAGGCCACACTCTAGATCTCATATTCAAAGAACTACTCTCAACCAAAGATATTCCATGGTCAGACCACAAGCTCATACAAAACTAAACTTCATCTAAACCCCATCTGTTTTGAACACCACAATCAAGTCAAATGCTTCGAATTCAACAAACCCTGCTCCAGTGATGATTTAATTGAAATATTACCCAAAAATGTAAAATCTTTAAACAAATCTGACATCAACTCTGCTGTGAACTCATGGCTCACCATTACCTCTGAAATAGCAAAGGATAAATGTCCAATCATTCAAAAAAAACAATTAAACCATCCTCCAAATACAAAGCTCCATGGTACACCCAAGGACTCCAGAATATCAAAAATATATTAAGATCAACAGAAAAAAATGGGGAAAGAACCCGACAGATCAATTAAAAGAAATATAAAAACTCTTCTCTACATATACAAAACAGATATTGACAAAGCTAAAAAAAAAAGGATTTCTACGCTAAAAAGATACACAATTACCAATTTAACCCCAGAGAACTTTTCACATATATCAAAGACTTGCTCTGCCTGACAGAACCCCCACTCCTACAGGTAACCAAATGATCACATGTGATAATTTCGCCAACTTCTTCAGAGACAAAATCCTCAACCTTACTACAAAAATCCTAACCGCAGATGAAATGACTGCAGCCACTCCAAGAGAACCTAACACCAGATGGTCACATTTTGAAAACACAGCATCCACTGAAGTTCAGAACATCATCCAAAAAATGAACCCTGCGTCACACCCAATTGATACTCTTCCAATTAAAACACTTAAACTAGTTTCTAATATCATTGCCAGACTAATTGCTGGCACAATAAATCTCTCTCTAAACGAGGGCATTTTCCCAGACAAATTAAAATGTGCTGTTATTAAACCAACACTCGAAAAAACCCATCTTGATCAATCCAACATTACCAACTTCAAACCCATCTCCAACCTCCCCTTTAATAGCCAAAACTCTAGAAAAAACTGTCAATCAACAACTCTCAGACCATCTGGAAAATCATAAGATACTCTACCCAACACAACACAGATTTAGGAGCACCCTCAGTACGGAAACCCTTCTGCTTTCTCTCACTGATACGATCCTCAAAGGTCTTGACAGTGGCCAAAAATTCATTCTTATACTTCTTGATATATCAGCTGCATTTGATACCATCAATCACAACATATAGTCAGAACCAATAACGCAGAATCCAGACAAATACCCCTTCCACATGGGATCCTCATTAACATCCACTTTCTACCTCTATACAAACTCCTTTAAGATCTTGGATTGTATTACTACGTTTATGCTGATGATGTCCAAATTCTCCTCCCAATAAATGACAATTTGGCTAATACACTAAATATCTGGAGCACCCATCTCAAAACAATCCAGCAACTTTTAACAAAAATGGCTCTCTCCCTCAACCATAACCATAAAACTGAGATTCTCTATATATGCAACGAAACTTCATCCATACATGATCCCAACTCAATAAATACATAACAAACAACGGGATTATCCTCACTGCAAAAGATCTAGGAGTCACATTAGACAGTGAATTAAACTTCAAGAAGCACATTAACAACATAATAAAAGAAGGTTTTTTCAAACTACAAGTTTTAAAGAATCAAGCCCCTCCTACACTATGAGGATTACAGAACAGTTTTGCAAGCCCTCCTGTTTTCAAAAATACACTATTGCAATTAGAGATGTGAATCTGGCTTAGGACGATTGAAAATATCGTCGATATTTTCAAAATAGTCAGAAATCGGGGGCTCCCACAAAACGATAGGAAAACCCCACAATATTGATCGTGGGGGTTCCCTTATCGTTTTGGGGGTTTTCCTATCGTTTTGGGGGAGGACGGGAAAAACGGCACACAAAAATAACCCCTAAACCCACCCCGACCCTTTAAAACTAACTCCTTAGCTTCCCCCACCCTCCCGACACCCCCAAAAACACTTTACAGGTACCCGGTGGTTCAGTGGGGGTCCCGGGAGCGATTTCCCGCTCCGGGACGTCCTCCCGCTCCCGGGCCGTCGGCTGCCACTAATCAAAATGGCGCCGATGGCCCTTTGCCCTTACCATGTGACAGGGTATCTGTGCCATTGGCCGGACCCTGTCACATGGTAGGAGCACTGGATGGCCGGCGCCATCTTGTGCTCCTACCATGGGACCAATGGCACCGGTAGCCCCTGTGACATAGTAAGGGCAAAGGCTATCAGCGCCATTTGATTACTGGCAGCCGACGGCCCGTGTGCAGGAGATCGCTCCCGGACCCCCGCTGGACCACCAGGGGCTTTTGGCAAGTCTTGGGGGACCCTCCTGATCCCCACAAGACTTGCCAAAAGTCCAGCGGGTGTCCGGGAGCGACCTCCTGCACTCGGACCGTCGGCTGCCAGTATTCAAAATGGTGCCGATAGCCTTTGCCCTTACTATGTCACAGGGGCTACCAGTGCCATTGGTCAGCCCCTGTCACATGGTAGGAACACAAGATGGTGCCGACCATCCAGTGCTCATACCATGTGTCAGGGTCCAGCCAATGGCACGGATACCCTGTCACATGGTAAGGGCAAAGGGCCATCGGCGCCATTTTGATTAGTGGCAGCCGACGGCCTGGGAGCGGGAGGACGGCCCGGAGCGGGAGATCGCTCCCGGGACCCCCACTGGACCACCAGGTACCTGTAAAAAGGTTTTTTTTTGGGGGGAGGGGGGGGAAGCTATGGGGTTAGTTTTAAAGGGTCGGGGTGGGTTTTTTGTTTATCGGCTCGGGCGCAGCCGATTAACAAAACCGCGATCGGGCCCAATGCAAAAAAACCCACATGTGAATCGGAACCGGAATCTGAACCGATTCCGATTCACATCTCTAATTGTAATGCATTACTCCTTGATCTACCAGCTTCATCTCTAAAACCACTCCCAACTCCTGCAAAATGCAGTGGCAAGATCTCTTACTAATAGCAAAAGGTCTGACCATATCACCCCAGTGCTCAAGAAGCTACATTGGCTACCAATCTCTTACAGAATATTATACAAAACCTTAACTCTAATCCACAAAGCATTATACAACAACAAATTGGAATGGATGAAAATTATACTTCACTTTCAAAACCCATTCAGAAATCTACGCTCCACAGATACATCTTCTCTCAACTCCTTCCCCAAGACTAACCCGCTGCAACTCAACCAAAGACCGTACTTTTTTTTAATCAGAACAGGACAAGGATAAACTATTCAGAAATTTTTTTTCCAATAAGGATGTCTTTTTGTGGATACAAGATCCAAATGTTCCCGGATGTTGCTAGAGCCACCCAAGCAAGGAGGAAAACCTTCCTTGCATTGAAACATCGTGTGGTGGCGTTGGGGGCAACTTTCTTTTTAAAATTTCCTTGTTTTTGTCATATAAATTACAGAGGGAAAAGATTTGGGTTTACGGATCCGGTTCATCTAGAGACATTCTTGTTGGATAAATCAGTATCTGAAATTGAAATGTTAGAGATAAAGGGTCCTCAAGAAAATTAGATACTCCATTCTCCATTTATTGTTAATTTTATGTCTAATGGTAGTCCCAAGTAGGATAAATGGGACTATATTAGACATTAAATTTCCTTTAAAAGATATGGTAACATTTTTCCCAATTATGTTTTATGTATAACAATAATAATTTCCATTTTGGGTATGTAAAAGATTGCTTTAAATATTGTCATACATATTTGTGGAGTTTTTCATGATGTACTCATTAAAAAAATAATAAAGAATAAATTACAAAATAATAATAATAATAAAAAAAAAAGGACCATGGAACTCCCTTCCCCATTGACCTAAGACTTGAGCCAACATCTCAAACTTTAAAAAAAAAAAAAAAATACTAAAAACTTGGCTCTTCCAAAAAGCTTATACTTAAATTCACTTTTAACCACTCCTTCCTCTCCCCTGTCCTATCCCTCTTCCTTTTGCATTTACCTACACTCACCAGCCCAACACCTCCATGATATATACACAACCTCCAACCCTCCCATTCCTACATGTGATTAAAATAACAGAGAATACCTATCCTTCGCATTTCTAACTAAATATAAGAAAAACCACTCTCGAGTTTTTATTTGCCTTATCTATCAGTTAAATTTTTCCACCTGTTTTGTTCTCCCATTTCTCCCAACTTGTTCTATGTAAATCGATGTGATAACATGTGTTGAATATAGTTATATAAAAGTAAATAAATAAAAATCCCATTTCATGGCAGCATCAAGATATCTCTCGTCAGCGGCGCCTCCTAACTGAATTTACAGGAGAGTAAATTGGAAGCAGAAGCATGAGAAACGTTTTTTGGATCATTCAATTGATTGATGGAGCATGGACACAAGGAGTGGAATTTGGGGGGAGTGCTTACCATTCATTACAATGAGGTTTCCTGACCCTCTCCCACAGGCAACACCTAGACAGTTGGGTTTTCAGGAGTGCCACAACGAATATGCATGAGAGAGATTTGCATGCTCTGGAAGCCCAGGGTACGCAACATCTATTTCATGCATAATCATGACGGATATCCTGAAAACCAGAACGGTTAAGAGTGCCTCCAGGAGAGGGTTGGGAAACCATATTAAAACAGAGACAAATATTGAAATAAAATGAAAAGGTCCAAAAGGGAAAGGAACTCCAGGAACAAAAGCAAGAAGAGAGAAAACACAAGAATGTTGATTTTCGGAAGGATTTAATCTATTGAGAGCTCGGTTCTGTACTCCTGGAGACAACGCGCGTACACACATTCTATTCCCGGAATACCTGGGCTACACCAAGAGAATTAATTACACGACTTCCAACCATTAAATGCTCCAGGGAAGTCAAGAAAGCATGGGACAAGCACAAGAGATCCCTAGGTAGGAAGAAGGGAAGGGAAAGGCCTACAGCACTGCACCAGGAATAGATCAGCTGAGACTTACTCTCAGGGTTGTTATTATGGAGGCATCTCCTGACAGGCATAGCAATGGTGTTTTCTTCCAGAAACAAACATCACTGGTGTACTGGGGGTGCAGTCCGCACCAGGTGACCTCTAGGATGCCAGTCGGGAGGAAGGTCGGTGGCCATGAGCGGAGCCTATCCTGTGGCAGAAGAGGGAGGCGCTGGTGGGCAGCAAACAGAGCCCATCGCACTCAAGGCTGAAGACAAAGGAGACCCCAGGGCCACAGCCAAGCCCATCCCGCTCACAACCTCCCTCCCTTCAGATGAGGGAGGCACTGGCACGTTGAGGCCGACGAGGGTGTGCAGAATGACAGGCACAGGAGGCGGTCTGTGTGCCCGAGTGAAGGAACCTGTGTGAAGGGATGTATGTGAGTTAGAGAGAGAGCCTATGTGCCTGGGGTGTATGAGTGTGCAAGAGAGAAAAGGAGCCTGTGAGAGTGCCTCTTTGCCAGCGAGAGATGGAGCCTATGTGAGGAGGGAGAGGTGTGTGTGTACGTGTGTGTGTGTGTGTGTGAGAGAGGGGAATTGGAGATCACTGGGGGTATGGAGGACACCACCCCGGGTGCCAAATACTTTAGGTACGCCACTGATCACTATTCACATTTACAACTGTGGCTAGAGTTTAAACCGTGCAGCAGGGTAACTGAAGAGGTAAAGTGAGAAAAAGAAGAAACCCAATCCGAGGCAAGGAAAGCCCTGCTATAAGGTTATTTAGCGCCAATATAAACAGTTCCACAGTGTCCTAGGATGATGATTTTGTAGTTTAGGGCATTTTCACAATGAAAGAAAGCATTTCCAACTGCAAACCGGAGCAGTTTTCCTCCTTCCTCCTTCTCAGAAATGAACTTGCTGAGCTGCTTCTACATTCTACAGACATCTTTGCTCTAAGAGACCGGGCCGCCTCTGCAAACGAATCGACCGCTTGCCGCTACTTCTACGCAACTTTCCCCACAGTGACCGAGACTCCCCAGACTCCGTGCACACCTGGAAGCCTGAAAATCGGGTTGAGGCGAACTTTCCTTGCATGAAGTCCGCTGCTCTCCGGCACCCCACCTCCGGAAAGGAAAGTGAAAGTCATCCTCCCACCCCCATGCACTTACCCGATCACATATGCCAAGATCACCAGCTGCACCAGTCTGTTCATCAGCCCCACTTTCCGACTCTTTATCAGCACGATCCGGGGAGTGTCGTACTCGAAGAGGCAGCTCCCCAGGTCCACGCAGCACGCGCTGCAGCTATCCATGCTGCCCCGGTCCGGGAGAAGACTCATGCCAGAAGCAGTGCGGATCTTTCCTCTTTCCACGTGAGCCCTGCCGCTGTACCAGCTGTTTACAGGGTCACTCCTCCGGAACCTCCGCCGGTCAATCCCAGGCCTGGAGCGCCCCCTGCAGGCCACGGCCTAGAAACAACAGGCGCATCCTCGCACAGCTCCCGGGCGCCCCCTGCAGGCCACGGCCTAGAAACAACTGGCGCATCCTCGCACAGCTCCCGGGCGCCCCCTGCAGGCCACGGCCTTGAAACAACAGGCTCATCTTCGCCCAGCTCCCGGGCGCCCCCTGCAGGCACGGCCTAGAAATAAGATTGATCCCTGCCCAGATCCTCAGCGGCTGAGAGTAGAGAAGGGATAGATTAAAATGGAAGAGAGACGGGCGGAAGTGTGACACTGTTCTCTCACGGCTGAATCCAGACTATATGTATAACTCCGCCCCCTCGATCACCTAACAGCTCAACATTTAAGAAGTAGATTTTCTTTTTCTGCAGCTCCAGAGCTCAGCTATTGAACTAATGGTGGTGTCCGCTCATTGCCCGGTGACTTGTGTTTTACGGAAACCAGGCTCTAACTGGGATTTTTCTAATTGGAAAATGCCTGTGTGATTGATGCAGGATAAAACTTTTAAGGATTTTTTGGTTGTCTAAATGGTAAGAATATGAATCCAATAATGAACAACATTATTCAGACCCAGTACTTTTTTTGGGAAACAGCCAAAGTAGTGCTTTGTGGAGACATCATTGGATACTATAAAAGGAAATTAGATAGAGAAATTTTAGACCTTGAACCACTGTATAAGGGACCTAGCTTACTTAATGAAGGGTGAATGAAAACCCACTTTTATTTCTAATCTCCGGGAGAGTGATGGGACATTGGTCAATTGCTGCAATTTTTCAATCTTATCACCAATTATATATGGGGGGGGGGGGGGGGGTGGAAGACTTGTCTGCTAGAGAACAGTTTATGGAATGGATCTCTGTACCAGTTTTGACCCCTGAACAGCTAGGTTGAATGAGCCATTTTGAGTGGAGGAAACTGCGGCAGTGATTCAAGACCTAAAGAATTTTAAGTCACTGGGCCCTGATGCGTTACCATCCTTTTTTTTTTTATAAGGTGTTGAAGGCAGTGGTACTGCACAGAGTATGCAGTCTCTGTTTGATGCTATGGTGATCATAGGTACAATGTCTGACACGCTTCACATTGCTAATGTACTTCGCAGATCTCGGCACAGATACTGCAAGGTCACTTCGGGGCCTCATGGCATAAGCCAGTGCAACCCAACACCGGGCATCGACAGGAACTGGTGCCGATGCTTCTTAGCTTGATGCTCAGCCCAGTCTGTCCCTGGTGCCAAGGCTTCAGCCTGGAGGAGATCCATTTTGGCCATAGACTAGCTATGGCTCTGACACAGAGCCACACAGTACAGAAGTAACTGATAATTAGACTAGAGCCAGTTATATATATTAGAATATAGCCAGATGTGGATAGGACATAAAAAATACAAAATACAGCTTCTGAGAAAGTAAGAAGGTGAATAAGAGAAGGACCTCAACGACGATTGACCCGAGGTCAGGACTGGGAGAACAGTTTCAGACTGACCATGTGCATTGTATCTGCTGCCATATGAATTAAGGATTTGGTGCGAAAAAGATAGTTTGTTTTACATTTTGGGTTCTGTAAGCTAAGTTGGTTCTTGTGTTTAATAAAGTTACACAGAGTTATCATTGTAGTTGTTGGTTTATTGTCTGCCGGCATAGGGATAAAGTCGCAGATACTATAATCCTTCAGCTGCAAAAGCCATAGACCAGTACCAGTACCATTCTGGGTCTGAGTACACCACCTCAAGATGCAGTCAGTTGCTCTTCTCCTCCCTTACCCTAGGGTGTGCAGGACCCAGGCCTCAGAAGTGAAGAGTTGAGTGGGATATCTATCTTCCATTGCATTTCTCTGCTGTGCAGGCTCTGCAGCTCTTGCCCCACCATTGTCCTGGCACACTTCTCTCTTTATAGTGGCCATGGAAAAGGAAGTAAACGGCAGGGCTACCAGTTAGCCAGGGGCCCAGGCCGATTGCCCCAATTCCTCCTTCCTTAAGAAAAGTCTGCCACTTACACATATTGCCTTGACACGTGTTTATGCAAACTGGACTTTGGCACTGAAGCTAGCCTGGCTGAATGCTGCACATTCATCAGTAGCCTTAGGCATGAATTTATACAAATCACATTTCTACTTCTGATGACAGGAAATTTGTGCTTTCATTTAGTTCTGCTTTTGTGTTCTTTTTTCAGAGTGTTTTTCATTCACAATGCAGCATTCCCTAAGTGTGAGGCTGAAGTGTGAATGAGAAAAAAATCTGGAAAAAGTACTCAGAAGCAGAACTAAATGAAAGCACAAATTTCCTGTCCTCAAAAGTAGAAATGTGATTTTGCATAAGCTCATTCTGAAGGCCACCCATGAACACGCAGAATCATTTCATAATCAATTCCCTACTCAGCCCAAGGACAGAACCTCAGATTCCCTGAAATTAGCCTCCTATGGCAATCCCAAACTGCCTGGCAGCAAACACACAGACTCTTGGGGATCTGGACACAAGTGGAGATTGCAATACGTTTTGGGGGTCACCATCTCCGACAGCTCTGCTCTTTGTTCCAGACCCCGGGTGCCTGGATCCACAACGGTCCGTTCAAAGAAATACGGGCAAGGTGTGAGAAAAAACAAACACAAGACCGATGCCTTGGACAGAAAATGTATTCAGTATAGCAATACCCGTGGGTATTTTCTGTCCAAGACATCGGTCTTGTGTTTGTTTTTCCTCACATCCGTGGCTATTCTAGACTGATTACTGCTTTGTTTTTTGGGTCCTTCCTTGTCTCCCATACTAAAAGGTGTACACTTGTTCCAAAAAGTGTTAAATCATTAGGCAAAGCTGTATATTGGAACAACAAAACTATGTGTAAAACCAAAAAGGAAACAGCAAGCACTATGATAAGTGTAGAAAGACAGAGAAGTTGGTGAATTACAGATTAACTGGGTCAGTTATTTTGCGTAACACACGATATCTGTGCATTACGGACCGAAAAAGGTTGAGAGAGATAGAGCAGAGACCAAAATGTAAGTTTACTATTTATACCACTGTAGGAGGGGGCATTTTAAACTCAGGGTGAAGTTTTGTAGGGGGGACAGATTTACATACACAGTCAGAGGTACAACAGCAAAGTTGACAGCAGTGAAGATTTTCTGTCATTTGCAGTGATGAAAGGTGCAAGAGGAGTTGATTTTTTTGTTCAATTGTAGTCTCCATCTAAATTGATTGCAACTAGGTAGAGAGTTCATCAAGCTAGGTAGAAAATCTTCACTGCTGTCAACTTTGCTGTTTGTACCTGTGTATGTAAAACTGCCCCCTAAAACCCACCCCCATCTCCAAAACCTCACCCAGAGTTAAAAGTGCCCCCTCTTTACAGTGGTATAAATAGTAAACTTACATATTGGTCTCTACAGAGTCTCTCTCTCTAACCATGCCCCCTTTTATCCCAGACACTATTTCCACTATATCTATAGCATTTTGATGAATCTAGGACTAAGTTAGCTGTTTGATTAAAAGAGGTTTGCATAATTACAAACTTTCCATTATGAGAATGAGAGTCTTCAAAAGCCTTTGAGTGATCTTTTATCCTACAGTTATAAATGAAGGCCAGCCAACAATTGGACTAGCTTGATACTTTTCTGACTAGCTTTGATGAGCTCTGCATGCGTGCGTGGGTTTCAGAAGTGGAGTCCAGTGGCATAGCAGATCCCTATGTTAAATATATAGAGCTCCATGCCGCACGATTCACTATCATTGCACACTGATCCTGGCACATGCATAATTTTAGCAATTTGTGTACCTGGGTGAATTCATGAAATTACGCACATAGCAAAACACACGGTTGAGAGGCACAACCTGAAGAATTTAAATGAACTCCCTTTGACCTCAGAGCCCTGACAGGTGTTGTTGGGTATTATGTGTTTCTTTGCACTGTGTGACCATTGGCTGCCATTTCACTGAGCTTATTGAATGCTCTAGAATTTGCACTGCTCCCTTCTGAAACAGCAGATTCTCTTACTTACTCTCTCTGTGTGCTCCCGGGTTTGGGAAGGGGGGGGTGCCCAGTCCCGTCCTCACTAGCGCTCCTGTGACAGAGGAACCAGGTACACACCAGCATCAGCGGCCACGCTTTCAGCCATCTCAGACCTCATTTTATTCTTTGTTGCAGTGTGACACACTTTCTCTCTACTTAGTAGCTGGGATTTCTCACCCAGCTTTCTGAATAAGAAATTCACCCAGTGCTGAAATGGCTACATATAATTCACAGATACGCAGTTTGACACGGAAAAGATGCCATACATTTTTACTAAACTAACCCACAACTCTTTGATGGAACTATGGTGTTTATGCTCTCCAAAGACACCGCAACTCCATACACTGGTGAGCTCTTAGTAGAATACAGACTGATACGTTGTTGCAAGAGAGTGCGACACTTTGAAAGATATTAAACAATGCTGATATTTAATTGCAAAATAAACATATCTAAAGAGACTGCGGTTAGATTGTTCTAACTTGTTGCAGGACACAAAAAAACTTCTGAACTGTGATACAAAAGCTGCTTTTGGTGTATTACTTTGCTATCTCTGCAGTGTTTCAGGACTGATATTTAAATAGGTGACTAATTTGAAACACTTCCCCACGTGAGGGCTCTTGCTCCTCTTCATCATGTCCTTTTCACAAGTCCCTAATCACTGATGAATATTTAAGCTATTTTCAAGATTCCCATTAAGCTTTGATATGGGGAGCCTTGCTAAAGCATTTGAGTTGTTAATTATGTTTTTATTTCTATGTGTTTCCCCAGTTTTATTATGTTAGTCTTTTTTTTTTTTTTTTACTAGGTTTGATTATGTTGTATTAGTAACTTTGCTAGTCTTTGTTGTTTGATTATGATTATGGATGTGCTGTTTGCTATTGTTATCCACAGTGAGCATTATTTTATGGAGCAGCGGGTTATAAATCAAAGCAAAGAGTGTGCAGAATTCATAGATTCATAGGAATCAGACAGGAGGTGCGATGAGAACGCTTCAGCTGTGGCCCATGGAACTGGACTGAGCACCACCTCATTTCACATGGGCCACTTTTGGGGTGCAGAATGATGGTATCGCATTGCACAGGTCTCAGCAATATTGCTGCCTGAGCTGCTGCTGAGATTGTGCAGAGTCAGTAAAGATTTAACACACAGGCTTCGGGATGAACGCGTGATATTTGCCTTTGGCTTTTGGATACTTCTCTCTTATTTTCCATTTGCAGCAGCTCGGAATGGCACAATACTGCGTCCATATGTTGGAATCAAACTGCCAGCGGATATACTGGGAGTAGGCACAGCGGCGGAATTTGTCGTTGCTGCTTTCGGTATCTGCGTCAAAGAAAGGGTCGCTGTAGGACAGAATGAACTCCAGCGTTGTCCTGGAGAGGACGAGACGCTCGAACAAAGAGGCATCTGTAATGCATGGCCCTGGCTGCATCCTTCGGCAGCACAGTTCCTCCTGAGCCGCGTACATGTGGCGGCATTTCCCACAGTGACACCAATCGGGACCATCCGCAACTTGCTGGAGGGGTCTCATCTCAGTACTGGTGGTTGGTTGCATGGTGTGGCTATCACAAGGCTGAGAAGGTGGAGCAAGAGCAGGATGCAGAAGCTGTAAGTTAATCAGGTCTCCCGGAAGGCTTCTGGAGTGCTTCGGTAACTAGAATAAAGAACACAGGACATACACAGTGCATGGATTTTGTCTTTCTGGTGCTTTATTTGTGCTGCTTTTTTTTTTACCCCTGATTAGCCAACCACAACCTCTAAGTTATTGAACGAGAGCTTCCCAGGGACGACGGCCCTTTGTCTAGGAGAACTGAGACGCGCCAAAGGAATATAACATTTATTAATTTTCCATGCTTTGCTAATTAATGTGGACTAGATAAATTATTTAATAGAGCATTTAGGGTTTCCTTGCGAGATTTTGCCACCTGTTAAGGCAGTAGATGTTTGTAAAGAAGAAGAAGAAGAAGAAACACTCTCTGTTACCCGAGACTGTGACTAAGGAGCGTAAGGGAACTCTTCTGGCATCTTTCACGTTGGAACCTGGTAAAATCATCATAATGCATCTTTTCTTTTGTGCAATGGATAGGGAATTGATCAGAACCAAGATAAGAATGTATACAGATGTTTCTCAACCTTTTTATCTATGTGCAGGGTAGTGCAGCAAAAGGGGGCAACGTTTGCCTTTAAATACCCTGATAGAGGTAAGGCTTATTCAGATTTACAAGATGCATTTTGGGATCCTAATCAACTGATTGTCTTGGTGAACTTCAAGTAACTCAATGAACATCTCTCTGGCTTCATTATCTTGATAAACAAAATAATTCCTGGCCGGGTTTCTGTAATCTCAGCTTGATTTCAGTTCCCTTTAGTGTTTATTTCAATGTTTTTCTATGATTTTTTTTTCCTCAAGGTTTATATGTATTTAATTAGGATGTGTTGCTGGCTTTGGAAAAACCTTGTTATATGCTCATGTGGTTTGGAATACGTGATGATCATAAACATTAAAAAAAAAAAAAACCCCCAAAAAAGCACTGCACACTATCTCCTGGCCCCCTCTGGGATGCATGTGATCTGTAGAGGAGTTAGAGATCTGTCTCCACCAAGGCAATCTTACTCCTGTAAGGATCACCAGTTCCCGTCAGCATCCAGGAGGTAACAGGTAGCCCAAAGAGGCTCATCTAACAAGGAGCCATTTTCACTGTTTAAAAGTGAAGATAATCAGACTCCTGCCTCTGCCAAGCATCTGCATCTTCCCCTCCCAGGAAACAAGTAAGGCCACATTCATGGTTCAGAGTTTTAGGTGTCCTGGTACCCAGCTGATACATTTTATCATTCTTCCTTTGAAGAATCAACTTTCCTTGATCCTTCCCTAAAGCAGGTCTTGGCATCAGCTCCAGTCCTTGACTTATTATAAAATTTGCTTTTTTTTTTTTTTTTTTAATATTCACATTTTTCCCTTCATTATTTATTCCTGTTAATGACGGCTCCTGGCTATTTGATAATATATTACAATTTTATCCTTGTTTTAACTGATGCATTGTACTCTGCCAAGATCTTATTTTGGATCAGCAGAATATAAATGACAATAAATAAAATAAATATATCTCCCACCCCAGCTGAGTCAGAAAATCCCTTGCCAGCTCTAGGGCGAGAGAGAAGTCTCCTCTGAGACTATCCCCCAGCATTGCTCTATGGCTGCAAGGGTCACTGGGGTATCAGTAGCTGTCTTTCCCTCCTCCTCTGGGCCTCAGCCTGTCATCTCTGCAACGCTCCCAGATCCTGTCAGACACCAGACTTCATAAACACATGTACTAATTTCTCACTGAATGTAGGACATATGGAAACAGATTTTCTGAAATAGTCTAGCAACCATCATAATGTACCGGGCTCCAGGAAGTGTATTTGATAACCCATAAGAGCTAAAAGCTTCTATGTGCAGAGAGGTATAATCATCAGTTGCTTTGGACTGAAGTTTAATGTCTCTTGTTAAGCTAGACACTTGATTAACTTATGAGTTAGAGTGATACTTAGCTTAACTATGAATATCGAGTGCTGCTGAATGCCGCGTTCTCAATATGAAGTTCCGCTGAATGCCGCTTCGTGCTATAGTTAAACAAGGGTTCCTCGCAGGTCCACAATCGTATTGCCCTTGTGGCCTATTGAGTAGAAATCCTGTCAAGAGTTCCCTTTCTGGTAACCTTTAGACACTCGCTATCAGAACACCCGACGCTGCAGAGTTTCGGAGAATCTTCCTTTCCTCAAGGCTACAGCAAGCTTATAAATGCAGCAGATTTTATAAGCTTGCGGCTGCTTCCGGTAAGTTGTGTGTGGTCAGCGCTAGATTTAAAGGACCTTCCTGTCAAAGTAGGGGCTGTCCAGTCATGCAATATATAAAAACAAACCTCTATCTTTTCAAATAAAATTAATTACATGCAAACCAAAATAGTAGTTAGCTAGAAATGCTATAAGGTTAACGAGAATGTTATATGGATATCTCTAACCACGTTTTTTGTGCTTTTCACCTAAGGCTGTCCAGCCCCTGCTTTATTGGAGAATTTCGCCATTATATCCAAATGACCACAGTACTTTCATAGGAATTCCATGAGAAGATAAAAAACCTGAGATTTCATGCCCTTTCAAGTTGACGGTAAATCTTGGTTCCGAGCCTCAGTGGACGAGAGTCCCAGCATATTGGATCCCGATGTCCGCTTCCATCAACGATCGCCTTTCCCTGCCCATTGCCATTTTACGGCTCCAGAGCGGGTAGTGATGGCGCCGTGTATACAATGTCCACTCCCTGATCCTTCAGCATGGTCACCACTTCCATTACCGATTTAGCTCTAGATGATATACCTTTAATAGTGAACGCTATTCCACAGGGATAGAGCCACCGGTATCGATGTTCGCACCAAAGAGCTGCGGTGACTGGTTGATACTCTCGGCGCCGTTTTAATGTAGCCGGCACCAAGTCATTATAGAGTGAGAGAGCATGGCCATCCCACTCAAAAGCTTCCACCTTTCTTGCAGCTTTCAAAATCGCTTCCTTGACTGGAAAATGAAGCATACAAAGAACAATATCCCGAGGGGCATTCCTGGGTGCCGCTCCAAGAGCACGATGCGCCCGCTCTATGAGGACAGAAGAGGTTAAATCCGAAGCTTCATCGTTAGCAGCTGCGGCTTTAAGAAGCGCGCAGCATATGAGCCGCGCGGTTTCCATACAATCATTGTAAGCTGCGTCCTCTGGCAGGCCCCGAATACGTAAGTTATTTCGTCTGGAGTGATTTTCCAGGTCTTCGAGCTTCAACTCTGTCTCTTCTTGTAGGGTACGTAAGCTACCAATCTCAGACGTTACATGGTTTATACGCGATAGTGTTTTTATGTCTTTTTTCAAGTCCAGAAACCAATTTTGCAGGTCTCTTTTATTAAAGGACTCTTCTCCACTGTCCGGTGCTATCATTCCTAAGTCTGGATTACCTTCTGCGCCACGTGGCGGCGCGGCCCCGGAGGCCTCACCCAGTGCTGCAAAACGGGATCCCCCGGCATCGAAGGAAAATTGCTGTAGATCCACTGCTTTTTTGCGGCTAGCCATGTTGTTGGGTTCTTAGCTTCTGAACTATAAAGATCGCTGGATGATTGTACCGCTGAAAACAGGAGATATCTTCTTTAATTGCATTGGGGAGTAGCGGAGGAAAGATTTAAGCAGCCATCTTGGGTGGATGATGTCACTTCCCCCTCCCCATCTTGGGTGGATGATGTCACTTCCCCCCCAGCCCCTGCTTTGACAGGAAGGTCCTTTAAATCTAGCGCTGACCACACACAACTTACCGGAAGAGGCCACAAACTTATAAAATCTGTCGCATTTATAAGCTTGCTGTACCCCTGAGGAAGGAAGATTCTCAGAAACTCTGCAGCGTCGGGTGTTCTGCCAGCGAGCGAGGAAGCTCATTTCTCACGATCCTGCTTTAGGTCTATTTAATGGAGATATCAGGCGTATAGGAAAGTACCTTCCACCAGAAGGCCTGAGCTACCAAACAAGGCCAAAAAGTGTGACTCAGAGTTCCAGGGGGCCTGTAAACATTTTCATTTTTTTCTGTAATTTTTGTTTTCACCAAAAAAGCACTGTATAACATTTTCCTTCCTAGTTAGTCAAAATTGAGTTTGATTTAGCTTCTGTCCTCTTCAGACTGGCTGAGTGTAAATCTGGGTTTAACAGGTACCCTTGTTCCTCCTACACAGGGGCGGATTGGCTTATCGGGGGATCGGGCATCCCTCGGTGGGCCGATCGCGCCAGTCACGTGATCTGCCGTGCACGGCTGTGACAGAGGATTTATTTTTACTTATTTATTTAAAATCTTTTCTATCCCGTCGTTAAGCTAGGTAACCATCACAATGGTTTACAACAAGGCACAAATATTAATGTTGGTAAATGTCTTGATTTTTATCCACTAAACAGTTGCCGTCAGGTTACGGTAACAGTTTCATCATAAATATTAAGTGGTGGGTGTGATACATTATGTCCATTCTGATCCGTAACCACTTTAAAATAGATTAATCATAATATCTTATCTTTTGGTGGTGAACGAAAGTATAAAAAAAAATACAATACACACACGTATAGACTAGGGTAATGTGTGTAGGTGTTCTGCAGACTGCATCCTACTCTCCATTCTCTCTGTGATACGCTTGTTTAAATAGCCAGGTTTTAAAATTTTTTCTGAAGGTTTTGATGTCTCTTTGCAATCTGATTTCTAATGGCATGGTGTTCCATATTATAGGTCCTACTAAGGATAGAGCCCTTTCCCTTACTTGGGTTAGTCTTGCTGTTTTGACTGAAGGAATAGTTAGCAGTGCTTTGTTTGCTGATCTCAGGTTTCTGTGAGGACGTGTACGCGAAGGGCTGTGTTCAGCCATTCAGCTTTTTCGTTATGTATTAATTTATGTATGGCACATAGGGTTTTGTATTGTATTCTTTGCTCAGTGGGTAGCCAGTGTAGGTCAGCTAGGGTTTCGGTGATATGGTCTCTTTTACTTTTACCAGGCAGAATTCTTGTGGCAGTGTTCTGGAGTGGTCTTATCATAGTGTATGGTAAACCCAGTAGGAGGGCATTACAGTAGTCAGTGCTAGCAAAAATCTTTTCCTTTTCAACTGGGAACAAATATATTACATTTTGTTTGTGTAAGATTGGGTAAGAAGTTGATTCTTAACTTTTGGAGGGACCCTCATTTTTGGAGTTTCACTTTTCGGAAAAATGCTTTGTAGGCTGGCGGTATTTGAGAAACTAGAGGCTAAATGGGCCTCTCCCAGGTGCAAAGCAGAATATTTGCATATCTGGTTGATGTATAAAGACTCTTTACTCCCTAGATCAAGGAGCCAGCTTTTAAATAATCTGAACTAACTCTGGACTATTTTGGTTTTGTCTTATCTCTGTGTAACTATGCAATGGTGTTTGTTATGTGCTGACAGAGGGGGTGTTACTGCTCTGTTAAAACACATTTGAACTATCTTTCTAATGCCATGGTGTTTGAAGTGTTCCCTTACACTATGTTTATTGTGCTATTTTGAATAGTTACATTTCAATAAAATATATTTGAACATAAAGAAAAAAAACGGAGAACTAAAAAAAAAACCAAACAAACAAGAAAAAATATATGCAGACCAAAAGATGTTCAACAAGTGGCTGAAGAGAGCAAAAAAAAAAAGGAGCAAGGACACCTGCACGGCAGCGTCACCATTTGTGTGGTTGATATTATCTGGTCTGTTCGCGAAGAAATGATTTGAATCTGTAAACTCAATCCCCTTGGTGCATCTCTCATTAAATATAAGAAAAAACTATTAGTTATCAGTCATGCAATATATAAAAACAAACCACTATCTTTACAAATAAAATTAATTACACGCAAACCAAAATAGTAGTTAGCTAGAAATACCATAAGGTTAACGAGAATGTTATATGGATCTCTCTAACTACGTTTTTTGTGCTTTTCACCTAAGGCTGGGAGGCCCTAATGGACTGGCTGATGCAGGTGGACCGACTGGGCAGCAGTTTGAGTAGGAAGGTGACCTACAGTGCTGGGATCTGCCCTATCAAAAGTGATCTTGATCCAATAAGGCTGACATTGTTTTCAATAGGACCAAAGTTAAACACTGCTCCAAATCCCTGTAAATGTGCTGTGTGCCCTCACTTGTTTAAACAGATCTTTTTTTTTTTTGTATGCCACCTGTCCGCCGTCTTTACAAACAGAGGCTTCAGTGGCTGTAAACCCCACGGCCGGGGATGCTGCAGAGGCAGCGTTCACGACCCCTGGAGGAGGGAAGGTCCTGGGTGTCGTGCAGTGGAGACACCCGGTGGCTGGAATCAGGACTTGCAATTGCAGAGTTCCAGAAGGAGCATCCCAGCAATCACCAGACTACAGAGAGAGAGAGAGAGAGAGAGAGAGAGAGAGAGAGAGAGAGAGAGAGAGAGAGAGTAGGGACTGGGGGGGGGGGGGGGGGGGGGGGGGGGGGGGAATCTAGAAGAGAAAAGGAAAAACTCCCAGCTAATTTATTTATTTATTTTTAATTTTTTATATACCGAGGTTCTTATAGAGACTACAAATCACTCCGGTTTACATATAACAATAAACTGCCCAACAAGATAAGGGGCTTTACATAGAACAGTGGCACATATGTAACAATATAACTGGATGACAATAAAACATAATGATAATAAATATTATAGATTAACATTGTAATTAATAAAATTGTGTAATATAATCTGTATAATTTAACTATTTAACTTGGATATAGTGACATATTAACCATGCCAGATGTAAATAAGATAAAATGAGTTTTTGAATTTTTGAACTTAGATATTGTAGTCCAGTTGCAGAGGAAAATATAAATAATAAAATAAGACGAATTTTTAGAACTCAAAGATTGTAGTCCATTTGCAGAGATCTGAAGGTAGGACTTGGTACGGTGACCTAAATTAGGGGATGCTTCTTATTTGGGAAGGCTTTCCGTCTTGGTAGGATTGAGAGACTGGGAAGGCTTGTTGGAAAAGAAGAGTCTTTAGTCTTTTTTTGAACTCTTGATGATTGGGTTCAAGTCTTAGATTTGGGGGGAGCATGTTCCACTGGTGGGGGCCTGCTAAGGATAGCGCTCTTTTGCTCAGTGATGATTTTACTTGTTGGGCATGCAGTGTTCCTTTGTAAGCGCTTCTGATTGGTCTAGAAGATGTGTACGGTTGGAGTTGAAGAGCTTAACGTGATGGGAGCTATTTTGTTTGTCGCTTTGTGGATGATTGTGAGTACCTTATAGAGTATCCTTTGTTTAATGGGAAGCCAATGTAGGTTACTAAGGATTGGGGTGATGTGATCTTTTTTGTTAGTGCTTGTTAGAATTCTGGCAGCAGAATTCTGTACCATCTGTAATGGTTTGATCGTGTTGTTGGGAAGACCTAGTAGCAGGGAGTTGCAATAGTCGAGCTTAGATAATATAATAGATTGTAGTACTAGCCTGAAGTCGGAGAAGTAAAGGAGGGGTTTAAGTTTTTTGAGGACTTGCAGTTTGTAAAAGCAGTCCTTTGTGGTATTGTTTACGAACTTTTTTAGGTTAAGATGATTGTCAAGCCATGCTCCAAGGTCTCTGACGTCAGTTGAGAACATGTTATTAGTGTTTGGTAGAGAGAGGCTAGCAGAGATTGTGAGGGGATCTTGAGAGACAATGAGCATCTCGGTTTTATTGGCATTCAATACTAGGTTGAGGCTTGAGAGTAATTCCTTAATGGGTTGTAGGCATTCGTTCCAGTAAGTGATGGTTTTTTGAAGGGATTCTGTAATTGGGAGAAGGATTTGAATGTCGTCTGCATAGAGGTAATGGGTAAGCTTGAGGTTTGAGAGTAGGTGGCAGAGAGGGAGGAGGTAGATATTGAATAGGGTGGGAGAAAGTGAGGATCCTTGCGGGACTCCTTGCTCTGTAAGGATTGGATGCGATTCTTTGTTGTTTATCCTTACTTTGTAGAATCTGTTGCTTAGGAAGGAGTGAAACCATCTGAGAGCTGTGCCTTTGATCCCTATATTAGCTAGTTGGTCTATAAGTGTAGTATGTTTTACCGTATCAAACGCCGCAGAAAGATCAAGTAGAACCAGCAGGTAAGATTGTTTTTTCTCGAGGTTCACGAGGATGGTATCAGTGAGCGATAATAAGAGAGATTCGGTGTTTAGTCATTTTCGGAAGCCATATTGAGCCGGGGATAGAATGTTATGATCTTCCAGATATTCTGACAGTTGCTTGTTGACAATTTTTTCCATCAGTTTGGCGATGAGTGGTAAGTTTGCGATAGGTCGGAAGTTAGCTGGGTCTGATGGAGAAGCGTTTGGTTTCTTTAGTAATGGTTTCAGGATTGCCAATTTTAACTGATTAGGAACTAAGCCTTGAGACAGGGATGTGTTGATAATTTCTGCTATTGGTTTTGAGATGGTGTTTGGTATGGCAATGAGGAGATTTGTTGGTAATGGGTCTGATGGGTGTGAGGATGGTTTGAGTTTTTTGAGTGTATTTTCAATCTCCAGTGAAGAAGTGAGTTTGAATGAGTCCAGACTTGTGTTTTTGTTGCGGCACTAATCGTGAACAGATCCCAGCCCTGGAAACCCAAAAGGGACAGGAAGAAAGTGCCAAGCCCAAAAGAAAGAACTGAAAGGAAAGAACACACCAAACAGCTGGAAAGTCAACGCTTTCACCTACCTTCTTGCATTCAGCAATTTGTAAACGGCCCCCTAATTTTCCATCCTCAAAAGTAATGTAATCTTCATCCACGAAAGAGAAGCAGAGCTTATCCTGTACAAAATTCAATAGGAAATATCAGAAAAGAGATGCAGAGCTCTGAGGCCCTGTAATAAGAAAGGAGAACGGACCCTTCCCATGTGTTAAAAGGGGCTCCCCTAAGGTAAAATGCAGAGGGGTCATTTTCAAAAGGATCTACCTGCTTAAAGCGGAGTTTCACACGTGTAAATGCTAAACTGGGCTTTTGAAAGCTGCAAGGCTACGTTACTTTTAACGCGTGCAAATCCTTTGGAGAATGACTTGCTCCCTGATGCGGAAGCTGGATAAGTGCACAATTATGCAATAAGCACATTTACCCGGCCCCACTGCTTCTCTGGTCCCAGTGGCACTTTCCATCTCTGCAGGCGACCGACTTCATACGAGTGCGCAGCATTCCTAGCAAAAGCATTTCCAAAATGTGCAGAACTAAGGCCTCCCCCCATTCCTTGCGGATTGGAACGTCAGTGGAAACTTATTGGGCCTGGGCTGCTCCCGGATTTATGACGGAAGATGAGTGAATCGCATTTGGGTCTTCAGAAGCCTAGGAAAACAGCGCACTGATGCCTGTAAAATACGAGAGCAAAGACAGACCAAACAGTGGAAGAAACACCACTGTGTAAATTCAATCAATTCTCACTTAGCTGGAACGGCTGCCGAGCACCCTACGATGTCCAAACAGGAGCAGAAGGATGGGGTGGAAGGAGCGCCACTCGCCAATTTGCCTTTTGAAATATTTCATGAGTGCCTCCCAATCAATGCCAAACTTCCAGTTCCCCGAGGATGGTTCCAGTGAGAAACCGAGCCTCAACAGTGATTATGGTGGCAATTAATAAAAACACTCTTCCATTCGTGATAAACTGATGCAGTGGGCTTGTTCGACAGCCTTTTGGAGGAGGTGTGGCCTAGAGCAATGGTCTGCGGAGGGACCCCAGAGTGTTGCATCCGTCGGTCTCAGACGGCTTCGACCTCTGTGCCTCACCTTTCTTCCTTCTCTCTCCTCAAGCCTTGGGAAGATGGCTGCTGCCGCGTCTGCATGCCGCTCTCTCTGGCGTCCCCGGACCGGCAATGGCGTTCGCCATGTTTCCTGAGGGACTTCAAGAGTGCACACGCCACCCACGTCATGGCGGGAACCTCGGGGGCGTCCCCTCCGAGTGACGTCATCCCAGCCGGATATTTAGCCTGCCCTGTTTTGCTAGCTGGTCGAGTTAGCAAGGATTGGACTGCCTCTGGTCTAAGCTGCTCTGCCGCTTCCAGTTGCCACTGGAAGTCCTCTCTGCCCTTCGGGGGTATTCTGTCTAACTGGGGTACCCGCTCCTCGGGGGCCCTTCTTCTCTATTTCAGGTACCTATCCTGGGACACTGGGTACCCGCTCCTCGGGGGCCCTTCTTCTCTATTTCAGGTACCTATCCTGGGACACTGGGTACCCGCTCCACGGGGGCCCTTCTTCTCTATTTCAGGTACCTATCCTGGGACACCGGGTACCCGCTCCTCGGGGGCCCTTCTTCTCTATTTCAGGTACCTATCCTGGGACACTGGGTACCCGCTCCTCGGGGGCCCTTCTTCTCTATTTCAGGTACCTATCCTGGGATACCGGGTACTCGCTCCTCGGGGGCCCTTCTTCTCTATTTCAGGTATCTATCCTGGGATACCGGGTACTCGCTCCTCGAGGGCCTATTCTCCCTATTCTGGTACCTGCCACGGAACAACTTCTGCCTGACTGGATATCACAGCTTCAGCTGCAGCGAGTACTAATCCTCTCAGTCTGTCGTCTACTACAGCGCGTCACTCTACATCCGGGACCTGTTCCTGATACGCCGCGCTGCCTACCATCTACTGTGTGAGAGACTGCCCTCCTCTGCTGCGGAGATCTGGACTGCCTTCCTGGGTTTACCTCTACAGCCGTCCGCTCCCCGGGTAGTGCCTTCAGCTGTATAATAAATTCAACTTCTCTGTGTTTTTGTGTCCCGAGTCTAGCCTAGTCCTGCGGTTCCTCACGGGGCTCCTCCCCGTGGGCGTGGCCATCTCCGCAGTACCCAAGAATCCACTCCGGCACCTCAAAACCATAACACAGGGTTCAATCCTGCTCCCCCCACCTGCACTCCTTGTGACCTTGGCCATTTTTTTTTTTTTTAAATTAGAAATGTTTATTGGATAAGTGCAAGTAAGTAAAACACTGACGTAGTGTACAAAACAAATCATCCAAAATTCACAAATATCATCCCCCAACCCACCCTCCCACTAGCGCACCAAATGTAAATATACACTTAAGCACATAGATAGAGAATTAAAAGGTAGTACAAATATACATCACCCAGAGCAGCTTACAAAGTGAACATGCAGAGAGTTTCTACCGCATGGATATTTAGTAGCAGCTCTCAACAAGTAGAAATGCCAGCAGAGCCATTTGCCAGGGATGTATACGTTATACACTGAAGCCCTGAGATCTATGCCAGTTATCCAAAGGGTCCCATATCTTCTTAAAAGGTTTCAAGTGATTGAGACGTAAAGCTGTGAGATAATCACCTTATAAGCATCAGCGTTTCGACTAACTACAGACTGAAAGGTAGGTACCTCAGAACATTCCCAAAACAGTGCCACTTCACATCGAGCTGCTATAAAGGTTTGCTGGCACAGGCACTGGACAGCAGTACCTGAAACCAGCTTTCCAAGTAAAATAAGACAGGTATTGTATACATCTCCCACTCAGACATTTGATGTCCAGTCAGCAATTCGCCGCCAGAAGGGCACAATGCCCTCCAGCAAAGATCTGACACCAGGAGATAAATACGACGAAGCCTTGCAAGGGTTAGGTGCCATCTAAACAATAGTTTAACACAATTCTCTTGAAGGCTAGCAGATATGAACATTTACTAGCCCCAGAAAAGATGCCACCTCAATCATCGATACTCAGATCATTCCCCAAGTCCACCTCCCATGCACGCGTGAAAGAGAACTTATCGGTATTCGCCCATTAAGAAGGCCGAACGCTTTCGAGACTAAACCCTTTAGTGTATCAATCATTTCAAATAACGACCTTCCCTGCCATACAGCGGAGAAATTCTGCAGCATGAAACGAGGACGCTGAAGTTGAGAGCATATTCCAGGAAGCTCAGCGACTCTATATGGTATCCGGGGGTGATAGCAGCGGGAGTCATGAGATCCCTGTTACAGTAAAGATGCCCCATCTGGGCTATCCCATGCCTTTCCCAGTTTTCAAACACTTTAGGATGCAGGCCAGCTGAGAAAGATAGAAAGAAGAACTGCTACCCACTAATTTACATTTCCATCAGGACCAAACCTTCAACGTCGTTTGGAGAGCTAAAGGCAGACTCTGAAGAGAACGCCAGGTGGAACGGGGTTGACCTGGGCCATTTTATCTCCCATTGCTTAAGATTGTAAGCTCTTTGGAGCATGAACTGAATACTTATTACCATGGTGCAGCCAGGGCTGGTGCAAGGGTATTAGGCGCCCTAGGTGAACCTTCTGCCTTCTGCCCCATCTCCGACCTCCCAGGCCCAAACACACAAGTAAAAATTATGCAACAATAAAATAAAGAAATATACAACATCAATAATAGTAAAACCATGCTAGTAAAAGGAATATTTCAAAATAGCAGACAAAGAGTGACATCCAATAATTAAAAACTCCAAAACAAATGTTCCAGCTCCAAAACAAAAATTGAAACACAGCGCACACATCAAATATTAACACCCAGTGGTTAAAACTAACAAAACTACCTGGGAAGTTTTGATTTTCAGATGCCCCAAGATTGTCCTGGATTAGCTAATGGGGTGGGAGCGAGCAGAGGTTGTTATGCACAAACTTTCTCTCTCTCTCATATAAACACACACATAATTATACACGTTTGTTCTCTCTCACACACAAATACATACAGGCTCTTCCACACATGCACACTCTAGACACACACACACATGCTCTATCACTCTCACACCCTCTCTTCCTCGCATACACATGCGGCCCCTTCTCTCTCTCACACACACACACTTAGGTTCCTTGTCTTATTCACACATGTATCCTTACACAGGCTCCCTCCCTCTCACTAACACCATTGCTGTCTTGTACACAAACAATCCCTCTCACACACACACCCTCCTATAAGCTCCCTCTCTCTCACACTCACATACACATTCCCTCATAAAGGCTCCCTCTCTCTGAAACCCCCACACACACACCTTCCCTCTCTCTCATATACACTCCCTCATACAGACATATCTCTTGCACAAACACAAACCCCACCCTTCACATGGGTTCCCTCTCTCTCTCTGGCACACACACAGGTTCTCTTTCTCACCCACACACACAGGCTCCCTCTCTCTGTCTCATACACACACACACAAAAACAGAGGTGCCGCTCACGGCCCACCAAGTCTGTTTCTCTCGGCTGCGAACGTGAAAGGCTCCACTCATGGCCTGCTGAATCTCTACTCCTCTGGACCGTGAGCAGGATGGGTTCTACTGGAGCCCCACATGGGCTGCCCTTTCCCGCCCCCTACTGGTTGGCATCCTAGGCAACCACCTAGTGGACGCGCTGGCCCTGTGTACAGATTATTATTATTCTGCAGCTAAGAAATACAAATATGTTACATAAATAGGTAACGAGTGACACTAGGGAAAAGATATTTAAAATCAGGGGGCATGGCCACAATACTAATTAGCATAAGACAATCTCCATGGCGTTAGTCGCATTACTTACACAGAAAGGCCCAGTCACAGGCTCAGACTTCATCTGAGAGTAGAAGTCTTTGGCAGGACATATTTTACTACAGCAGCAGCAGCAAGTGCGTGAAATGAGACAGTCAATCAATAAAGTAGCCTGGATCAGGAAAAAATATATGCAGTCAGATTACTGTCATGATTCTGGTTCTTTTTGTCAAACAGGAAGAAGCAGAATATGGGATATTACTCACCAGTCCAAAATAAGAGAGACTGGAGCCTATGTATATCACCAGTTCAAAAAAGTCAAATTTTCCCGCCTTGAATACAAACACAAAGAAACATTCCTGACAAAACCACTTCAAACAGACGTTTTCTAGTGTCCGACGGTCTTAAGGTGGCTAAACAGGTAGATAAGGCAATAGCAAATGCCAGAAAGGTGCTCGGCTGCATAGGGGGAGGAGTGGTCAGCAGAGAAAGGGAGGTGTTAATGCCCCTGTATAGGTCCCTGGTGAGACCTCACTGTGTACAGTTCTGGAGATTGCACCTTGAAAATGATATAAACAGGATGGAGTCGGTCCAGAGGGAGGCTACTAAAATGATCGGTGGTCTTGTTCTAAAGCCCATGGGATTTAGACTTAAAGATCTACACATGTACACCCTAGAGCAGAGCTTTCCAAACTGTGTGTGGCGACACAAGGGGAAGGCGAGGTGGGGAAAATATGAGAGAGACATTTAAATACCTCCAAGTTTTCGTGCGCAGGAGGTGAACCTCTTTCAATGGAAAGGAGGCTCTAAAGCGAGAGATCATGGGAGGAGGGTGAAAAGGGGGTAGACTCAGGAATAATTAAGGACATTTTCTTTACAGAGAGGGTGCTGGCTGCTTGGAACAGCCTTTCTGTGGAGGTGGTGGAGACAGAGACAGTGTCAAAGCTCAAGAAAGCGCAGGGGATCTCTGCGGGAGAGGAAGGGATATGTGGGTTGGGCAGAATGACTGCCTGGCTGTCAGGTTCTGTTTCTACGTAATACATTCATGCAGGGGCAGCTGACTTGTTTTTAATCAGCTTTTTTATTAAACTTTCTACACTTAACCAATGAAATGCCCTGCAATTCTTTCACTTCAGAGCAGATAAGATTGGAATATCTCTTTTCCCGCCCCCCCCAGGGTGAGAAGATGCACAGCACTCATGTTATAGCACTATAAACTTAGAAGGAAAAATATCTAACGCGGAGATTTCCTTCCCTACCCTAATTGCAGTGGAGCGTGCTAAACCCTGGTTGCAATTCATTCTGCCTGTGGATTACTGGGTCCCATCGGTGAGGGGGAGGAGAAGCCTCTGGTAGTGCTGTACACCCAGACTGAGACACCATTGTGGATGGAAACTATTTTTTTTTTTTTTGTAAGTTAGGTTTTATGGAGTGTTATCACCCACTAGTGATGGGGGAGAAAAGGGCATTAATGAGAAATTACTACTTAACTGATAATTTCCTTTTCTTTAGGATAGACAGATGAATCCAGAACCAGTGGGTTATGCACCTCTCCCAGCAGATGGAGACGGAGCAAAGCTGACATCATGGTATATATATACCCCTGCAGTGACATCAGCCCGCCAGTATTCTCTGCAAAAGCCAACTGTGGACAAACTAACAAAACTAGATTAATAAAAAAGACAACCATTTCAGCACTCAGACAACAGGAAACACTGAGCTCAGACAAAGAATGTATTTACACTAGTCTAGGGACTGGATTAACACTTACTAGCAACCCCTGGAAACATGTAGCCACGCAGGAGGACCACAGCACAATTATTCGGCAGCCAAGGGCGGGAAGCTGGATTCATCTGTCTGGTCTAAAGAAAAGGAAAGTATCAGGTAAGTAGTAATTTCTCATTTCTTAGCATCCAGACAAATGAATTCAGAATCAGTGGGATGTACCCAAGCTTCTCCCGAATAGGGAAGGAGGCTGCCCGCGGCCCAATCAAAACTTCACATGCAAAGAGACTGTGTCCTCCCGGGCCTGCACATCCAGACGATAATACCTGGAAAAGGTGTGTAAGGAGGACCACGTCGCAGCTCGGCAAATGTCGACAGGAGACAACAGTCTAACTTCCGTCCATGACACTGCCTGAGCCCTAGTGGAATGAGCCCTCACATGTCTAGACAACGGCTGTTCAGCAGCCACATACCCGGCCATGACTACCTCCGGTTCACCCTGTTTACTTCTACCATAGAGGACAAACAGGCGATCCGTCTTCCTGAGAGATCTAGAAACCTCCAGATACCTCATGATATGTCTCTTAACATCCAAGGGTTGCAACAAGAAATATTCCTCCGCATCTCTCTCCTTATCCAGAGACGACAAGGAAATGGACTGATTCAAATGAAAATCAGAGACCACTTTGGGCAAAAAGAAAGGAACAGTATGCAGCTGTATTGCCTCTGGAGTCACGCGAAAGAATGGCTCCCAGCAAGACAAGGCCTGCAGCTCGGATATTCTAAGCGCAGAACAAATTGCCACAAGAAACACTGTTTTCAAGGTCAATAACTGAAGGAAAGGCTATGCATTGGTCGAAAGTTAGGGCCCACTAAGAAATCCAAAACCAGATTAAGATTCCACAAGGGCACTGGCAACCACAGGGGAGGACTAAGATGTTTCACTCCTTTTCAAGAAATGGGCCACATCTAGATGAGCTGACAAGGGTCCATCATTTACTTGACCCCTGAAAAAGGTGAGAGCTGCTACCTGTACCTTTAAGGAATTAAGGTCAATCCATCCTGCAAAAATTCCAAAATGAGCAAGATCTTAACCGAATGAGGGAGAACCCCTCGATCTTCACACCAAGCAAACACTTGCCAAACCCGCACATAGACTAAGGAAGTGAACTTTCTCGCTCGCAGCAAAAACCACAGCAGAATATCCACATTTCAGCAAGTGAGCCCTCTCAAGGGACATACCATAAGACAAAATCGAGTCGGATCTTCCTGAAGAACAGGCTCCTGCCACAATAGATCCCTGTGCGCCGGAAACCGGAGGAGGGAGTCTACCAGGAGCCTTTACAGATCTGCATATCATGGTTTCCTAGGCCAATCTGGTGCCACCAGAAGCACCATTCCTTTGTGACTCTCAAGCCTCTGAACCATTCTGTCCAACATGGGCCACGAGGGAAAAGCATACAACAGTTTGTCCTCCGGCCATTCCTGCATGAGAGCATCAATGCCCAATGACTTTGGATCTCTCCTGTGACTGAAGAATCGAGGAACTTTCACATTGTGAGAAGCTGCCAGCAGGTCCAGAAACAGAAGGCCCTAGCAATCCACTATTAGCTGAAACGTCTCATCTGACAATACCAATTCTCCTGGGTCCAGACTCTGCCTGCTGAGAAAATCTGCCCTCACATTGTCTTTCCCAGCAATGTGAAAGGCAGAGATCTCTTGAAGATGCACTTCTGCTCGTTCCATAGGTTGGTCTATTTCTTGCGACACTTGCTGGCTCTTGATTCCTCCCTGCTGATTGCTGTAGGCCACTGTGATTGCATTGACTGACATTATTCAGACTGCTCAACCCTGCAACCTGTCGCCAAATTGCAAACATGCCAGCTGGACCCACCTGGGCTTCTAGACGATTGATGTTCCAGAGAGACTTTTCTGCACTCCTGCACCCTTGCACTGAGTTTCTGTCGTAAGTACTAACCAGTCCGGTGATTTTAGGAAAACCCCCTTTCTTAGATGATCAATTTGTAACTACCACTGTAGTTGAGAGCAGACCTCCATCAGCAGGTGGAGCCGAATAAAATAGTCCTGAGAATGTGGGCTACAACGAATCAGCAGGGAGCACTGAAGAGGACGCATATGAGCCCTCACCCACGGCACCACTTTCAGGGTTGCTGCCATCAATCCGAGCACCTGTAGATAGGACCATACTGTTGAGAATATTGTGTTCATCAAGAGACGCACCTGCACCAACAACTTCTGAATATGACACTCTAGCAGGAAAAGCCTGCTTGCTTCATGTCGAACCGAACCCCGAGATACTCTAGTGAATGAGATGGCTGAAGACTGCTCTTGGCCAGGCTCACCACCCAACTGAGCTCCTACAACAAGGAGACCACCTGCGTGACACCAGGAGGCTCCCTTCCAGAGCCTTGGCCCGAATCAGCCAGCCTTCCAAGAACGGGTGTACCAGAATCCCATCCTCTTTCAACTCTGCCGCCACCTTTCATTACCTTGGAAAGAATTTTGGGAATGATAGCCAGACCAAAGACTGCACTTGAAACATTCTGATGACATCCCAAAACTGTGAATCACAGAAAACAGTGCTCTAGCTGGATGGGAATGTGCAGGTATGCCTCAGACAGATCCAAGAAGGTCAGAAATGCCCCCGACTGCACGACCATTATCACTGAGCACAAGGTTTCCATGCGAAAATGAGTCTCCCACAAATGACGGTTGACCCCTTTGATACCCAGGATGGGACAAAAAGAGCCCTCCTTCTTGGGCACAACGAAATGAATGGAATATCAACCCATATTTTCTTGAGATGTGGGCTCTGGAACCACAGCCCTCAGACTGAGGAGCCTTAACAATGTACACTCCATAACCTGCGGGGAGATACCATGAACACATCCTTAGGAACACTGCAAAACTCCAGCACCCACTGGTCTGACATGATTTCGACCCACCTCTGATAAAAGAGAAAGAGGCGACCCCCTATCTCCTGTTCTCGGGGGTGGGTTGGCACACCTTCATTGGGAGGCTCGGAGGGTTCTACTACCCGAACCTGCTCCCCGTCTGGGCGGTCTGATACATAAGGACTGAGACCTACCGAAAGGTTGAGTCCTCTCCTCTCCTTTGTAGGGTTGAAAACGCTTGGATTCCCTAGCACCACCTCTCATGCTAAAGGAGAATGGCATCTGCTTCTTATCCTCCAGTAACCGAGGAACTGGAACTCGCCCCACTTATTGGCCATTTTCTCCAACTCCCAAACAAGTTTGAGCCTTTAAAGGGCAACTTTGTAAGATTAGCCTTGAGGTTGCATCAGTCAACCAATTTCTCAGCTATAACTGATGTCTGGCTGCTATTATTTTTATTTATTTATTTATTTATTTATTTATTTATTTATTTAAAGGCTTTTATATACCGAAGTTTAGCTAGAGGCCTTCACTCCAGTTTACAGGTAAAACAACTTGTTACAATTTGTGAAAACTGATAGAAACAACACTATATAAATTATAGAACGATACAATATAGATAAAACAACGTTGATAGAGTGACATAATATGGATTATGCTTTATGAAACAATAAGTTATGGATCAGCTAATATAATAATAAATTATAGGTTATGGAACATTAAGGGGCGGCTGGGAACACAGTGTGATAGGTGAGGTAGAAGATATAGTCGTGTTACTTAGAAATCTACAATTAAATCAACAACTTAAATAGTAAAAAGATAGCAGTCATCCATAAAATATTGTCAGATCAGTTATTTCACTGTCAGAGGTTGGTTATGGTGTGTGTAATTAGCCTACTCCATCTTTGAAAGCTTGACTGAATAGCCATGTTTTGAGATCTTTTTTGAATGTTTTGGTGTTGATTTGTGAACTTAGATATTCTGGTAGTGAGTTCCAGAGTGTAGGTCCAGCTATAGAGATGGCTCTTTTTCTTACGTTAGATAGTTTGACGTTTGATATTGACGGAACGTCTAGTTGCACTTTGCTAGTGGTTCTTGTATTGTGTTGAGGTCTTTGTTTCTGTATAGTGTTGTTTAGCGATATGCATTCGGCATTGTATATTGTGTTGTGTAAGATGGTTAGTGTTTTGTATTCTATTCTTTTTTCTATAGGAAGCCAGTGTAGACTGTTTAGTACAGGAGTTATGTGGTCATCTTTCCTGTGGACAGTGAGTATTCTGGCTCCGCATTCTGCAATAATTGTAGTGGTTGTAAGGTCGTTTTGGGTAGTCCTATCAGAAGTGAGTTGCAGTAGTCGAAGGTAGTGAATATCAGTGATTGTAGAACAGCTCAAATCGTGGTGGTACAGTAGTGGTTTTAGTTGTTTGAGGATGCCTTCTTTGATTTTCATTGAAATGTGCTTTTTGAAGTTGAGTTCTGGATCAATCCATATTCCGAGGTCTTTAACGTTGTCCTTTAGATTGATGCATGTATTGTCGATTTGTATGGAGTGGTTAATGTTTAATCCTGGGTTTTTTTTCTCAAGCAGTATGCACTCTGTTTTGTTCATGTTTAGACATAGCTTCATGTTGTTTAACATGCTTCTTATGGATTCGAGGTGAGATGCCACGAGTTTCAGTGTATCTTCGATGGTGGTAGTTATTGGCAGGAGTAGTTGGATGTCATCGGCGTACATGTAGAATGTGACGCAGAGGCTTGATAGGAGTTGGCAGAGGGGTAGTAGGTATATATTAAAGAGTGTAGCCGAGAGTGCAGACCCCTGGGGTACTCCAGTTTCGAGGGGAATTGCTTCTGAGGAGTGGTTGTTGAAGTTAACTTTGAAGTATCTGTTTTTGAGGAAGGATGTAAACCAGTCTAGGGTTTTGCCGGAGAGACAGGAAACAGGGCGTACAGGCCCCCAGGGCACCCCACTCAAGATCAATCGATTTTTGAACGGCCTCCATAACAGGAAAAACGAGGCTTTACGTAAAGAAATCAAAATGGAATCTTTCATTGGCTCAGACATGGATTCAGCCCCAGGGACTCCCAGCATCTTTAATGTCTGGGAAATCAGAGCTGGTAACTCATCTCCTTGAAAGAACCGCAACATAGTCCTATACGGTTCCAATCCCAGAGGAATTTCCCCATCCTCCAGGGAGTAAGGATCGGCTTCATCATCCGTGCCATCCGGGTCCCTATCAGGAAGTCCGACCACCGATCTAAGACTACTTAGACACAGCACAAGGCATGCAGGAGGTCACCACCTGTGACTCTGATCTGGCAAGATTGGTTGGGGCCGAGGACTGTGCCTGAAGAAAGGATTGCAAACCTTGAAAAAATTCTACCCAAGAAAAGGCAGTAGGATCCAAGCCAAAACCAGGAAGCACCTTTCCTGCGCCCACTGAACTACCCTCCCCTGCTGATGAACCAGTTAAGGAAGTTCCAAGGTCAGGCACCCCTTCTGACACATCTTTACCAAGGCAATCATCAGGCTGGGGAGAAATGGGCTTAGTAAAATCAGACTAAGGAAATTCTCCCTGAGCCTCCAAGCAGCACTGGCACAAGTTAGAGGAGAGGCCAGGCTGAGATGCCCGAATATGACAGGCAGCACAGAGGGCAAGGCGCTTAGCTATAGGCGCTATCAGTCTGTCAGAACACTTAGCAGGTGACTGAAAGGTGTGAGCGCCCAAAAACTGAGCTCTCTCATTGCAGCTCAGATTGTGAGTACAGGAAAGCATGCGCCTAATTTAGACGCTGCTACCAACTCGACGCCCAAGCAGGCATCCAACTAAGCATCCGAAAACTGGACGCACAACTGGACACACAGCCGGATGCATTTGCATGAAGCAATGGTCCTGAAGAGGGCAGCCTAACGGGCAGGAAAATCACGCAAAAATGTCGCTACAGCCTACCATGCGGCACACCGAGAAAAACGTAAGAGCAGAGCCTAGACCAAAAAGGCTGCTCAACCCACCAGGCTGCCCATGTCCCTTAAACTCCCTCAGCAGCGGGAACGAACAACGGAACAGCGCACCAAGCATGGAGACAGCCCTCCTCCTCGGTTCTCTCCCTTTTTAAATTTTTTTTAAAGCTTTACCTGAGTTCAGCCCATATACATATACAGTCACCGCAGTGCTCGGCTTCCTGCACCTGCTGCCTTTCAGCTGTTTCAACAACTAAGTCCATGCTGGCTGAAAAACCAGCTCCCGGACTAAGGCACTCATCTGAGGGACTATGGAAATCACCTCAGGAATTCTCAACTGGGGGAGGGACCATTTGGTATCACTGCAGGAGAGTGGGGCAAATTAAATTTCCTTTTTTTTCTCCTTCCAAAACCTGAAGCAATCCCCAGTAGGGAGAAGCACATCTACCATCTGCTGGAGACTGAGAATGCTGGCGGGCTGTCACTGCAGGGGTATATATATACTGGGATGTCAGTTTGCTCCGTCTCCATTTGCTGGTAGAGGTGCATAACCCACTAGTTCTGGATTCATCTGTCTGGGCGCTAAGAAAGTGCTATTTACTGCCCTGACAGTTGAACTCAATAGACCTAATTTCACAAAACCATGCATTTGTTTTGCTCATTAAACTCATGGCTCTGGGATCTCTCAACCAATCAAAAGGCAGGATCTCTGTCCCTGCATTCTAGTCCCATCCTTTTAAGAGTGCAATTCCTAAATCTGACCTATCAAAACATGTTAGTACTGTATCTGGGAGCTTTGCAGCATGGGAGGGGGGAGGGACACCACAGAATTGTAAACCTTGCACATTATTGTGTGCAGTCTAAAATGAGATAAGATATATATCAAGGGATCATTTAAAAACATCAAAAGAAATTTTTAGCTTGTTGAAGATAAGGATTCTCATATCTATATGCACAATAAATACATCAGCAAACAGAATATTGAGAACGGTTTTGCAATTACTGTGCCAAACACCAGGATGTCAAACCGGATCCCATATGCTTTAATTAACGTCCTCCCTTCTTTTCCACTTGGAAGTTTGTAGTACTTGGCAAATCTGGAACAAAAACAATTGTTTGCCATTTAGAATAAAGAAATACATTACATTTCAAAATACTAGGAGAATAGCCAAAACAGCAGCCTGTAGGAGATCTGATATCAAAGAATTTCATTCACAGGAATTAGCATTGGGCTCTCAAACGTCTAGAGAAAAAGAGAAAAGCAACTCACAGCTGCTGGGTGGGACTCAGGATTGCGGACAGCAGCTTCTGACAAGGTGCTTGCTCTGAACTGATCAGCACTGCCGCATCGTGCTGCTTAAGGCTGGCATTGACCAGGAAGGCTGCACGACAAGACCGTAAGATAGCGCGGCAGTAGGACTATTAACTTATAAAACACCAGTGAATTTCGTCCATGCAAGATCAAGGCTCGCTAATAAAGCTGTCTAAAAATGCATCAGACAGACTAGTTCACCAATGTAGGCATCTTGACTGTGGAAATCCTGAGAACCCAACTGGCTCTGGGTGCAGGTGGAGGCTACCCTCCCCTCCCCCTCCCAACCTGCAGTTCTGCTGCATGAACTGACGGTGCATAAGAACTATGGGGAACAGGGAGGCAGGGGGGCCTTGTCAGTCAACTAAACAATCTGATCCTTTGTTTGGGTTTAAGGCAGGAGGCCAAAGACCAAATATTTTTAGCACTTGGGAAGTGAACTAGGATCTTTGAATTCATACCTGGGCACGCATTTTTACGATGTTGTGGACTGTTAACCCGCGTTTGTCGCACGTTTTCGACGCGCTAGCTTTACACCTTATTCAGTAAGGGGTTGAAAACGCGCGTCCAACCCCCCCGAAACTAATAGTGCCCGCAACATGCAAATGCATGTTGATGGCCCCATTAGTTATTCCCGTTCGATTCACTAAGTAAATGTGCAGCCACGCCGCACATTTTACTTTCAGAAATTAGCACCTACCCAAAGGTAGGCGTTAATTTCTGCAGGCGCCGGAAAAGTGTACAGAAAAGCAGTAAAAATTGCTTTTCTGTACACCCTCCGACTTAATATCATGGCGATATTAAGTCGGAGGTCCCAAAGTAAAAAATAATTGAAAAAAAATTGAAAATCAGCCTGCGGCTCGTGGGTTGAAAACCGGACGCTCAATTTTGCCGGCATCCGGTTTCCAAACCCGTGGCTGTCAGCGGATTTGAGAACCGACGCCGGCAAAATCGAGCGTCGGCTGTCAAACTCGCTGACAGCAACCGCTCCTATCAAAAAAGAGTGTCCCTAGTGCCTCTTTTTACCGTAGGCCCTCATTTAAATACTGAATCGCGTGCCGGGAGAGCAGGCGCTCGCCCGCTCTCCCGCGACTTTTACTAAATCGGCCTGTATGGTTTCAGTGAAGCTAGAGCACATTGTGATGTCATCAGGCATTGTTAAAGCTGCCCTGCCATTCGCTAGGTGCCTTGTGACACGCTGGCTTACACGTTATCCTGACATCAAAATGCTCATTTGTTTAATCCTTTTATAAAAGATGGTAAGAGGAGGATGTGATATCGAGTCTGGGATTAAAAGAAGATTTGCATTTTAATGGTAAATGTTATCAGAGCAGGAAACAAAAGACTTCACATGCATCTGGGGCACAGGACCTCAGTTACCTATTAGTTTTGAAATACAAATTAAAAAAAAATTTGGATGTAATCAAATGTTTTTCTAAGTCCCTTGGCCCACTGGCTATCCCCACTATTGAAAAGGTTGATGATGCCCATCCTAATAAACTGAAATGGAAGGTTATACGGAACAGTTGGCAAGTCTTCAGAGAAAAAGCAAAAATGAATTCAGCTACAACTGAGAAGGGACAAAATGAAGGCAGGGACAGAATAGAATACAGCAGTTGATAGCTGGTGAAATTCCCCAGAGACCCCCTCTCATGCCCACCTCCCCAGCCCAATCCCAGAATTCTCCTCCACAGCCCAAACTGAGATCTATATTCCCCACTCCCCAGCCTGATCTGAGATTTATTTATTAACTTTTATATACTGATGGTCCTGTATAGAATACATATTGCACCGGTTTACATAAGAACTGAACTGTCGCCTTGGGGCGAGTACAAAGAACATGAGATACAAAAATAATAGCATAGTATGATCAAGACCTAGGGCTATACATGAAGTCACTTTAAATACATATATGAACCCTGCCCAATACACATGGGAACCCTGCCCAAAAAAATTTAAACACAACCTAAAAACTTGCCTCTTTAAGCAAGCATTCGCATAACATCCTTACCTTGCACTTTGCTACCTGTAATCTTATTCCTTAATATTATTATTATTTTATTTTTATTACTATTCCCCCATTTTCCTGTAAATAGCTCCCCTTTTCTTGCCCCTATTTTATACTTTATTGCTCCCATTTCAGTTAATGCCCTTCATAAGTTAACTGTTGATTCTGTCTTGTATTTAATTATCTGTTCTGTTACTATTTTACATTTGGTTCCAAGTTCCAACTTCTATGTAAAGCTCGGTTAGCTATAATTTTGTTTTAATGTAAACCGATGAGATGTTCCCAACGTTCATCGGTATATAAATTTTCTAAATAAATAAATAAAATAAATAAATATGGTGAAACACAATAAATGAGGGAAAGATGGGGTGGGCTGAGGGATAACGAGTGGGACTGATACATAAAGGCGAGAAAGTTACAACGGGGGTAACGAGAATAATATATTAAGAACGAACAGCTATCAGGTTCATATACAAAAAGTGTACTTAACAGCTTATTATGTATACAAAAAGCTTAAAGGTCTGTATGCATAAGTTATACATCCAGGCAAGAGGTGACAACGGAGGAAAGAGAATAATGCATTTAAGAACGAATCGATTAAGACTCTGGCTCACGGGTAGAAAAGGGGCTAGAGAAAGTAAAGGTTGAGGGGTTTGATCAATAAGGTTGAGAGGGCTCTGAGTCAGTCATCTGGATAGTGGTTCGACGTGGTGTGATAGGACTAGAGGGGTGAGAACCAAGAAATTAAAGTATTTATTTATTTATTTAAAATGTTTTATATACCGACAACCGTTTGCACATCGTGTCGGTTTACAGATAACTTAAAAACACGGTATAGGTAGGCATAGCCTTTACAAAGAACATAGAACAATCAAAATAACAAGCAGAAAACTGAATAAATGGTTGCTAGGTTTAAAATTGGGGGTAACAATTGGGAGAGGGGGATAAATAACAGTAACAAAGAGAAAATGCTATGTACAGGGTTCAATAAATACATTCATTGCGATTAGTGAGCATAGGAGTTGGCAAGCAGGGGTGAGGAGGGGTAGGCTTGTAGGAAGAGCCAGGTTTTGAGTTTCTTCTTGAATTTGGGAGTGGAAGTTTCAGTGCGTAGATCATGGGGCATGGAGTTCCAGAGGGTGGGGCCTGCAAGGGAGAGGGCTCTGTTTGTAGTAGAGATGAGTCTAGTTGATTTTATAGGAGGGGCACAGAGGGTTCCACGTAGGGAGGAGCGAGTTGGTCTTGTAGAGGTGCGAGGGAGGAACGGTGGGTTTATCCAGTTGTAATGTTCTTTGGAGATGCTTTTGTGAATGAGGGTAAGAGTTTTGTATAGGATGCGTGATTGTATAGGAAGCCAGTGGAGATCAATGAGAGTAGGAGTGATGTGATCTTTCTTTTTAGCATTTGTGAGGATACGTGCAGTGGCATTCTGAAGTAGTTGCAAAGGTTTGATGTAGGTAGCAGGGAAGCCAAGGAGGAGGGCGTTGCAGTAGTCTATTTTCGAAAATATGATAGATTGGAGTACAGTACGGAAATCAGAGAAATAAAGTAGGGGTTTGAGTTTTTTGAGGGTTTGCAGCTTGAAATAGCAGCTGCTGAGTATAGATTTGATGTAGGGTTTGAAAGTGAGTTGATTATCGAGAAGGACACCCAGGTTTCGTGAGGCGGAAGGGTAAGTGGAGGGGGAGAGGGTAGGGGGTAAAGGTATGGATGAATGTTTGGAGGAGATGAAAAGGAGTTCAGTTTTTTAGGGGTTGAGGGATAAGTACATGTCGGTGAGGAGCTGGTTAATGGAGGCAAGACAGGTTTCCCAGTTTTGGAGAGCGGCGAGAATAGAATTTGTGAAGGGGATGAGGATTTGCACATCATCAGCATAGATGAAGTGCGTATAGCCAAGGTTAGAAAGAAGGTTGGTGAGAGGGAGCATATAAATGTTAAACAGGGTGGAAGAAAGGGAGGATCCTTGGGGGACACCACAGTCAAGGTTTACAGGTGAGGATTCGATATTGTCAGTAAGGACTGTGTAGCTACGGTTTTGGAGGTATGATTTAATCCATAATAGTGCTGTACCGGAGATTCCCTTAGGAGGGACCGGGGGGACCTCTGTGATCAATTATCTCTCTGAAAAGGCTTGACTGAAGAGCCAAGTTTTGAGTTTCTTTTTGAAGACCAGTAGGCAGGGTTCATGTCGTAGGTCTGGAGGGAGCGAGTTCCAAAGAGGGGGGCCAGCTGTGGACATGGCACGCTTCCTTAGAGATGTTTTAGTGGGTGGGGTGTACAGAGAGTCTTTGTATGCATTTCTGATAGGTCTATTGGAGATGTGCGGCCGTAGTTGATAGGTTAGCTTGAGGGGGGAGATATTGTGCAAGGCCTTGTGTATCAACATGAGAACTTTGAAGAGAATCCTGTATTTGATTGGTAACCAGTGGAGGTACTGAAGGATAGGGGTGATGTGTTCTCTTTTGTTGGCGTTGGTAAGGATCCTGGCCGCCGCGTTCTGGACCATCTGAAGAGGCTTGATGGTGTTCGCAGGGAGGCCCAGTAGGAGGGAGTTGCAGTAATCAATTTTGGACAGGATGATGGATTGGAGCACCAAGCGGAAGCGTCGGAGGTGTAGGAGTGGTTTGAGTTTTCTTAGAACCTGCAGTTTAAAAAAGCATTCTTTGGTGGTGTTATTTACGAATCTTTTTAAGTTAAGCTGGTTGTCCAGAAGAACGCCTAGGTCTCTCACATGTGGTGAGTGATTGACAGATGTCTTGGCTAGTTGGGAAGAACTTAGGGAGTTGAGAAGGACTTTGTTACTGTAATACGCTAAGAGCAAAATCTCGGTCTTGTTGGTGTTGAGGACTAGGTTGAGGCTTGTAAGAAATAGGTTGATAGATTGGAGGCAGGTATTCCAGTGTGACCAAGTTTTTTGAAGAGACTCTGTGATCGGGATGAGGATCTGGATGTCGTCCACACAGAAGTAGTGCGTTAACTTTAGGTTATAAAGTAACTGGCAGAGCGGGAGAAGGTAGATGTTGAATAACGTAGGTGAGAGGAATGATCCCTGTGGTACTCCAAGGTAGGATCTGACTGGGTGCGATTCTTTATTGTTGATCCTCACCTTGAAAAACCTGTTTTCTAGGAAGGATTGGAGCCACTTGAGAGCTGTTCCCTTTATGCCAATGTCTACAAGCCGCTGTATTAAGATAGAGTGGTTTACGGTGTCAAACACCGCGGAGAGGTCCAGAAGAGCGAGTAAGTAGGGTTGTCCTTTTTCCAAATTTAGGAGGATGGTATCCGAGAAAGTGGTAAGTAGAGATTCTGTGTTTAGCGCTTTGCGGAAGCCAAATTGTGTAGGGGAGAGAATATAATTTTCTTCCAGGTATTCAGAGTTTGGCGATCATTGGTAGATTCGCTATGGGGCGGAAGTTGGCAGGGTCCGATGTTGATAGGTTGGGTTTTTTCAGCAGAGGTTTGAGGATTGCGAGCTTTAATTGGTCTGGAACAAGCCCTTGAGCCAGGGAGCAATTTATAATGTCTGCGATAGGCTTGGCTATGATATTCGGAATGGTGAAGAGCAGGTTGGATGGTAAGTGGTCTGACGGGTGTGAAGAGGGTTTAAGTTTCTTGAGAATGTTTTCAATTTCTAGTGACGAATAGAGATCTCTATTCCCCACTCCCCAGCCTGATCTGAGATCTCTATTCCCCACTCCCCAGTCCGAACTGAGATCTCTATTCCTCGCTCCCAAGCCCAACTGAGATCTCTATTCCCCGCTCCCCAGCCTGATCTGAGATCTCTATTCCCCACTCCCCACTCTGATATGAGATCTCTATTCCCCGCTCCCCAGCCCGAACTGAGATCTCTATTCCCCGCTCCCCAGCCTGAACGGAGATCTCTATTCCCCGCTCCCCAGCCCGAACGGAGATCTCTATTCCCCGCTCCCCAGCCCGAACGGAGATCTCTATTCCCCGCTCCCCAGCCCGAACTGAGATCTCTATTCCCCGCTCCCCAGCCCGAACTGAGATCTCTATTCCCCGCTCCCCAGCCCAAGGCCAGAACTTACTTCCCAGCATAGTTTATCCCTTCCTAATCACACTATTTCCTCTCCCATCATCTCTGCCCCAGATATTTACCTCCCAGGGGCAGATTGCAGGAAAATATTGGCCTGAAGATTTTTTCAAAACCAGCCCATAGGGAAACTGACACACTCATGCACTTTCCCTGCAGCACGTGTGTCAACTTCTCCCAGAAGCACACCAAGTTAACTCTGGAACCCGACAGAAGTGAGCCAAAATATCTCCAAAATAAACATCTTGTAAGGTAAAAATATCACTTACAACCTGTATATTATACTTGTATGGAGTGCTGTAACACCCTGCCAAAAAGTAAAAAAGTCCCTTGGAACTGGTATTAGGTCTCTCGTAATGTGCATTGGGTATGAGCTTGGCTCTCAGAAAGCCCCATGTAAACTGGATTACAATTTCAGTATAATAAATCTCCCTATCAAAACTGCAATAACTGCAATAACTCAAACACTAACAACCTTACTTATGAAAAGGCAACACTGGCATTAGTACACCAGACCCTAAAAAGCTAATACACCTATTAGGAAAACAGAAAAAGCCAAACTGCTACAGATCCCTACACAGAACCTACACTCTAGCAGAATACATCAACTTGGTCACACACGCAAAATACAAACAGACCCTCACAAAAATGCAGAATAAAGTAACCATAAAGTATTAATACAAACATGCAGACAAAAACTGAACTGTTAACCGCAACAGGCCAGACTATTGTGCAGTGCAACGATGGAAAAACAGAAATATTACAATTCCTCAGAAAACATCAAAATCAGTAAATATAAATCATCAATGGAAGTAAAACACTGCTAATAAAAAAAATATTTCAAAACAGCTGACAAACAGATCATCTAATAATTGAAAACTCATATACATTTTTCAAAGACCAATAAAATATTGCAAACAGCATCTAATACTTAAAACTTAAAAAGGATAAAAAGACGGGGAAGTGCAGGAAGTGTGTAATCAAGACGTGAGGTAGTAGAGGGTGCATGCTGAGCTCAGGAGCACTGTGTGGTAGTAGGGAATGGATCGACTATTCAGAGTGAGAGGGGCGGAGCTCAATTTCCATATGCATTAGAACAGAGTGAATTGGACAATATAGAGAGAGAGGGGGGTGGAGCTGGAGAGCAGGGCACAGCTGAAGAGTACAAGGAACGAGAGGGGTGGAGCTCATTTCCCATATAAAGAAAGAGGGACAGAGCTGGTGAATACAGGTAGGGAGAGGGGCGGAGCAAAATTTGCACCTAGCAATGCAGGTGTGGGGCAACTTTCATATATATATATATATATATATATATATATATATATATATATATATATATATATATATACTGAGAAAGGCATATGGTACTGTATGTTCAGTACCCTACCTATATCATGTAATGGAGAGATTTTTTTCTCTCTTTGCCCTAGCAGTTTCTTCCTGCTCCTTAGTACTTCCAACTCATTTGGAACCAGAATTGGGATCCAGAACCAGGAGGCTTCATTTGCAACTACCTAGGGATTTTCTCCCTATACACCCTCCCAACTCACTCAGCCCAGTCCTCAGCCAGGGGCCTTTCACAACCCTGCAGTCTTGAGCCCTAAACCCGGTCACCCTTATGTGACGGACACGCCCTTCCTTCCTTTCAGGGGGCGTGAATGCTGCCCCCCCCCAGCATCCCCTGCTGACCCAAGGAGTGGAAGATCTGAGCCAGAACTCAAACGTGGATCCCTCCACAAGGCAGCACACAGTGCTGCCACTGATTCACTGGGCCAGTCGAGTAGAGGCACACGTTCTGAAACACCACATCACACACCCGCTGTACTGCAAGAGGTAATTGATACTGTCTGCCCTGGGAAGCTACACACAGTTATGTTTGGCCGGCCTCAAGGCAGGCCCGCAACCAGCCGCTCTCTCCAACTCACTCCAACGCCTTCTGCACCCTCCTGATGTGGCAGGAATGCCGCCATGATCCAGCGGGCAAAAGTGACTGACACAGCTCCAAACCCGCCTGCATGCTGCCATCAACCTGCTCCTCCCTGGGGGTCTCCATAGATGCACGTGCACACCGCACATCTATACTTGGAGCCAGTGGTGGGAAAAGCCCTGCAGTGCTTAGTGATGACATCAGCAGGCCCTCACTATTTAAGCGTGACCTGGACTGCCTAACACTGTCTCAGCAGTGGGCCTCCTGCCTTATGCACAGTATTTGCTCCTGCATTCTCTCGTCCAGCCTTGCCTTGCCCAGTCTGTCTCATCCAACCTTATCCTGCTAGTCTCGTCCAAAGTCTGCCAGTCTTTATCCTTGTACTGACTTGTCCTTGGTCCTGCCCACGTTTGCCTGCCACCCGGACCTGACTTCTGCCTTGTACCAGACTATGCTTGCTTGCCTCCTGCCCCCAGTATCTCTACCTGCTGCTACCTGTCCTGACCCTGTGTCCTTGGACTCTTGTTCTCTCTCTATTGCCCTAGGGACCTATCTATGCCCTGCCGGCCGCCAGAACCCAAAGGCTCAACCTGCGGGGGAGGTGGCTAGTACAGGTGAAGCTCCAGTCTGTCCCACTTCAAGGTGCGTTTGCCCACTGTTGGCGTGGGTTTTGTAAGTTCGCCTACGAGGCTGTGTGAACTATGCCACAGCACCAAGGGCTCACTTCTGTGCTATTCATCACACCCCCCCTGCAGATGATACCGCACATCCTGGCACCCCACGCAGCAGTTCTGTGATACTTGCACGGCACTGTGGATCCTGACACGTTCCATTGTGGGAGCGATCTTGTAACAGACCACATCAGAAAGTTAGCACATATATACACCTAAGTTGTACCAATGAACTTACCTGCAACTGTTGGCTTTGAAAATCATCCACACACAATAAGCCTGCTTATCTGTGTGCAGGAGTCTTTCGAGGAAATGTAAGTGCGTATTTTTGAAAATGCAAAAAGCAAATGGGTCCAAGTCTAAACCCATCCCCAGCTCTGCCCCTCCCCCCTCCCCAGGAATGTCTCCACTCAGCCCAGGTAAACCTACGTGCAGGCAGGACAAACACGCAAATTTGCCCTCATCATCGGGCGAGCAATGTTAAGAATTAGCCTTTTTGTACGGATAAAACGAAGTTTGACCTAGAGAAAGGCCTCTGTAGGCTGATTAGAGAAAGATTGCCCTCGTGTCACGCAGATCATGCGCCATCCTGCGAGAGGCGTTCGGTTTGCAGTGACAAATTCAGAGACGGAACCTTTAGTGCACCTCCTGCCTAAGTCAACAGTAATAAGCAAACAACCAAATGCTGAACTTTCCAACAACCTCAGAAGACTTCTTAAAAGCCAGGGAGCTAAAGAGGTGGAGTCCAAAGGTGAGCGCAGAAGAGAATTAAAGTTTAAACTACCTTGTATTCTCTACTGCCTAATGTCTAGCACCCAACTGCTCTGAAAGAGCCCTCGGTTACCTGCCAGCTGAAAAAAGCCCCCCAAATTACAGCTTAATGAAACGTAAAACAATACGCAAAGAAACTTATTAGTCTGATCCCTCCTGCCTTTAAAATTCAGAACTATGCACACATACTGAAGGCAGCAGAATTCGCACATACACACACACAAAACAGCATTTCTTTCTTCAGTTTTCTTTATTCAGACTTACTACTATTGCTGAAAGCCGCATTCATTTGGCTCTGGCAGTCAATAAGTCAAGAAGCACTTACAGATCAGCTCTTGAGGAGAAAGAGACAAACTGACCACCAGATCTGGGGGGTGGGGGTCAGGAAGGAATTCTTATCTCACTGCGCTGCAAAAACCCGGCTACGGATGCGCCGCGTTTTTTTCCACCTTCCTCTGAATTACTGCTCGAGGTCCTCACCAAATGAGAGTCGACTCTTGAAAGGCGAGCGAGCCTGATGCGCCTTGGAGGGGGATGTCCGCCGCCCAGTTACGCGGCCAGAGCAACCTTCTGGCAGAGACCACGTATGCCATAATCCGAGACGAGGCACAAGCCAAATAATACAGAGCAGCCACTCCTGTAAGCAAATGCCGCACAACTCGCACGGCCAGACTTCGGCAGGCTTTCTTGCATCTGCTGCACCCAGCGGAGACGCTGCATACAACTAGTACAAATAGCAGCAGGCAAACCCAGGGCCGAGCCCTCAAACATCCTCTTGAGGTGCACCTCCAACTTACGATCTTGAACGTCTTTCAACACCGCGGAGCCTGCCACAGGGATAGTCGTCCTCTTAGTAACCGCCGAAACCACAGCATCAACCTTAGGGAGAGCAAAACGTTCCAGCGCCTGATCAGGCAATGGATAAAGCTTCACCACAGCCCTTCCCACCTTTAACCCGGAATCAGGAGCTCCCCATTCTGCTTCCACCAGCTTCTTTACCAACTTGTGATACGGGGAAGGCCGTCGGGGGAATCCACATCTCATCCAGGACCAGATCTGCCCCCTCAAAATCAGAGTCCTCCTGGGGAATCTTAACCCCCAGAACCTGAAAAGCCAGGAGGTAAAAAAAAGTCATAGTACCTTCAGGTATCCCCTTCGGGGGCTGGGACTAGCAAATCATCCCCTTGACCTGACCCTCTGGCCACCAGATATACTGGACCATCCAGGTTAGGAGCCTCCTCTGCCCCCACGGGAGCCTTGCCAGACTCATCAGACCCATCCTCCCTGGGACAGAACCTGAAGGGGGGGGGGGGGGTCCGGCAACTTCTGGACCGGGGAAACCCATTGTCTCCCTAAATTTGTTTTGGGCCTACCGTACGCCCCCCCTCAGTTGGCTGGGCAGGCCGGGACCACAAATCCCTGCCACACAAGCTGCTTGGCCAGATAAGCCTCATGCAGCAGCAGCAGCAACACAAAATCTGTAGAAAAAGACCTTAATGCTCCAGACCCTGTAGGGAAAGAGCCAGAAACTGGCAGCATGGGGACCTCTTCCTCCTCAAAATCCCCCTGATCACGCAGACACAAGCATGGAGGAGCATTCCCCTCCCGCCCCCCGACAGCGCGGGAGCGGCCGAAAGCAAATCCGAGAAGGCCGCCATTCCCGCGCTGATCGGGAAAGGATCAGCACCTTGGCCAGAGCCCCGAGGCAGAAGCAGGGGACTTCCGATGCTGTTTCGCAGTTGCGGGGCGATCAGACGAGCCCTCCCCGCCCTGGGAACACCCGGCGCACGGCCCAAGCCGACTCAGCTGCGACGGCGTGGAGCCACACGTGCGCCACACCGAGCTGCGGCCCACTGAAGCTGACTGACACACAAGCAGGAGAAAAACCAAAAACAAAACTTAACCTACTTCAGCTGCCTTAAACCCTGAGGAAGCTTCCCGCACAGCAGAGCCAGGCAACTGCCTTGAGTTCTTTTCCTTTTTTTTTAAACTTTACTTAAACTCCCTGAGGCACAAAGTCTACAAAAATAATAGACTGCCTCAGAGCAAAAGGATATCTGGAGCCTGCAGCCCCCTGAGCAGCCTCCTGAAGGGGAGGGATCTGGACCACCAGATTTACACCCCATAGGCGCACAGTATGAGCACACACAAGGGTCACCAACCCCCGACATGCCCCCCTCAACCAGATAGGGAAGAACCCACCAGGATTCAAAAACCCCCGGGAGGAAAGCTCAAAAAGAAAAAAAATTGCCCAGACTGCAGAACTGCATGTTTTGCCCCATCTTATCATCTGCTGGAGACAGAAACACTGAGGGGCTGCAGGTGGCACCTCGTGTTAAGTGGCAGTGTCAGTAAAACTTTCTCTGTCTCCATCTTCTGGCAGGGAGGCAAAACCCAGGAGTCTGGACTGATCTGGGTACGTACAGGGAACTTGGGTTCCCTATATGGCGTGGAAAGAACAAGGGGAGACGGAAGCAATTTAGTCTCCTTCTTTGATATTAAAAGTGTATGCTGATACTACGTACCTCTTCTCTTTTTTGCTAAGTCTGCCTGGGCGCTGATCATGGGGTGGGATGGGAGGAGGGAGTCTGGGTTAAGAGGGCATTTAGAGGGGAATAACAGGGGTAGCTTGTTATCGACTTTCTTAGGTCAGATAACAATGTATATTTTATATTTGCTGGGCCACGTTTATATGGCTGTTTTTTTTGGCTTTTAAGAACATAAGAACATGCCATACTGGGTCAGACCAAGGGTCCATCAAGCCCAGCATCCTGTTTCCAACAGTGGCCAATCCAGGCCATAAGAACCTGGCAAGTACCCAAAAGCTAAGTCTATCCCATGTTACCGTTGCTAGTAATAGCAGTGGCTAATTTCTAAGTCAACTTAATTAATAGCAGGTAATGGACTTATCCTCCAAGAACTTATCCAATCCTTTTTTAAACACAGCTATACTAACTGCACTAACCACATCCTCTGGCAACAAATTCCAGAGTTTAATTGTGCGTTGAGTAAAAAAGAACTTTCTCCGATTAGTTTTAAATGTGCCCCATGCTAACTTCATGGAGTGCCCCCTAGTCTTTCTATTATCCGAAAGAGTAAATAACTGATTCACATCTACCCGTTCTAGACCTCTCATAATTTTAAACACCTCTATCATATCCCCCCTCAGTCGTCTCTTCTCCAAGCTGAAAAGTCCTAACCTCTTTAGTCTTTCCTCATAGGGGAGCTGTTCCATTCCCCTTATCATTTTGGTAGCCCTTCTCTGGTTCTGGTTTTGAATTCTGTGTTATGGTTCGGTTTCTGGTTCTGGGTTGCCCATTTTCTTACCTCGTTACCGAATGATTTGTTTTATCTGCTTGTTTATTGCTCACAAATTTCAAATAACACTAAATTAAAAAAAAAACCCTGGCACGCCTTACCCCATAATGTTGCCCCTTTTTCATGCAAGGGGGTGGTTTCAAAGGGCTTTTCTCCCCTATGGGGTAAACACCCATTTATCTGCAGAAACCCATTTGAAACCTGCCCCCACAAGCTACTGATGCTCGACCGACTCAAAAGCAGAATAAAGCCTCATTCCTCAAAGTATCCACGGCTCGCGTGTCGTCCCCTCTCTTGGTTTTACTCCTAGGTCTCCATTTTTATTCAGAGACCTCCGTCATGTCTTCCAGCTTCACACTTTTGGAATAACAGAATTACTACAAGTTAATTGGGGTCTTTGCAGCCAGTGCCCTGATTTCTAGCGACTGTAAGAGCCCATCTGCAGCCGAATGCCCAGACTGAGATCTCGGATTATGATCACAGCTCCCAGTTATTTCGCCCGTCTCTATTCAGCAGGGACGGAAATAGCAGTAAAGGCAGCTGGAAATAGGATACAAAAATCACAGAAAAAAAAAGAATACATTTTCCATCTGTTACCTTGTCCTGTGTGTACACACTATTTTTATTTTACAATCACGTGGGTGCATTTAAAATAAACAGAATCTTTCCTGATGAACTGGCCAAGTTGAAATGCCTCTTTGTTAAAATTCATTTAAGATTTTATATTCCTGCTTTCCTGACTGCCCAGACACTTCAAAGCAGATTACAGTCAGGTACTTCCCGGTTCGTGGCCCCGCTGCTCTAAGCACTAGGCTACTCCTCCTTTCTAAGAACCAGGCGCCAGTACTGAAGCAGGAATGTTCGAGTTGGAAAATCCACTCCTAAGTAAAGATGGTTCTGATTTTACCTGAAGTTGTAGAAGGGATATATGGCCTCATTGGCCTTTTTGTCGTCTAGTCGCCGAAAGCTGTATTTTGGCCTGCAGTGGTACATCCATGTATCCAGGTTACAGTCCCAGTTAATCTGGATGCCCATAATTCCACCCTAAGAAAGAAACAAACAAAAAAAAACAACACTGGGACATGCATGCAAGATATTCTGGGCCAAGATTTTAGCACGGGGCAAAAAGTCTGCAAGTCATTCTGTCGGTACGATTTTAAACTAAAGAACCTTTGGCCGAAGGACCTTATTCGCTCCAACTGCTGGACAGGAAACAAAATTTCACTGAAAAAAATCGTGCAAGCAAAAACTGGTGCAAAAGTCGTAGTGGGACTTTCACACACCTGGGAGCTAAAAGCAAGAATCAGGCGAAAATTCCACACTGCTTGTGCACCGCATGTCACAAAATGAAAGCCTGACATAAAAGATGCAGCCTTTCAAACTTCTACAAAAAGGAAATCCACTTGCAGACTTTTTTTTTTTTTTTTTTGCATTTCTTTGGCACTAAGCATCCACAGGCTTGGTAACAAAGCACAATACAATTCCACTGCCAGAAGGCAGCCTACAACCATTTAACATGTTTTACACCAGAGATGTCTTCTGGAATGGGACAGACGAGGGGGGCAGGAGATCGCTGTCTCACCGCACGTCAGCTACAGACTACACAAGGCTAGCACCGTTTCCTGCCACAGGACACCAAGTATTACCGCAAGGCACGCGAACAAGTGTCGGAAGGAGCTGAGGTCTGTGGCCCTTGGTCAAGGAAGGCAGCTGTGATGGATGGGTTAGGCGAGAGGGGATGGATAGAAAGTTGTAAAACGGGGAAAGAACCTGTGGGTAGTTCCAGATGAATTCTCACGGCACCGTCGCCCAATGGAGGCCGGTTCTGACCCAGCTGGAAGCCCGGGGGAGATTCACTGCGGTAGAAAAAGCAGAGAGGATTCCAGTCCTGTACTGGTAGAACTTAAATGCATTTTTTTTGTTCTTTCTCCATTATTCCCCAGTTGTCAGAAGCTGCAGATGCATTCAGTAGCCGCATTATTAGCACAGATCTTTCCAGGACCGTGCTTTGTACAGATAGCTCCTTACTGAGCCATTCGGCTGTTGTGATATTAGATCTCTGTGGTGGGCGCGAGGCGTTCACAGTCTGATTTATACACATTCGTCTCCCTCGGTTCTTTATTCTTCTGCTAGGAAGTGCGGGTTGCAATATATTTTTATGGCCAACAGGAAAGAGAACTCTTATGCTAGGTGCAATCCCTCTCTCTAAACAATAACACGAGATACGGTAGCATGGAGTGATAAAAACACTCTTGCACGTCTCCACAGAGAGCCTTGCTGGGCTCATGTTTTGGTTTGGTTTTATGGTAAATCAGAATTAACCTAGTAAATTTGCAAAGCACCAGCTTTACTAAAGGGGTCTGCAAAATGGGAATAAAGAGAGTCTGCATGGACAAAGAGCTATGGGAGGGACAGGTTTCAGCCTGTGTCACTGGCAGACATCGAGACTATTTTGAGACTTAAAATCATCCTTTTGTCATTTCAGTCCTTGCCTTTTTGAGTTATAAATGCACTACAGGATGTATTTTTGGATCCTTGGTCAGAGTTTATAGATTTATCTTTGTCGGAAGGTGTAGCTCCTGGTGTGTTAAAAAGGGCCATTGTATGACCCACTGTGAAAAGCGGCAAACCTACCAGTGAATTGTCTCACTACTTATAGAACAAGATCTAATTTTTCTTCATTAGAAAAACTGCAGGAAAAAGCTCTATTTGTTCAGCTTAATGAATTTCTTATTGTTAGTAAGGTTTTGGGTGGACCCTTGGACACTGTGGCTGCTGACCACGCCCAGGGGAGGAAGTCCCGTGAGGGGCCACAGGTCAGGCTCAGCTTTAGGACACACAACACAGAGTTATATCTTTTATTAAACAGAGTTGAGAAGCCACCAGAGGTGGCAGTAGTGAGTAGAGATGAAGCCTCAGGACACTGGAACAGCGATTCCCTCTATGGCTGTGCTGTAGTGGAGAGAAACTGAGATAGTGAGTACAGTGGAGCATACACCGGGTTCTGGTATGGAGCCTCGTTGGTAAGGTTACTCACACAGCGATCTCTCCCGGAAGGTAACACAGAAGCTGGAATAGAGGCAGGACCTCGAGGAGCGAGTACCTGGTTCCAGGGAACAGCACTGAGAGAATATAGATGGTAACTCACTGATGGTGTAGGCAGTGGTTTCTTCCAAGCAGAAGTGAGCTCAGGCAGCAAGTCCGGTAACATGGGCCCTCGAGGAGCGAGTACCGGTTCCAGACAGCGACCTGAAAGAAAAGAGAGAGAGGCCCCCGAGGAGTGGGTACCTCGATAGTGTAAGTCCAATTAAGGAGAGGCAGAGTAGCAAGGTACGGAGAGCGAATCCCATCCGTAAGGAGTCCCTTGCTAACTCGAATAGTTAGCAAACAGAGTAGGCTTTTGTATCTGGGATGCGTGACGTCATCACAGGGGGGACGCCCCTGAGGTTCACACCAAAGAGAGAATAAGAAGCAGGGCCGCGTGGCGCACGCGCCCTATGGTACCTGGACAACATGGCGGGATGCAGCGCCCAAGCCAGACCAGGGACGCCGGAGAGGACGGCAGGCAGATGCCGCGGCAGCCACACGTCCATCAACCGCGGGAGGAGTCGCCAAAGAGGTAAGGAGGGCCGAGTGGAGACGTCAGGGAGCGACAGTCGTAACACTTATGCCTTTAGCAGGCGTTAATTTCTGAAAGTAAAATGTGCGGCTTGGCTGCACATTTTACTTTCTGAATCGCGCAGGAATAACTAATAGGGCCATCAATATGCATTTGCATGTTGGGGGCGCTATTAGTTTCGGGGGGGTTGGCAGTGTGTTTTCGACGAGCTATTACCCCTTACTGTATAAGGAGTAAAAATAGCGTGTCGAAAACGTATCATACTGTATCGGCCCGTATGATGTTTCTAAGATATGCATTTACACTCCCCCCCCCCCCAAGTTAAATGCTGACAGGATTATCATCGCAGGTGCTCTAATGAAAGACAATGAATTTTTATTTATTAATCACACTGGCCAGACTTGCAGTAAGAATATGGAGAAACCTTTTTTTTTTTTGGTAAATTCAGACGTCAAGACGTAAAGTTTCATTACAAACCTGAACTGCCATTTCTGAAAAACTCTCTCCCACTTCTTCAACAATGTCTCCCAAACGAAAAATTGGGCACTGAGGATCAGTGGTTTTGTTAAACATGCAAGAAACATTGAATTCTGGTAAAATGTTTCTTCTGGGGAAAAAAAAAAAAAGAAAAAAAAAAGAAATGAGAATATGTTTTACTGACATGTCACAATACTTCAGCAAAATACAGGGTTTTATTTATTTATTTAGTTTTGTTTTTTTTTAAATTTTTTATTTATGCTGATTTTGACAATCTTACATAGAAGAAAACAAACAAATAAATGCAGATTTTCCCATAATATTATAACAATGATAACTTAAGTATATATCTCTGGTCTGCACAAAGAAATGTAAGAGGTAATGCTCCAGGATTGAGAAAGAAATTTGAGCGGTCTAAGGAAAACAGGTAAACCTTTTACAATTGAAAAGAGAAGACAAACCTAGATAAATATATTTTACTGCTTCGTTCCTGATGCTAATTTTCACGGGGGAGAAGATTCAAGAAACTTTTTTAACTGTGTTATCTCAAAATAAACATATTTTTTACCATTTCTCCAAACTTCGCACCTACATGGATATTTTACAATCATTTTCCCACCTTTACTTTCCACGTCTGATCTTAATTCTAGGAATTTTTTTCTCCTTAATTGGGTTGTTCTGGAAAGATCTGGGTAGACCCAGATCTTTCCACCGTGGGTTTTACTTTTTTATACTTACGTAGTATAGTTGAAGGCTGGAAAGTGGATATTGTTCTTTATTAGCACTGTGAAGTTTGCGGCACTGTTCAGAATAGCAGGTCTAGAAGAAAGAGTGCACAAAATTGAAAAACTAAATAGCTCTTTTTCCATCCAGTTCCCCTTCCACTGTCTCCCCAGTAAGATTGCCCGATGATACTGGTGGTGACAGAGCTGGAAGGGAACTCGTATAGCGCGCTGCGCTGTGCTGAGTCCTCTGTGCTCCATCTGCACATCACCTACACGGAGCAATCACACCCAGATGGAAAGCAGAGTTCAACATGAGCCTTGGAGGAGCTTCTCCTGTTAAGGGAAACCATGCCCTTTGTGCAACAGAACCCGGAGCGCACAAGAAAATTATTTCTCACCTGCTAATTTTCGTTCCTGTAGTACCATGGATCAGTCCAGACGGTGGGTTATGTCTCCCGTCCAGCAGATGGAGTCAGGCAAAACTTCGGAGGGTGCTGGCATATAAGCCTGTGCACCCTCTCAGATCCTCAGTATAGAGAATATCAAAGCTAATAACATCAACCATAAAGAATGGATCAAGTGTAAACCATCATCAAATGAAACAATGAAGAACAGAACTGTCGCTACAACTTAAACTTGCAGGAAGAACTGTAAGGAAAACTCAAAGTAACGGAGGCAGACAAACACACAGAAATGAGATCGAGCAGGCAGAAACCCCCCCAAACCCCAATAAACTTAGGGCGGGGCGTCTGGACTGATCCATGGTACTACAGGAACGAAAATTAGCAGGTGAGAAATAATTTTCTTTTCCCTGTACGTACCAGGATCAGTCCAGTCGGTGGGATGTACCAAAGTTGTCGCCAAAGTACCCTGAAGTTGACGACTGAAGATGTAGCCGATAATGCCTTGCAAAAGTATGCAAGGATTTCCAGGTGGCCGCCCTGCAGATCTCCTGGGGAGAGACTGATTGTCTTTCTGCCCAGGACGCCGCCTGAGAACGGAGTGAATGAGTCTTGACCTTCAAAGGGGGCATGCGACCCGCCCCGATGTATGCAGTCACTGTAGCTTCTTTGATCCATCTGGCAATCGTAGTCTTGGTAGCTCCAGAGCCCTTCTTCGGTCCGGACTGAAGAACAAACAAATGGTCCGAGACCCGAAAATCGTTGGTCGCCTCCAAGTAGCGGATCAGGGTGCGCTTGACATCCAGATGACGGAGGGTCCGCGACTCGTCGGCAGGGAAGGACGGGAGCTCTATCGATTGATTGAGGTGGAATGCCGAGAACACCTTGGGTAGGAAAGAAGGGACTGTGCCCAAGGAGACCCCAGAATCTGTGAAATGTAGATAAGGTTCCCTGCATGACAGCGCTTGCGGCTCAGACACTGTGCGCAGACAAAATGGCAACCAGGAAAACCGCCTTAAGAGTGGCGCCCCGAATTGGTTCAAAAGGAGGACCCACCAGGACTTTATCAAGTTAAGGCTCCATGAAGGACAGGGATCCTGGACCGGCAGCCGAAGATGCTTTGCCCCACGGAGGAAACGGACAATGTCCGGGTGAGCTGCTAGACCAGAGTGTGAAGATGATGACACTAAGGAGCTCAGAGCCAATACCTGTACCCGCAGGGAGTTGTAGGAGAGTCCCTTGTCGAGCCCGTCCTGAAGAAACGTGAGAATCTGAGAAATCGAGGCCGTTCTGGGTCGAGCATCATGAGAGGCGCACCAGCATTCGAACATTTTCCAGACTCTCAAATAGGCGACTGAGGTTGAAGGCTTCCGTGCTTTCAGAAGAGTTGTGACTACTAAATTCGGATATCCTTTGCGCTGGAGTAGTCGCCTTTCAAAAGCCAGGCCGCAAGACAGAAGCGTTCTGCCTGGTCGAAAAATACGGGTCCCTGGTACAGAAGACAAGGAAGGTGACTGAGGCGTAGAGGACCTTCGAGAGCCAGGTTGACCAAGTCCGCGAACCAAGGACGTCTCTGCCATTCGGGAGCCACCAGAATGACTAGACCCTGGTGCCGTTGTATCCTTCGAAATACTTTTCCCACTAGTGGCCACAGAGGGAAGACATATAGTAGGAGGTGTCGCGGCCAGGGGAGCACCAGAGCGTCCACGCCTTCTGCGCCGTGTTCCCTCCTGCGACTGAAGAAACGTGGAGCCTTGGCGTTGAGATGAGTGGCCATGAGGTCCATCCGAGGTGTCCCCCGGTGCTGAGTGAGCATCTGCATCACCTCGTCGGAGAGCTCCCACTCTCCTGGATTGAGGCGCTGCCGACTCAGGAAGTCCGCCTGAACGTTGTCCACGCCTGCGATGTGAGAGGCTGCCAGGTGGGAGAGATGCCTTTCTGCCCATGACATCAGGCGAGCCTTTTCCAACGAGACGTGTCGACTCTTCGTGCCGCCCTGGCGGTTGATGTACGCAACCATCGTTGCATTGTCCAAGAGTATCCGGACCGCTCGATTCTGCATGAGTGGCAGGAAGTGTATGAGGGCCAGCCGTACTGCCCTGGTTTCCAGTCGACTGATTGGCCACGCTGCCTGGACCTTGGTCCACAGGCCCTTCGCTGAACTCTTCTGACACACGGCCCCCCAACCTGTCAGACTGGCATCGGTGGTGACCACCACCCAGTCCGGGGTTTCCAGTGGCCTGCCCTGCGCCAGATGAAATGAGTCCAGCCACCAGGCCAGGCTAGCTTTGGCTAGCTGAGGTAGGGGGAGTAGCTGCAGATAGTCCCGCGATACCGGTTTCCATCGGGCAAGGAGCGACCCTTGCAGCGGCCGAAAACAAGCAAAAGCCCATGAAACTAGATCGATAGTAGAGGCCATGGATCCCACGACCTGAAGGTAATCCCACGCTGTGGGAGACGGGAGATCGGAAAAGCTCTGTATCTGTTCCTGTAGGGACTGAGCCCGATCCGGTCTCAAGAAGACCTTGCCCTGAGCTGTGTTGAAGCGGGTTCCCAGGAAATCCAGCGACTGTGAAGGGCGGAGACTGCTCTTGGAGAAGTTGACTGCAAGAGTTGAACCACCCTGGCGACTGCTGCTTGGCCTTGGGATAAAGTCTTCACCCGAATGAGCCAGTCATCAAGGTACGGATAAACAAGGATGCCCTCCCGAAGGGCCGCCGCCACTACCACCATCACTTTGGTGAATGTCCAAGGGGCGGTCGCAAGACCAAAGGGAAGTGCCTGAAATTGAAAATGCTGACCCAGGATCTTGAAGCAGAGGACCCGCTGATGTTCCTCGAGGATCGGAATGTGCAGGTAAGCCTCTGTGAGGTCGACCGAGGCGAGGAATTCCCCCTGGTGTACTGCCGCAATCACAGAGCGCAGAGTCTCCATTCGAAAATGCAGGATCCTGAGAGACTTGTTCACCTCTGAGGTCCAAAATGGGGCGAAAAGTACCTTCCTTTTTGGGCACCACGAAATAAATTGAATAGTGCCCCAAGCCCACCTCTCCGGAGGGGACGGGGCGGATAGCCCCCAGTCGCAGGAGTCGGTCCAGCGTCTGGCGGATGGCAATTTGTTTGCTCTCTGAACCGCAGGGAGAGAAAAGGAACCTGTCCCTCGGGGGCCTTACAAATTCCAAAGCGTAACCTCACCTTAGAATATCCAGGACCCACTGATCTGACGTGATGCGAGCTCACTCCCCGTAGAAGAGGGATAGCCATCCCTCGATCCAAGGTATTGAGGAGCGGGCAAGGTTGACATCATTGTGAGGACTTGGAGGGAGCCCCTTGGGTCGTTCCCTCCCGGGATGGTCTGCGGCCACGAAAGGAGCAAGGCCACGACTGCGATCTGGTAGAAGGGGTCCTAGGAGTTGCTTGCCTGGGGGCATGATATCGGCGTTAGTTGCGGAACCGGCTTCTTGCGGGGGTAAACGATCTGGAAGATCTGGGACGATCCTCTGGCAAACGATGTACCGCGTTTTCTCCCAATGATTTGATGATCTGGTCTAGATCCTCCCTGAAGAGAAACTTACCCTTGAAGGGGAGAGACCCCAGGCTGGACTTGGAGGAAGAATCAGCCGACCAGTTGCGCAGCCAGAGGAGACGTCGAGCCGCAACCACCGAGACCATGGCCCGTCCCATGACCCGGAGTAGATCGTACTGAGCATCCGCCCCAAAGGCTATGACCGCCTCCAGGCGATCCGCTTGGCTCGCTTCCTCCGGGGGCAGGTCTTGTGACGCGAGTAGCTGTTGAACCCAGCGGAGACCTGCTCTTTGAGCCAGGGAACTACAAACCACCGCGCGTACCCCCAAAGCCGAGACCTCAAATATCCGTTTAAGGTACACCTCCAGTTTTCTGTCCTGTAGGTCACGTAAGGCGGTGCCCCCTGTGACCGGAATTGTCGTCCGCTTGGTCACGGCCGACACTGCAGAGTCCACCTTCGGTACCTTTAGGAGATCAAGAAAGTCCTCAGGGAGGGGATACAGCTTTTCCATCACTCTGCTGACCTTAAGGGAGGCCTCAGGAGTATCCCATTCCCTGGCCAAGAGCTGTAGGAAAGTGGGGTGAGTGGGTAATGCCCTGGACAGCGGGCGCAGGCCCGCAAGAACGGGATCTCCCTTCTTGCTCGTGGACGAGACGACGGGTGTGAGTGGCCCCGGAGGATCCGGAGGGGGGGGGGTCGATGTCAAGTTCCTGAAAAATATGAGGTATGAGGGCGTCCAGCTCCTCCCTCTGGAAGATCTGTAGCACCCTCGGGTCCTGACGGGGGAGGGAAGCCAGAACTCCTGGTCCGGAGCCAGAACCGTTGGTGGAGTCCCAGAAGGTGGAGCTAAAAAACGCATCCTGGAGGTCACGCCGAGGGGCCCCGGGCGTCTCCCCCAGTGGGTCTTGGCCCCCTGCTGATGGGTCTGCTGTCCTGGGGACCTTGGAAGGCGGGAGTCCCCCTATGGGCTCCTTAGGCTGCTCTAAGCGTTGTAAATACGCATTATGCATGAGCAGGATGAATTCAGCTGAAAAGGCGGGGGTGCCCGGGGGAGGAGGAGGGGGGGTGTCACCCGATTGCCCCCTGAGGCTTAGCGGAGGTATTGGGGTGAGATCCAACTTTTAAAATGGTGAAAACTACTTGACCCAACCACAATAGTCAGGAAATAGAGAGAGGAAAGGGAAGAGTCCTCTGAACAGAGGGGAGCAAGGCTCCCCTACTCTTATCTGCTGGAGTCAGGAAAATACTGAGGATCTGCAGAGGGTGCACTGGTTAATATGTCAGCACCCTCCCAAGCCTTGTCTGACTCCATCTGCTGGACGGGGGACATAACCCACCGTCTGGGCTGATCCTGGTACGTACAGGGAAAAAAATAATCCCTGAGGGTTCTGGAGAGGCAGGGAGGTATCAAAGACTCCCGTAGATCGCAGCCCGCGCAGACTCCCGTAGATCGCAGCCCGCGCAGACTCCCGTAGATCGCAGCCCGCGCAGACTCCCGTAGATCGCAGCCCGCGCAGACTCCCGTAGATCGCAGCCCGCGCAGACTCCCGTGGATTCCTGCAGGCGCAGAGGCCTCGGTGCTAGCACAGAGCCCCGGCTGGAAGTAGCCTGTGCATTACAGATTAGGGAACGTCATGTTGCTCCTTCAATAGAAAAGATAAAAAAGGAGCTGCTTTGTCTATCCATGACATCAGGGCAACCTTTTCAGAAGAAAGAAGTGATTCTTTTCCCTAGAACAAGGCCCAGTCACAGCATTAAGCATTCATTCAGTGGCCACTGTGCTGTCGTGGGCTTTTTTTTTTTTTAATTTTAGGCTACGCAGCGTCGTTCAGAACTCACACTCCTAGCGCACAGCTTCCTGCTTCTACAACCTGAGGTACTAAAGGGGGGTAAGCTGGCTCTACCCACATAAATCCCAGAGTTACATGGGAGCAATTTTTGGTAATTAAACTGACAACTGGCTAGGAAAGCAGGTACAAAGAGAAGTTCTGCTATGAAAACTTGCTGAAGTGAATGCGGCTACCCAAGTACCTTGCGCCTGTTATTCATTTGGGTGAGGTGCAGTAAACGCAGGACCCCGTTTTTATCTGGTGTGGGAGAGGAAGAAGGCTAATCTGCATACTTTGCTCGCCCTGAAACCCAGACCTGTTTGTACTCTTGCAGACTGGCGTTGAGAACTCCAGTTTTACCCTCAGCTTGTGCATCTTGCCCTTTTTTATCCTGGGACTTTTCCGGATGACATTCAGACTCTGAGATCGCTGCAGCGGCAGCTCTGCTTGCCGTTTTCCCAGCAGGCCTCTCTACCCAATATTTATCTCAGGTTCTTCCCTAAGGGCACAAAATGTGAACAACTCTCCCCCCTTTGGGCCTTCTGGGAAACAGTGACTTAAAAAAAAAAAAGAAAGAAAGGAAATTCTTCAGAATAGGCTGAACAGAAAACGCCAGAAGCCAAAAATAAGAGTTAAGGCTGCAGGAAATTCTGAATTCCCCATGCAGCCAGATTTACGTTCACCTTTTACTTACATCCGATTTCTTTGGGCAGGGGCATTTTCACGACACTGGGCATGGGTAAACCTGCGTTTAAGCCCGCGTGAAGCAGGCTGTTCGGACCTGCTCTGCCCCTGTGTGCATAAAAGTAGCGCCTGGATTTTTGCCCACAGGACGCTATTTCCCTTTGCATTCAACGCCCCCCACCCCCCACCCTTGGAACTGCCCATGCCGTTCTTGATGCCAACGTTGCCAACATAACCCCTAGTTGTGTTACTGTACATATCGTGAATATACTTTATTCCCCTCTTCTTTGAATTGCTGTTAACCCTGTATTAGTTTTTTTTTTACTCCTTAGCTTCTTGTGCTTCCCCCACCTTGTTATTACAATTCCATGTAAACCGACATGATGCACATACAAATGCTGGTGTATAAAAACCTTTAAACACATAAATAAATACATGCCCGGAGATTCTTATTTTCAAATCCCCACAGGTACTTCCACCCATGACCTCGCCCGCGCACACAGCAGGTGTCGCGTCCGCCGGTGCCTTTAAACTCACAGACTTTGCAGGTCTGATCATCAAAGGCGAACGCTACGGGGAGCTCGCAGGCCTGGGGGGGGGGGGGGGGGGAAGAGTATGGTGCCTGCGGTCCTGCAAGCTCCGCAGGGAACCTGAAAGTTTCTCCCTTAATGAACATCATCTGCAAAAAAAAAATGCCTCAAGTACAAGCTCGGGGCTTGATCTATTAAGCATTTTTCTCATAGAAACAGAATGGGAGCAAAGCTTTGCTAAACAGGCTCCTTAGATTATAAACTCTCTGGGAAAGGAAAATACCTACTGCATCTTGCCTTGAGCTACCAATGAAAAGGCAGGAGCTAAATAAATACAAAAAAAAAAAAATCTCTCAATAATAGGGGATAAGGAAGACAACACTGTATGCACAGCATCAGCTTCTAATGATCTCTATTGTCTGCGATTGACTGATCTCTGTGCAAATGAACTACTATAAAAGTGTGTCCTAGAACGGCAGTGCAAGGGGAGCAAGAGAAACCCAGAATCTGTTACACCCAGGATTGATACTTAGCAGATGAACCCGTGTACTTACTCCGGGGGACTTCGCTCCGATTCCACCGGGCACCAGGCTGAGATCTCACAGGTCCTGATGGTTGTATTGTATTGTATGCACTTTCCTGTCTGGATTCCTATAGGATGTAAAGCAAGAGAGTAACTGAGAATTGTGCTTTTGGACGTGTTTTCTGGTGCTTTTCAAGGTTATCCTATTCAAAATAACCTGAACCTGGTTTCAATCGCATAAATGCGAAGGGCTTTGGTGAACCTTTCCTCTGAGTTTAGATCAGACTGGTTCAGTTTAGCAGATGCTGCTCTGCCTCCAGATAAATCAGCAGGATAGATGGATTGAACAAGTCGCAAGGTCTTGAAAAGTGCCAGAATTAGCTTTAACCCATCCAGTGCAATTCAAAATCCTAGCTCAGTCATACAGTGTAGAGGTTCTGCTCTGCTTTACTGGAATGGAGTTCAGTGGGTAACATTAAAATCCTAGCTCAGTCATACAGGGGTAGATTTTAAAAAGCATTTACTCGAGCAAACTGGTTTTTGCTCGAGTAAATACACTTTACTCAAGTAAGTGGGTTTTTCAAAATTGCTACAATATATGCCATTGAATTGTCCATAGGATTTACTCAAGTAAGTGCACTTTACTCGAGTAAATAGCTTTTGAAAATTGCTACGATAGTATGTCACATTTACATGCGTAACTCCTTTGAAAATGACCCCCACAGTGTAGAAGTTCTGCTCTGCTTTACTGGAATGGAGTTCAGTGGGTAACATTAAAATCCTAGCTCAGTCATACAGTGTAGAGGTTCTGCTCTGCTTTACTGGAATGGAGTTCAGTGCGTAACATTAAAATCCTAGCTCAGTCATACAGTATAGAAGCTTTGCTCTGCTTTACTGGAATGGAGTTCAGTGAGTAACATTAAAATCCTAGCTCAGTCATACAGTGTAGAAGCTTTGCTCTGCTTTACTGGAATGGAGTTCAGTGGGTAACATTAAATTCCTAGCTCAGTCATACAGTGTAGAAGTTCTGCTCTGCTTTACTGGAATGGAGTTCAGTGTGTAACATTAAAGGGAGGAAGAAAAGCAGTGTTTCCTGCTGCTAGGATCTCCTTCTTCTTTGGCTCACTGGCAGAGGCAGAAAGTTGAAACAGCCTAAATCTTGAGCTCCTCAGGATAGAAACAGAAAAGGATTTTACAGCCACCTGCAGTGCTCCCTTCCCATGTGATGGGCAGGAACAGATGATGTTACAAAACTTTGGGTCCATATTAACAGGTGGCTGATTTCAGACCTACAAGGAGGTGGATATCCTCCACACAGAGGGGAGCTAACTGCAACAAAAAGCCAAACCTCTGCCATTGCATAGGCTAATTTGGTCAACTGCAGCCTGCATCTCCTTCTATTCAGGATGCATTTACTGGCCTATCAGGGTTTAATTTGACCTAAAAAGTCAAGTCTACTACTTGATTTGGCCACCTAAGAGATCGTCAGATACAATCAAGGTGGCCAAACAGGTGGACAAAGCAATGGCAAAAGCAGAAAGATGCTCGGCTGCATAGGGAGAGGAGTGGTCAGCAGAGAAAGGGAGGTAATATTGCCCCCTGTATAGGTCCCTGGTGAGACCTCTCTGTGTACAGTTCTGGAGACCACATCTTCAAAAGGATATAAACAGGATGGAGTCGGCCCAGAGGGAGGCTACTAAAATGATCCGTGGTCCTCATTCTAAAGCATATGGGGACAGACTCAAAGATCTAAACTTCTGTATCCCTAGAGGAAAGATGAGATAGCGGAAATATAATAGGGACATTTAAATACTTCCATGCAATAGCTGGTTTTAAGATTTTGGCATCCATAGGCAAAGTGCTAGCACATGCAAAAGCAGGCGCCTCTTTTGGCCCTGGAAAGTTGGCACCTTCCAAATGTAGTGGGCTAGGCAGGTGCCTGTGCCTAAATCCAGACCTGCTCCAAGGTGCCCATGCCCTGGAGGGCAGGCCTCATTCATCGGAAAGGAAGCTCTGGGTCATGGACTGAAGTTGTGACTCTGGGGACTTTACAAACCCCACCTTGCACTGATTTTTTCACCATGGGCAAATCATTTCTTTTCCCATGCCTATGTCCAGCTAAATAACTGAAATAGTTATGAAAGTATTACTCCTCTCTTTTCTGCCCCAGAGATAGCTGCATGCATGCTTCTGGAGTATTAAAATCCATGCATGCTAGGTTTACACCGGGTTAATCTGAATTATTGTTACTGGCTAGAACAGCGATTCTCAACCGATGTTGTGCCCCGCTTGTGTTTCCCTTCTCCCCAGGGGCAGACTGGCCGATGTAGTTAGTAGAGGAGAGCCGCAGCTGGAGGCCAAAGAACAGAGGCCAGGCTTACTGGGGCCAAACAATGAAAAGAGGCTCCATGTGAGTGAGAGTGAGAGCTTTGTGTGTGTGTGTGGTAGAATGGGTGCGTGAATGGCAGCTTTGTGGGTGTGTGGTAGAATGGGAGCAAGAGCATTTGTGTGTGATTGAGAGGATGTAAGTGAGAGCGTGTGTGTGATTGAGTCACAGAGACTGGTCAGGGAGGTGACTGGTGTGAGTGTGTGTGTGACAGAGTCACAGAGACTGGACAGGGAGGTGACTGGTGTGTGTGTGTGTGTGAGTGAGTCATAGAGACTGGTGTGTGTGTGAGTGAGTCACAGAGACTGGTCAGGGAGGTGACTGGTGTGTGTGTGTGTGTGTGTGTGTGTGTGTGTGTGAGTCACAGAGACTGGACAGGGAGGTGACTGGTGTGTGTGTGTGTGTGTGAGTGAGTCATAGAGACTGGTCAGGGAGGTGACTGGTGTGTGTGTGAGTGAGTCACAGAGACTGGTCAGGGAGGTGACTGGTGTGTGTGTGTGTGTGTGTGTGTGTGTGTGTGTGTGTGTGTGAATCACAGAGACTGGACAGGGAGGTGACTGGGGTGTGTGTGTGTGAGTCACAGAGACTGGTCAGGGAGGTGACGTGTGTGTGTGTGTGTGTGAGAGAGAGTCACAGAGACTGGTCAGGGAGGTGACGTGTGTGTGTGTGTGTGTGAGAGAGTCACAGAGACTGGTCAGGGAGGTGACGTGTGTGTGTGAGAGAGTCACAGAGACTGGTCAGGGAGGTGACTTGTGTGTGTGTGTGTGTGAGAGTCACAGAGACTGGTCAGGGAGGTGACTTGTGTGTGTGTGTGTGTGAGAGTCACAGAGACTGGACAGGGAGGTGACTGCTGTGTGTGTGTGTGTGTGTGTGTGTGAGTGAGTCACAGAGACTGGACAGGGAGGTGACTGGTGTGTGTGTGTGTGTGTGTATATGAGTCACAGAGACTGGACAGGGAGGTGACTGGTGTGTGTGTGTGTGTGTGTGTGTATATGAGTCACAGAGACTGGACAGGGAGGTGACTGGTGTGTGTGTGTGTGTGTATGAGTCACAGACTGCTCAGGGAGGTGAATGGTGTGTGTGTGAGTCACAGAGACTGGACAGGGAGGTGACTGGTGTGTGTGTGTGAGTCACAGAGACTGGTCAGGGAGGTGACTGGTGTGTGAGAGAGAGTCACAGAGACTGGTCAGGGAGGTGACTGGTGTGTGTGTGTGTGTGTGTGTGAGAGAGAGAGAGAGACACAGACTGGTCAGGGAGAAGACGTGTGTGTGTGTGTGTGTGTGTGAGAGACAGAGGCTGGTCAGGAAGGTGACTGATGTGTGAGTGTGAGAAAGAGAGACTGGTTAGGGAGGATACTGGTCTGTGTGATACAGAGACTGGTTGTGGGCCCTAAGGAAGAGGACTGTGAGGACAGAGCTTCAGCAGTCACTGCTGTTTCTGGTGAGTGCTATTGGCCTGCAAGGGAAAATGAGTAGGAGAGTTGCTGGAGAGGGTAAGTAAAGGTGGCTTTTTAAGTTTATTTTTCTTGATTGACTGCCATTTTAATTATTGGGGATTATGTGATGTGTCTGCTGTTTTGAAATATTTTATTGATATTTGGACAATTTTTAATCATTTTTATGAGTTTTTAGTTGTTGGATGTTATTCTGTTCATCAGCTGTTTTGTAACATTTATTAATATAGTTTTACAATTATTTCTGAGTGGGGATCTATAGCAGCTTGGCTTGCTCTGTTTTTCTAATAGGAGGTGTATTAGTGTTTAGGGCCTGGTTAAATATTTGTAGTGTTGCCATTTCATAAGCTGGGTTGTTACTGTTTGAGTGTGTTCCATAATCCAGGTTTATTTTTGTGTGGATTAGTTTGTGTGCATTATTGCAGATCCTGGGACTATGTTTGGTGCTATTTCTCTTTCCATTTCTCCAGGTTTGCACTGCATGCAGAGTGGCTGTTTTGGTTTTCCATTCCAGTTTCTATCTCCATATTTATAATTTGTGGTCTTTCCTTTCTTGGTGAAGGTCAGCTCTGGGTGTGTGACCGAGATGAGGTATTTTACTAGCATGTAGGCATTTATATCAATCTTATTTGTTGTGTTTTCTCAACAGAACATGCATTAGTGGTAAATTACTGTCTTTTCATAAGGCGGGGTATTGTGCCTGCCAGTAAAGGGAGTTTGTTTTGCTTTTACTGAGATGTCATCAGAACTAGAATATCTTTTTTTGTATGGGGAATTGTACGGGTAATGCCCCTAGTTCTGCTCTGCACCCATTGTTGGGGGTCGAGGAGGCTCCTGAGGATGCAGAATGTACATTTACATTTAGCCACTTGTCGGTCACACGTTCAGAGTCACGCACGTGAGAACCATCTGTCAGGTGGGTCCCAGCCGAAAAAAGGTTGAGAACCACTGGCCTAGAAACTGGTCATTTGGTTGCCCTGAGATAAAGGATCTTCCCTGGAAGATCAGATGTAATAATAACTAGGAGCTCTCATAAAAACACCTCTTTTCTATGTCTGATATCAGACCATGGATATTCATCAAGCAATCTTTCAAGGAAAAGCACATACCATTGCCCTGTGGGACTGCATAGTCTTTTTTACAAACTTTATCCGAGGAGCACATCGTTCTTGGGGTTGGATACTGGGGGAAAAAAAAAAATCAACACAATTTACAATGTAAATTCAGGAGCATTTCTTATGCATTGCTTTACTAGAGATGAAAACAAAGCTAATGAAAGATGAACGACACAGGGGGGGCGGTAATTTTCAAAGGGACTTCGGCGGGTACAGTAATGCTTTACCTATGAAAATAGTCCTTTAAAAGAGAACTGTGAGAGTGATAAGCACCTGATTTTTACACACGTTCCAGGGGGTGGTGTCCAGGTGGGGTTGAATTTTAAAAAGCATGTGCGTAAAATCTCTCGGCAAAACCACGTGCACCGAGTGGTGGGCATCTTTGCGTGCTTGTAGTTTTGTTGGGATAATTTTCAAAGTAGACTTTATGTGCCTTAGGCCTACTTTGAAAATGCATGCATGGTTACAAAATCACCTGGGAGGGTGTATCCGCAGTGAAGTTTCAACAAGAAACTATTTCGAGACCTCCTTCTTTGAAAACCTGCTTAATGCTTCCACAAGTAAAACGTGCCCATGTGCTTTGCACCCAATATTTGTGTAGGTGGAGGAACGAGGGCAATACTCCATGCATACGTGTTAAAATCCAGTTTCACGTGTGTGACTCGCTCCCCCCAACCTAAACACTCTATTTTTTTCTTATGTGGCTAATAGTGTGCTCTAAGGGGATGCAACTTTCAGCCTGAGGGTATCCAGCCAGCTAACTCAATAGCTACCCGGCTAGACCCCTTCGGAAATTGACCTCCAGAAGGGCAATAATTATATCCCTCGGATCACTTATAACTTTGTACCCGTTGACCTGCAAGACAGTTTTCAACGTGGGACTCCCAGCAGCATTTCCCCAGTCATGGGAACTGGTTACCCTGAAATCTCCACATGTACTTTAGGGGGTCTGTCCTAGCCCCCCAGGCACTACCCCATTTCCGCATGCACACACTGTACTTTTCCCAATATAGGGGAGGGGGCAATCTTCAGAAGGCATTTCCCCAGCAGGAATGCACCCACTTACCCGTGGAAAACCTTGGGAAAAACTGCCTCCTAAATCTATACAGTATATGCACAGAAAGCTTTGTCTTGCTCATTTAGGTAGCATTGTGGCATTTCCTGTAACCTGAAGTATTCAGTTTCATCACAGACATGGACCCATAGAAAGTGACACCAGATAAGCACCGCAAAGCCCATCTAGTCTGCCCAAATGACTTCCCGTAGTAATACCGGGGCCCCAGCTGATCTCAGGTTTTTTTTTTCTTTGCAGCTAAGGATCCTCTTTGCTCATCCTGTATTTTTTTTTTTTTTTTAGTTTGGTTACTGTTTATACTATCCTCGTTCTCCTCTTCCTTGTGTGTCTGGGGAATGCCCAGACTAATCAGAATGCTGCAGCATGCCATCAACCCCAACAAGACAAAGCATGCGTTTGTGGTGGCAGGCCTGCCTTAGCTCAACCCTTTTTCTCTCTTTGCAAGAGCTATTTACTGCTGTGTTCTTCTGCATACTCCTACATGGAGGCTTCAATGGGTGAACACATGGGGAGCCGAAAGGACGGCTTGTAAGAATATAAGAAGTGCCATATTGGATCAGACCAAGGGTCCATCAAGCCCAGTATCCTGTTTCTAACAGTGGCCAATTCAGATCACAAGTACCTGGCAAGATCCCATATAGTACAGAGATTCCAATTTGCTTATGCCCAGGGATAAGTCTACCTGGTTAATAATGCTTTATGACTTTTCATCCAGGAACGTGTCCAAACATGTTTAACCCAGCTATGCTAACTGCCTTTGTCAGTTTCAATTTCTCTTTTTTTTTTTTTTTTTTTTAAAGGGAACTAGTCTCAATCCTAAAATCAGGTCAAGACTGCAGGGTTTGCACCATCTCCATCTGCTGGAGACAGAGAAATACTGAAGGGATGCAGGTGGCACACCAGGTTAAGAGAGGGTGCCCTTCAAGTTTTTCTCTGTCTTCATCTGCTGGAAGGGAGGCATAACCCACAATCTGGACTGATCTGGTTACATACAGGGAACTGCCTTTTTCACATCCTCTGGCAATGAATTACAGAGCTTAATTGCACATTGGGTGAAAAAATTTTCTCAGATTTGTTTTAAATGTGCTACTTATTAACTTCATGGAATATGGGACATACAAATGCTTAGATTATTAAATGAGCAATTTTCCAAACAGCTCACCAAGTCTGGAAATTGCTCATGAGTAGGACTGGGCTGCAGACTTTGCAGCTCGCTTTCTGCACGGGCTAAATTCGGTTGGGTAACAGCCACATACACCTCTGAAAAAGCCATGCAGTTTTGCTGTTCCCAAATATATTTAAAAAATGTATATTCTGCCTATCCATAGTACTAGGCAGATTACATAAATACATAATAGTAAACAACTATGTAAACACAATATAAACAAAAACAGCAATTAAAACAAATGTAAAAGAAAATAAAATAAATGCATAAATCTACAAAACTCTGCCAATCAAATAACAAATGCTTGTTTCCATTTATATACCATCAGAAATTGCCAAAGTCTAAAATTTCTCATTCCTTCAAAAGCCTGTATGAAAAGTAAACGTATCCAAAGTGTGCTACAGGGAACACCTGTCTTTACTCTGCTGAGAGTGAATGTGCTGTGGAACCCCAGGCTCACTTTCAGCCGGGTTTATTTATTTATTTATTTTATTTATTTATTGTTTTTGTTATACCGAGTTTCATGACATGCATCACATCAACCCGGTTTACAATTAACAGAGAGTGTAAAGCATAACGTAATGTAAACAATGTAACGTAAACAATGTTCTCAATAAGAACCTTGAACTTTAGATATAGTGGATCAGATAAAGGATGTGAGAAAGTTACAATAAAACAGGGAAATTAACTTGGAGCTGGAAGAGGGGAGAGATTGAACAGAGCAATATTTACATTTCAGCCTATTAATGTAATAGAGTAGCAGAGTGAGTAAATAAAATATGTGAGTAACTGTGGCAGTACATCACTATGAAACGGTATATAAATAACCAAATGCATAAATACGACAGTGGTATGATAAAAGCTCAGCAGGTATTGATGAGTGTCAATTTAAAGTTGGTTAATTCGTATTTAGGTCCAGTTATTGGATAATAGTTTGTGCTATTGAGTGGAGGTTTTATTCAAAGCTTGGAAATGCTTTTTTGAAAAGCCAAGTTTTTAGTCTTTTCCTAAATATTAGAGAGCATGGCTCCTGTCTCAAATCTGGTGGGATAGAATTCCAGAGAGTTGGACCTGCTGAAGAGAAGGCTCTGAGACTCAATGATTTATGTTGGTAGGTTTTGGCCTTTGGAATGACTCTTTGTAGTATTCCCTGATGGGTCTGGCGGAAGTGTATTTTTTAAGCGGTATTTGTAGGTCGAGGTGCGTGTGTTGGTTAATAGTTTTGTATATGATGTTAATGGTTTTGTTCATGATTCTGTAGTGGATCGGTAGCCAATGGAGGTTTTTGAGGATAGGTGAAATGTGGTCCATTTTCCTGGAGTTTGTAAGGACTCTGGCTGCAGGGTTCTGAACCATTTGTAGAGGTTTGGTATAAGAAGCTGGGAGGCCTAGTAGTAATGAGTTGCAATAATCTAATTTGGAAAAGATTATTGCTTGCAGTATTGTTCTAAAGTCCTGGGCATGGAAAAGTGGTTTAATTCTTTTCAGAATATGTAATTTGTAGAAGCAGTCCTTGGTGGTTTGGTTAATGAATGGTTTGAGGTTGAGTCGATTGTCCAGGATGGCTCCTAAATCTCTTACGTGGGCTGTTTGAAGGAGTGTGGGTGGTTTTGGGAGTGTGTTATTGTTTTCCGGTGATATGAGCAGGAATTCTGTTTTAGAAGCATTAAGTACAAGGTTTAGACTGTTGAGGAGAAGTTTAATTTCTAATAAGCAACTGTCCCAGAATTCCATTGTTTTTGATATTGATTCTTCTATGGGGATCACGATCTGTACGTCGTCTGCGAAGAGGAAGTGTTTCAGGCTTAATTTTGTGAGAAGTTGACATAGTGGTAGGAGGTAGACATTGAATAACGTGGGTGAAAGTGATGAACCCTGCGGCACCCCTCTATTGGAATGGTGGTATTGGGATTCTTTATTGTGAACTTTGACTCTATATCTTCTATTTTCTAGAAATGTTTTGAACCAGTTTAGTGTGGCACCTGTTAAACCAATGTTTGCCAGCTGTTTTAGAAGGAGGGCGTGGTTGACGGTGTCGAAGGCCGCCGAAAAGTCAAGGAGGATTAGTAAATATGCTTGACCTTTATCGATTCCAGAGAGGAGGAAGTCCGTGAGTGAGAGTAGTAGCGTTTCAGTGCTTGCGGATTTGCGAAAACCATATTGGTTTGGGGACAGAATACTGTGGTCCTCTAGGTACCACAGTATTCTGTTTCAAATTGAGTCAAAGCTGGGTAATTTTTGGACGGCTCTTTTCCCTGGTAAATGGCTTTGAACATTGTCCTCAGAAACAGAAATGACCTACCGAGGGTTGTAATTTCCCTTCTAGTTCTTCTCTCCAGACGTCAATGAAATTATTCTTGACCCGTGCTGCAGTCATTTGGAGGTACAATATCTCTCATCATTTATAAATGATAACACCTCTCGTGCTGGTGAAATTATCTAGGGAAAGGATCCCATAACCAGATCCCTTTCACAGTAAAACAATTTTTGCTGGCAAATCAAGGTTTCCCTCTTTGTAGAATCAGATTTTGTCTTGTGCACATGTAAAATGTATTATCCAACCGATTCAAAAACTGGCCCTTTGATCTCTCTTTAAAATAATTTTTGGCAAACATTTCCAGTTTGCAGCAAATGAGAAGCACAGCTGCTATACTGCACGAGATGGTCGGCATTTCCGTAACCACTGACCTGCAGCATTGCTCTCCAGGGTTGGATGCTGCATAGGTCTTACATTCATACTTTAGTGTCTAACACATGACCGAGCACGGTCCTCTCCATAGAGTGCCTGAGCTGCCCTAGTTCCTATCGTTCTGTACAGGCAGGCCCAGCGCTACCGGGTGTGCCTACCATACAACTGCACAGGGCAGCACACCCGGAGGGGCGGTGGAAGAAGCAGCCCGCGAGGCTGCCGGTGGACCTGTCCCAGAGCGGCTGAGAAGAGGAAGAGGCCCTTGAGGGCCGCTAGTGAATCCCATCTCACTGGTGGCCCAGAAGAGGGCTGCTGGTGCACCCCATCTCACCAGCGACCCGGAAGAGGATGAGGCCTCCGAGGCCACTGGTGGACCCCATCCCACCCGCGGCCAAAGAAAGAAGGAGCCCATTCTACTCCTCCTCAGTGCTGGTGTTCTCTGTTCAAAACCCGTGCACCCAGCACGTTTTCTATGCTGATCTCGTAATGCATGAGATCAGCATAGAGGAAGTGCTAGGCTCATGTGGTTTGATTAGCGCAGGGGCTGGCACACGAGGAGTAGCAGAATGGCTCCCACTGGTATATGTGTGTATGTGTATGAATGAATGAAAGCCGTCATAGGATGCGGGGGTGTGGTGTGTACGAATGAAAGCCTGACTGGGGTGTGTGTGTGTACGTGTGTGTGTGCATGGGAACCTGACAGGTGTGTATGTGTGTGAATGAATGAGAACCTGTCTGGGGGGTGTGGGTGTGTGAATGGGAACCCGGCTGTCTTGGGGGGGGGGGGGGGGTTATGAATGGGAGCCTGCCTGGAGATTTGTGATGTTAAGAAAATTTGTGCTGCCTCACTAATCCATGCTTTACTCAGGAGGACTGAAAATAAAAAAAAGTTTTCAGATATGGAGAGCAGTGAATTTTCCATTGTTATTACTTTTACTTATTGGATGTCTGTCTGCCATTTTGAAATAAATTAGTTTAAGAATTCATACAAAATTTTAAAAACTTCCCAATTATTGGATGTTTTTCTATTCCTTAGATCACTGAAAATATTCTTTTTATAAGTATAGTTTATTAATATGATTGATTTATATTCCTTGATTTTATTGTTTGATGAATGATTTATGAGGACTGGTGATGTTTCTGTTTCTCCATTGCTGCATTGCATACAGAGTCTGGCTTGTTGCAGTTTCCGGTTCAGTTTCTGTTTATAGTCTCTTTCTTCTGAATTTGCTGAGGGTGAGGGTATTCAGTGTTTAAAAAAAATGAGGCGGGGGCAGCACAGTAATTGTTCGCACAGGGCAGCAGAAATGCTAGCTTGGCCCTGTGTACAGGAGGGATCGATTTTTTCTAGTTCAGTGACGGCGAACTCCAGTCCCTGACTGCCATAAACAGGCCAGGTTTTCAGGATATCTACAATGAATATGCATGAGAAAGATTTGCACACACTGCCTCCATTGTATGCAAATCTACTTCATGAATATTCATTGTGGATATTGAGGACTGGAGAGGCCATCATTGTTCTAGTTCCCGCTGCAGACTTTTGCCACAAGCACAGAATGAGAGACCGCCAGTGTGTGACAACAATATGAAGTTACCTCAGGGCATACACCTTGAACTTGATTTTCTGTTGTTATGACATTTGTTATAACAAAGAAGGCAGATAATCCCTGCAGAGAAAAAAAAAGACAATACAGAAATAAGTTATGTAACCATCTGTCACATTAAACATTTGTCACATTTGTCACATTAAACATTTCCAACAGTGGCCTGGATTGGCCACTGTTGGAAACAGGATGCTGGGCTTGATGGACCCTTGGTCTGACCCAGTATGGCATTTTCTTATGTTCTTATGTTCTTAATTCACTGATTTATACAGTTTTCTGTCTTGTAAGTTTAGAACTGCGAGTCTATATGTCGGATGCATTCCCCTACACAGCATTCACGAGGCGACCTTGAATATTTCGTATAATCTTCCTTTGTTCAAATGTAAAGCTTTAAGGGCAGATACGTTGCAACTGTAAATTACATTGTATGGTCCTATACAAACAATATTATAATTACATTATACACAGTGCACAAATACGTCTATGTTCACAACCAATCTTATAGTCTTGTTGGCTAAACAAATGTTACTGCAACAGAAAAGTAGGCTAATCAAGTTTGGTCCTGATTCATGAGAAAATCAGCATGCAAGAGTTGTACCGTCCTGCATACGTCCCAGCAGTGCTACAGAACTGATGATCAGGAGTAGTGGTAGAGTTGCACGTGTCTTTATAAAAGAAGTCAAGACTTGTCCCAAGAGACAGGCAGCCAGCTTGCCTTCCGTACATCTCAACACATGAACAGCTTGCCACACAGGCGGCTTACTGCAACTTTGCAGCTGGGCTTCAGTGGAATGTTATCCCCTTTAAAAATAGGTTTCACAGCTCTAAACATTTTGTCAACATTTTTTAAAATTGGTATCTTGACCTCTGTAGAAGCCCAAGGTCCCCTGTTAGCAAGTTTTGCTCCATCATGTACCGTACATATCCAGATTTCTCGGGGCTTAAAAAACACTCAGCTTTGCCTCACAGTGCCTCCAGGTGTACATCTATATTGCACAACTCTCTCTCATGTCCTCACCCACAACTTTGCTCGGGTGCTAATTATTAGCTCTCTTCTTAATGTGTTTGCAAACACAGAGATAGAACAGAAAGGTGAAGCTTAGCAGAAAGAGAGATGCTACAGACCATACCCCAGTCCCTCAATAGCAGCCATGGAAGGATCCCTAGTCCGATGGAATTGCATCTCCGTGGCGTGGTTTCTTTTTGTAAGCAGCAAAGGTCTGCTAGAAGGGAGCTTGGCACTTAGAGATTTTACAATGGAAATTAAGGGAAGTGTCTTACTTGGGAACAGCCAAAATATTTTTATCAGCTTTCCCCTCTAATTTCTAATGACAGTTGTCCAGCTCAAATTATGTTCAATATGGCTCTTTTCATCAGAAAATATGGAACAAGATACTTGTTAACGGTGGAACAACGTGTGTTAATTGTTCAGTAGAATTTCTGGTACACTCTATTCTCCACATCATGGGCCTGGTGACAAGAAATACAATGACAACGTTGCATATTAATAGCTTACTGCTGGGGCAGAAAGGTACACAAACAGGAACAAATGGACGGCACACGTCTTTCTCATGAAAACTCAGCCAAACCCTTAGGAGTTTCCCAGATTGTGAGTTCTGCTTTTAACTCCTCACCCTGTTTACCAGTTGTGAAAGCCTGGCTCCAGTGCTTCCCCCGCATTAATGCCTAGTTTCAGAAAAAGTCCTTGTGACTGAAGAGTTATTACAAAACTGTAAAACTTTCCTGCTAAAATCCATTGCATTCATTGTTATAGTCCCTCTATCTCAAAAAGTAATTCAAACAGGGGCTGGCCTGATGTAAAACTGCCATGCCAGAGACCCTCGTCCCGCTCCTGGGCCAGATTTCAGTTCCCTGGGCTGGCCAGGACTGCAGCATTCACAGACCCAGAGGGAAGGGAGACTGCAGCATCGCTTAGTGAAAGCCCCTAGAGACCCCCCCCCGACTTAGGGTTCCAGGTTGGTGGACATCACAGCTCTAGAGGGGCTGAGGTGGGGGCGGGGGGAAATACCAGAACAGGAGAATCTCCTCCTGGGTAGTTGTAAATCAGGCCACAGTCCAACAGAGAGCACTTCTGCCAGGCCAAAAAAAATAATAAAGCCATTCAGATAAACAATGACAGGATATGAACAGTTTTCTCAGAACGAAACTTAGCTAGCAAGTGAAACTAGGTTTTAAAGCGGAGACCTGCCTGCTGAGCACATTCTCCTCCACCCCCTGGGAGAGAGGGCTTGGGGGTCTAGCTTCCCAACAAGCAGGCAAATTGACGGGCCGATTCAGTAAAGTCCGCGGGAGAGCGGGCGAACACTCGGTCTCCCGGCGCGCGCACAGGCCACTCTCCTGTGCGCGCGATTCAGTATGCTAATTAGGCCCGGCGGTAAAACCAGGTAAAAGGAGGCGCTAGGGACACTAGCGCGTCCCTAGCGCCTCCTTTTGGACCGGAGCGGCGGCTGTCAGAGGGTTTGACAGCCGACGTTCAATTTTGCCGGCGTCGGTTCTCGAGCCCGCTGACAGCCACGGGCTCGGAAACCGGATGCCGGCAAAATTGAGCGTCCGGTTTTCGACCAGACAGCCGCCGGCCAACATCCAATTTTTAAAAAAATTTTTTTTTACTTTTGGAAAGTTTCGGGACCTCCGACTTAATATCGCCATGATATTAAGTCGGAGGGTGCACAGAAAAACAGTTATTACTGCTTTTCTGTGCACTTTCCCAATGCCCGAAGAAATTTAGGCGCTAATTTCTGAAAGCAAAATGTGCGGCTTGGCTGCATATTTTGTTTTCTGAATCGCGCGGGAATACCTAATAGGGCCATCAACTTGTATTTGCATGTTGCGGGAGCTATTAGGTTCGGCGGGTTGGACGCGCGTTATCAGTGCGCTCTCCGGAGTGCACTGTACTGTATCGGCCCATGTGTCAGAATTAACCACCACTGGTACCCTCCTGAGACAGACCACAGTGGGCCTCACCTGCAGAGGCAAAGTGTATTCAGCTGTGTCCCAGATTCTGGAATCTGTCTGCGCCACGCCTTTCACTTTCGTGTGCACCGAACTAATCACAGAGTCATTGTCTTGATAGCGTTTCTCTTTAAACAGAATGATGCTAAAAACGGAGAGAATGAAAAAGAAGAACACAGTCAGAAAACAGCTGGAGCCCAACCTGGCTGAGACTGCTCCGAGGAACGCCAAGGACCAGCGCTATGAAGCTCCCCCCCCACCGGGCAGACATGGAGGGCAATTTTTCCAAGGCATTTAAATGAGGTGGACTGGACCTCCTCAGTGTGGCTAAAAGTCTGTATGAGCTTCCTCGACACCCAGACTTTTAGCCTGCATAAAGAGAGGCATTCCTGTGGGTGTGTTCAGCCTGGGGAAGAAACTATCTTGATTTTCAAATATATGCATGCCGTTTTACCCCTAAATGGCCATCCACAGAAATACCAGCAGTAAAACATATGCACCATTTGTACTGGGCGAACTTGCAGCTAATTTTAAAAGGGAAGCAGAGTAGTGACCCATTGATAATTAGCCACAAGTTAGGCACATAGCTTGCAACTGGGTGGATCACTGCCCAAGAGGGGAAAAACCTTCACTACATCTGGACCTAAGGTGCTTTGTGCAGAGGTTGAGAAAGAATCTCCTGCGCTGGAGTGCAAACCCTCACATGACCCACTGTTCTAGGAAACCAGAAAACCAAGCCAAGCCAACCTTTTCTTGACACGGAAACTCCCAGTGAGCAGAAGATGCGCACCAGCCCCGAGGTCTCAGGACCGTCCCAAAGCCTTTGCTATCACGACACAAACACAAATCCTCTTTACTTAGGGCTGTGAGGTGATTCCAGGCCACCGAGTACAGCAGGAGCCAGTGCTGGTTTTGCGCCATTTCAGAGACAGATTTTTCTGTACACGCTTCCCTTCCGGGCAGAACTCAAAACTGGTAAACCTAAAGGGACAAGGCTGGAACTGGCAGCCTTAATCTTCCTGTGCTCTCTGCTCTAGGCTCGGATGCAGCTGGCACCCTTGTGGGCCTGCAAAGTTCTAGCACATTTTGTATCCCTGACTGAACTCAACACGGTTCAAATAAATAGCGTTAAGTTTAATAATTAATGTAAATACGACCATGCCTTTATGCAGCAAAGCAAGAGAGAGAGAGAGAGATGCCAACACAAGTCCAACATCACATCCCTTCAAGGGTATGCAATGGAATAACAAACTAGCTTTAAACAGAAGAGAATCCGTTTTTAGGTACTACCAGGATGTAATCTGCTTTCTAATTGCTATGATTTTGCAATATGTGGCAACCAAACCCTAGCATATATAAACTCCATACAGCCAGTGTCGCTGTTAAAAGTGCAACAGTCTACGTTAATGAAAGGATGGGAAGTTTTTAGCCTGCTCCACAGACCAAGGAGTTTTTCCAAGTTGGAACTTTTATACATTTTTTGGTTCCTTTTTCTGATCTCACAAACAGAACTCAGCTAAAACATTATGAACACATAGCAAAAAAAAAAAAAAGAGCATATATTGTATTAAATGCAGGCATCATTTACTGGTTAACTGTCTGGGTCATGTCAGCATATCAAAAATGAAAGTGTACCACTAGTACAAAAGCATGCATTAACAAAGCATAAATACAAACTTTAAAACAAATGGAACTCACCAAATATAAAGACAAACTGAAAATTGTATAATCCTTTTCAGAATACCTAGATGAGGGCTTTTAAAAAGCACAGTTTTTTCAGTTTTATATTCCAAGAAATACGTACAACTACTGCAAAAAGACATGCTTAGGCTTTTCCTGTACTGCTGTAAGCGAAAGAAGCTGAAGTGGTTCACTCCCACGCAGTCAGACCACACCACTTAAAGCTGCAGTGTTCCCGACCTACACTTCCCTAACTAGCAACTTCTGCCTGTTTCTTGGGAGCGGTGCCATGGCTCAGTATGGATGTTGTCTGCTGCCTTGTGGGAGAACTGTGTTCGATTTCTAGTCTAGACTCAGTTACTGCTCTTAGGGTCTGCCGAGACATGAGAGAGGGAAGAGAGGATGTGTTCTGGGAGGAAGGAGGACTGAAAGTAATAGACTAAATCATGAGTTCTGAATTCAAATCCTACTCCTTCTATTTGCTGTGACCTTGGGCAAGACAGTTCATTTCCTGATACTTCGGGTACCCACTTACATTGTAAGCTCTCCTAGGTAGGGATTTATTTGCTTGTTTGTAATTACATGTATATTGACCTGATTTAGGGTACCATATAAATGCCTAACAGTAACAATATAAAATACCAGTGTTCTATTAAAGAATAGTTCTTATTGCACGTAAAGCAAAGATAAAAGCAGAAGGTACATATAAGATAGATTTAGGTTTTGGGGTTTTTTTTTTGCAATTTAAAATATTTATTAACCTTTCCAAAGCCTGGATGTTGTGGGCTAAAGCAGAACTGAGATCACCAACCCCCGTTTGCCCAGCTCGACCTGAGGGATGGCCCACGAAGGTACCTAGCACCTCAGGGAACTCTTCTATTCTTCTTCTTCACATAAACCTAACTAATCTCCTTTTTCTTTTTTTCTCTTAAACTAGATTTGCAGGTTTGCACCTCTACCCTCTGCTGGAGACAGAGAAACACAGAGGGACTGCAAGTGGCACTTTCCGTTAAATAACAGCGCCTGAAATGCTTTTTAGCTCTCTGCCTCCATCTACTGGTAGGGATGCAAAACCCACTTGTCTGGACTGTTCTGGGGTATGAACAAGAAAGCAAAGAGAAAAGCAGAAGGTGCATATAAGATAGGTTTGGGGGTTTTTTTTTTTGCAATTTAAATTTTTTATTAACCATATTTATGTATTCACAATTAACAATGAAACAATGGTATAAAAATACAACTTTAGGATCCTTAATATAAAAATAAAACTTTCCCACAGCTAAAGATCCTGTAACATATAACATAGTAACGAGGGTAGGATTAAGTCTCAGTATAGTCCATCATAAATGGAACGTGAGTAGGGAAAACAGAGACAATGGTAAGTCATGATGAGCTAGGTTTCAGCCATCTCTTATTGAACTTCTCAAGTGTATCTTGATGAATGGTTTTTAATGTAGAGATTACTTACCTGGTAATCTCCTTTTCCTTAGTGTATGCAGATGGACTCAAAACAAATGGGTATAGTGTGCTCGTGCTAGCAGTTGGAGACAGATCTGAAGTCAGCACGTGGTACATATACCCCCACAGGAAGTGAAGCAATTCAGTAATCTTCCTTGCAAAGCTGTTATAGCTATATGTGTACTGACTGATCGATTAATCAGCAGGATTACCCTGACCAATTGATGATAGCTGGAGACCACCAGTGTTCTCAACCGGAAGGCGTCGACACCCAGCAGGGTGGAAGCCCTATTATAAGCAAAACATGGCTTACCGTGAGTCAGTGAATCCCCATGTATACCGGCAGCCGGGCGGGATGCTGAGTCCATCTGCATCCACTAAGGAAAAGGAGATTACCAGGTAAGTAATCTCAACATTTCCTAGTGTGTAGCAGATGGACTCAAAACAAATGGGATGTACAAAAGCTACTCCCGGACTGGGCGGGAGGCTGCCCGAGGACCGTGTAGGATCGCCCTCGCAAATGCTGTGTCCTCCCTGGCCTGAACGGTAGAATCTGGAGAAGGTATGGAGGGAGGACCACGTTGCCGCTTTGCATATCTCTGCAGGCGACAGCAGCTTAGTGTCTGCCCAAGAGGCTGATTGTGCTGCTTGTAGGAGGGGAAAGTGGTGAGCCGTTTGGCGCAGGCCCTCTAGCAGAGGGTTCTGTACAGGGACACCTGGGGGGTCCCTGGCCCAGAATGGCCAGCTCCGATGAGCATTGTGAGACCAGGCCCGGCAGATCTTCTCTCCGAAAGAAGCGTCTCATGGTCCGATATGGTTCTGTCTCCGAGGGAAGTTCATTCTCCTCGGGGGGGCTCCTCACTTACCTGGGAGTAATCCGAATCCCCATGATTGGGGCTGTCGGGTGGTGATTGGCTGCGCCTAGGTCTCGAGGGTCCAGGGGCCGGATCAACCGGGATGGAAAGACCCATCCAAGGAGCAGACTGCATCTGGACAAAGGCGTGAATCCCCTTAAATAATTCCACCCAGGAAAGCGAAGCCAGATCTGGCCGCAGGGGTACCAGGTCTCTCGGATTCCCTGGCTGCTCGCCACGGCCTGCTAAGTCCGATGTGGTCCCTGAGGAACCGCTGGGCTGGGACCGGTCTTGTCCTGGAACTGCCATGGCTTCCTCACATTGGGCACATAGGGAGTCTGCTTCCTCGCTCTGTGTGGCTCTAAGGTTGCATGTTGAGCAGAGGCTTAGAGCATTCATGCCTGATTCTGGGGGTGCCAGCTCTGCGGACGCAGAGGCATTCTTATGCTCCATTTGCCTTAAATGCGGTGCCGTCCTACGATGTGCGCCTAACACGGGCGCTTAACAGCATGCGCCTATGAGCGGGCGTCTTATAAACAGTGCGCCTATAAACGGGCGTCTTATAAATGTGCGCCTATAGCAGGCATCTTATAAAGTGTGCATATGAACGGGCGTCTTCTAAATGTGCGCCTATGAACGGGCGTCTTATAAATGCGTGCCTATAGCGGGCGTCTTATAAACGGGCGCCTATAGCGGGCGTCTTATAAACGGGCATCTTGGCATATGTGTGCGTATCTTAGTAGCATGCGCTAACACCGTGCGCCTATCGTGTGCACTAACACCGAGCGCCTAGCAAGCAAAAGCGCTTAATTAGAAAAGAGAAGTAGGCAGGCAAAATGGCGACCTCCCAGGCGGGCGGCCTCGTAGGCAGGCCCAGTTAAGTCCACACTTCCTCGGAGACCAAGTAAAGATGTAAGCCTTACCTTGTCTTCGGCGCTTCCCGGCTGAGACCCGGGCGGTCTCCGGCTGCGGGGGGAGAGGGGAATACCTTCACCACCGCGCTTAAGGAAGTGCACCCGCTGCCTCTAGGCCGTGCCCGAACCGCTCGGGGGCCAAGCCGCGTCAGAGCCCTTCTCACTCGGGGGCTGGGTCCCTGCTGCGAACCGGCCACCAGACCGAGGCTCCTACCTCTGAGGGACCACGGAAGTCAGCTCGGGAAACTCAACTGGGTGAGTGACCGCCTGGTATCACCACAGGAGTGCGGGGCTCGTCTTCAGTAGATTTCTTCTATGAATTTAGTCGTTAGAATTTGGAAACACGCTCAGCGAGCGTGAGGTAGCTCCAAACTGCTTTGGTGATGGAAATTACTGAATTGCTTCACTTCCTGTGGGGGTATATGTACCCGTGCTGACGTCAGATCTGTCTCCAACTGCTAGCACGAGCACACTATACCCATTTGTTTTGAGTCCATCTGCTACACGCTAGGAAATGTAATAATACTCCCAATTTGTAATACCGCCTTTGATGCTACAGTTTTATAATTAGGTCTCAAAATGGAGTGGAAGAGTAGCCTAGTGGTTAGAGCAGCAAGCTGAGCATCAGGGAAGCCAGGGTTCAAATCCCACAACCATGTCTTGTGACCTTGGGCAAGTCACTTAACCTTCTATTGCCTCAGGTACAAACTTAGGGCCTGATTTACTAAGCTTTTAGTCCCACAGAAACAAAATGGGAAAAATACAGATTGTAAACTTTCTGGGGCAGGGAAATACTTACTGTGCCTAATCTATAAATCACCTAGCTTGGATGTGAAAAGGTAATTAAATCCAAATATATGGGAATTTTATAGTGGTGCAGCTAATGATCAGGCTGAGATATATGCACATTTCCCTTGCAAATCTTATTGAGATTTGCAATAATATTCAGGATTTATATCAAGAACCTATTTTTTTGTTAATGGGACAAAAACCTCAGTGAATCTTAGCAAGTCTGGCAGGCTATGCACGCCTTGTGTTGACCAGGTTGGTACAGGAAGTTGTGGTAGCAAGCCACCATAGGAAAGGCCACAGAGTCCTGGGGACCGGGTGTTCAGGTAATAACCACACTGTTGTTGGTAGCTGTTTGGATTGTTGTGGGATCTTATAGTTGGACATGGAAAGAAAAATTGGTTCTTACCTGCTAATTTTCATTCCTGTAGTACCACAAATCATTCCAGACTCCTGGGTTTTGCATCCCTGCTAGTAGATGGAGACAGAGTTTTACTGGCACTGCTACATAATCACTTGTGCCACCTGCAGTTCCTCAGTAATGACCAAGCACAAAAACTCGTAAAAACACTAACAAATTAAAAAAAAAATTTAAAAAAATGTGCAACAAGTCTGTATTCCATACCAGAAAAATCCGAATTACTTACCAATAAATCTGAGCTGAGCAGGCAACTCTCCACCTCCACACACAGGAAGGGTTCTGGACTGATCCATGGTACTACAGGAACGAAAATTAGCAGGTAAGAACCAATTTTCCTTTCCCTGTATGTACCTGGATTAGTCCAGACTCCTGGAATTTACCAAAGCTCCCTACTTAGGGTGGGACCTGGAGAGTCCCACTCGTAAAACATTTTCGCCAAAAGACCGGGACTCTGGCGTCCCTTCATGCAAGCGATAATGCCTTGCAAAAGTATGCAGAGGCTTCCAAAGTTGCCGCTCTGCAAATTTCCGGTGGCGAAACCATTTGAGCCTCTGCCCACGATGCCGCCTAATATCACGTAGAATGAGCTCTCAAGCCCTCAGGAATTGGACAACCCTTCGTTATGTATGTGAATCCAATGGCCTCCTTCAGCCACCTTGCAATAGTAGCCTTGGAAGCCTGGGAACCTTTCTTGGAACCACTCCATAAAACAAAGAGATGATCCAACCTCCTGAATTTGTTTGTCACCTTGAGATACCTCAACAGAGCTCTGCGGACATCCAACAACTTAAGCTCCCGCGCATGAGGAGCAGAAGAGTCCATCTCCAGAAAATCCGAAGTTCCACTGACTGATTCACATGAAACGCCAGTATCACCTTCGGCAAGAACAAGGGCACTGTCCGCAAGAACACCCCTGAGTCCGAAATTTGAAGAAACGGATCATGGCAAGACAAAGCCTGCAACTCAGAAACTCCCCTAGCTGAACAAATGGCCACCAGAAAAACGAGCTTAAGGGTCAAATCTTTAAGCGTTGCTCTCCAACGAGATTGAAAGGGTGCCTCACACAAACCTCTGAGTAAGAGATTAAGATTCCAGGATGGACAAACTCTCCTAAACTGGCAGATGCAAATTCTTGGCACCACCCCCCACCCCTTGAAGAAACTGATCTACATCAAGATGAGAGGACAGACAGCAACCAAGAGTAGCTACTTGGACTCTCAGAGTTGAAAGCCAAACCCTTGACCAAACCCTCCAGGAGAAAAGTCAAGATCTGAGAGACTGAAGATCATAATGCTCTCACGCTGTTAGCGATATACCAGGATTCAAAAACCTTCCAGACCCTGAAATAGGAGAGGGAAGTAGACATCCGTCTAGCCTTAAAAAGCGTAGCAAAGACCACTTCAGGGTACCTCGTGTCTCAATCGTTGCCTCTCAAAAGCCAAGCCACTAGAGAAAAGTGAGCTGCCTGGTCTGAAGAAGACCCAGCAGATGGGCGAGCCATAAGGGACCGTCCACAGCCATAAGGGACCAGATCTGTAAATCACAGCAGATGTGGCCACGCTGGGGCTACCAACACCACTCACCCAGATATCTCTCTATCCAATGCACCACCTTGCCTACCAGAGGCCAAGAAGGAAACACATACAGCAGAGCTTCCAGAGACCAAGGCAGCACCAGCGCATTGACTCCTTCGGCCCCATGCTCTCTCCTCAGACTGAAAAATCGAGCCACCTTTGCATAGAGATGAGTCGCCATCAGATCCACATGGGGACAGCCCTACCTCTCAAGGATGAGCTGCATTGCTGACTCAGACAGCCCCCACTCCCCCGGATCTAATAACCTGCGACTTAGAAAATCTGCTTGGGAGGAAGTGATATCACGCTTCTGAATGGTCGCTTAGGGAACATGTCCCTACTTTTATAATCCACCGAATAGCATAAAAATTGGGCTGCCAAACGAAAGGAAAAAATATAAAACGAGCCAGTGAGTGAGCAAGATGTTGGAATGGAAGAAATCGATTGATTTAAAGCATTTTTCATATGACAACGCTGCGCAGAGAACTACAGAGGCCTTGATTACAGAGGAGGACGTAGAAAATGGCAGCGGTGAGTCAGAGGCCCCGGAGGGCAGTGATACCCGAATCCAGCCACAGCAACTTGCAGCCCTGCCTCTATCTCGGGACGACTTCCAAACTTGGTTTGGTGAGTTAAAAGCGGATATGTGCTTGCTTAAGCAAGAGCTAAAGTCAATAGTCTCTGACTCTGGCACAATTGTGAGGAGCTGGGAGGAAGGATGGAGGCAGTGGAGCAACGGGTAGATAAGAATGTGGGAACAAGTGAGCACCTACAGCGCGAAGTAATACAGCTGCAGGAAGACAATGCGTAAGAGAGTGGGTTGATGATCAAGAAGAGGAAACCTGCGCTTTAGAGGTATACCCAAGGAAGCTGCATATGCAGACTGCAGCAATGTGATCAAGGATATTTGTGATCTACTTCTGCATTCAACCGAGCCGCTGGAAGGGAGACCAAATCTGGTCCTGGACAGAGCGCATAGATCTCTAGCCCGCTCTCGTGGGAATGTGCCGTGAGACATTGTGGTATGCTTTCACGAGTACGGCGTGAAAGAGCGAGTGTTCTCAAGCGAGGAAGAGGGAAAAAATCATCTGGCAAGGCCATAAAATAGAGGTCTTTCAGGACTTATCCATGCTTACTATCCAAAAGTGTCGAGAATTTCAGGAAATAGTGCAGATTTTGAGGAATGGTGACTATCGGGGATAAAAAATCCCTAAGGATCCTGCATTTTTTCTTTTGAATATTCTTCTTCAAGAAATAGAGCACAGTGTGGCATTCTTGGTGCAGTAAATAATTATAGCCGCCGTGGGGGAAATGGCATTTGCTTGGAAAGATACCCATCCCTACAAAAAGTGGTCCAGAGACTGCATAAAGTTTACTACCAGAACCTTCTCACTGCAACCCGGCATCAATGGCTAGCCAAATTTGAAAAGTTGTGGCAACCCTATATTAAGTACTAGCACTAATGAACCTTGTGAATGCTTAAGTAACAAAAAGAGAAGAGAGGTGGAACTTCCCTACATTACACACAATAGGATCTAGATAGCAGGTATAGGGTTATAGCAGGTATAGGCATGGCAAGTTCTCAGGGAAGATTCATAGATTTTAGGGTGTGTCTACCATATGGCTCTTTAAGAAAGCCTTCACTAAAGAGTGTGGAGGGTAGAGAATGAAAGTACAAGGTAATGCAGATGAGAATGAATTTACTCAATCCTACATTTAAGAAGTAATATCTCAAAGAGACAGTAACTCAATAATATACCTGGGACTTGACCAGCATTACTCAAATAATGATTTTATTTATGAAATTGTAACCGAACTTTATTGGCACCTGTTAGAATGTAAGATATCCTACATTTACTTACCTTAGTCTATGTGCCTATTTGTAAACCGTTGCGATGGTATATAACTTAGCGACGGTATAGAAAGGTTTTTAAATAAATAAATAAATAAATAAATATTGTTCACATTCTGATTTATTAGATATTTGCTGCTTTGCAGCTTTTTGATTAAGGAGGTTATAGCATCTGGATACATTATAATGAAAACTGAGATTGTTATTGTTACTATTACTGAGCTGTCTGCAAAGTGTTATGATACCGTGCAAATGTTTTGAAAATATTTTGAATAATATTTTGTAATATACCAAGAATGTAAGATTGACAGGCTATATAAGTGCTAACTATGCAGAATGTGACTGGTTAGTTCTTTGTGGATTGACACCTGTTTGGTACATTGACTTGTGTAATAACACAAATTACAATTTTCAAAAAACAAAACAAAACAAAAAAAAAAGAAGAAAATCCACTTAGACATTTTCTATTCCCACAATGTGTGACACTGCTCTCCATTCCAGGTGCCACTCCATTCAGAGAATCAATTCTTGGGCGTCCTGAGCCACTGCCTGACTCTTGATTCCTCCCTGCCAATTGATGTAGGCCACTATCGTCTCATTGTTCGATAAGATCTTCACTGACCAACCTTTGACTAATGGCAGAAAAGTCCATAATGCTAAATGGACCACTCTTGTCTCTAACTGATTGAAGACTAGGAAACCTCCTTCATAGATCAGCAGCCCTGAGTGGACCGTTGCTGACAGACTGACATTGGTAGTACGAATCACCCAATCAGAGACCTCCAACTCTACACCTCAAGTAAGACTGGAACTCAGAAGCCACCACGACAAACTGTCCCTGGCAATACCCTCAAGCGGCAAATGAAGGTGAAACTCCTCCAAAAGTGGATTCCAATGAGACATCAGAGCCCTCTGCAAAGGCCTTATATGAGCGAATGCCCAAGGCACCAATTCTAGGGTCAAAGCCATCAAGCCCAGAGCCTGCAATTAATCCCAGATTCTGGACATCGACAACCCCAACAACTGAGAAACTTGACCCTGCAGCTTCAGAACCCACTCCTCCGAGAGAAACACCTTGCCCCCTAGTGTGTCGAACCGGGCTCCCAGATATTCTAGGGATTGCGAGGGAACCAAGAGACTCTTTGCCAAGTTTACCACCCAGCCGAGTGACTCTAGAGTGTGGATCACTTTCAGAACCGACTGACGACAAAGGTTCTCCGACTTTGCCCTGATAAGCCATTCATCGAGATAAGGGTGCACCAGAATCCCTTCCCGACGCAAAGCTGCTGCTACCACCACCATCACCTCTGTGAACGTGCGTGGTGCCGTGGCTAACCCAAAGGGAACAGCCTGAAACTGAAAATGCTGACCCAGAACCATGAATTGCAGAAACCTCAGATAATCTGGGTGAATGGGTATACGCAGATACACCTCCATCAAGTCCAAAAAAGCCAGTAACTCGCCCTTACAGACTGCCACTATGACAGACCTCAGGATTTCCATCCGGAAATGCACTTTGAGCTCCGCATTTATCCTTTTTAAATCTAGGATCGGACGAAAAGTCCCCTCCTTTTTTGGAACCTGCGGAACTGGAATTAATGTTCCTAGCTTCTGCAACCAGTCCAAAGTCTCCCAAACCACCAGTTGCTTGTCTATAGGACCACAAAGGGAAACCAGAAACAAATCCTGGACGGGCCACGCAAATTCTAACATGTAGCCATCTCTTACTACACTAAGGACCCATTGAACCTCCGTAATTTTGGTCCACTCCTCGTAAAACCATGCCAAGCGACCTCCTACAAAAGGAACGACAGTGTGGATTGGCCTTGCCTCACTACAAAGATTTATCCTGACTGCACTACCACTTGCGGTGTCCCAGAAGGGTTTCCGACCTCCCTGAAAGGACTGACCCCCAAGACTGGCCATAGAGCCAGAAGTGTCTCTGCGGACCTACCACTCTGCTTGCTGGGCGAGACCTTCTAGTATCCCGAAAATGAGAACGAGCCTGAAAAAATCTCTTGCCCTTAGGTTTATCCTCAGGCAGCTTGTGTACTTTATTTTCGCCCAAACTCTTCATCAATTCCTCTAGGTCTTCCCCAAACAAGAGGCGACCCTTGAAAGGCAAAGACCCTAGCTGAGACTTGGATACATCCACCAACCAATCACACAACCACAATAACCTCCTGGCTGACACCATAACCCTAGTCCCTGGTCCTCACCAGGTCATACAGAACACAGCCATTTCTAAATTCTCCGTCTTCAATGTTCTCTCTCTGGGCTTTGCCTTCGCATCCTGAAGGTGCTACACCCAACGCAGCATGCCCAATGCATAAAACCGGAACAAATGGCCACCTGTAAACGCAAAGCTGGCACTTCAAAAATTCTCTTGAGCTGTACCCCCAAGCTTTTGATCCTAAACATCCTTCAGCGCCACGGACCCTGCAACTGGAATGGTTGTCTTCTTGGTAACAGCCAAAACCACCGCATCAACCTTAGGGAGGGAAAGCAGGTCCAACGTCTGCTCAGGCAAAGGATAAAGCTTCGCCATAACCCTCCCAACCCTTAAAACAGGCGTTGGGAGTTCCACCAACTTCTTCACAGATTTATGATAAGGGAAGGATTTCGCCGGCCCCACAGCCCGTCCAGGACCAGATCAGCTTCTTCTAGATCAGAGTCCTCCTGCTGGACCTTGACCCCGAGCTCCTCTAAAACCTGAGGAATCAACGGCCCAAGCTCTTCCTTACGAAAAAGATGGACCATCTTAAGGTCATCTCCCTCAAAAACCGGGATCTCCTCCAGATCATCCCCCCAGATCTACACCAACTGCATCCGGATCAACCAACAGGCCATGCGCCGGGGGCACCTCTGGAGCTTCCTCCAGCTGGGACCCCTCCAAGACGAAACCGGACCCAACAAGCGCTGGACCACTGCAGGCTGCTTCGTTCAGGACAAACCATGATGGGATCCAAATCACAAACCTTGGAAGGCCGGGCCCGGGCCCCCATACTGGAAGCCACCGCCTCCTGCTGAGACAAATAGGCCTCATGCAGGAGCAACACAAAATCCAAAGAAAAAGGTCTTGAGATGCCAGCCACAATCTGAGGACAAGGGACAGGCAAAAAGAGGATTACCCTCCTCCTCCTCCCGGGAGCCCAAACAGACTTGGGAGGGCCTCAAAGGGAAATCCCCCTCCCCCGGCGTGGCCCAAGCCACGTGAGCTTTCAAAATGGCTGCCATTCCCTCGCCGAGAGGAAACGGGTCCTCCAGCACTGGAGGAAGAGGAATGGGTAACATTCTCCTTCTCTTCACGGCCCCCGGAGAATCTGATGGCCCCTGCCCCTCACCAACGGCGGAACAAGAAGCCCACAACCCGACACGAGTGAGACTCTAGCACGCCAAACTGCGCACCATCTGGGAATGAAGGCGGGGATCTTACCTCAGCCCTGAAGAAGCCCCAGACACTGAAAAGCCCAGCATTGTACTCCCCTCCACCCAAGAAAAGAGGCAGGAAGTAGGCCGAAGACAAGACAAGCTCTCATTAGCTTTTTTTTAAACTTCATTCAATGACTGGAACTCAGAGCTGTCCAAAAAAAAAAAAAAAAAGAGACAGCCTAAAAATCAAGCCAGCTATGCCGAGCCAGCAGCCGCCAGAGCAGTCTCGTGAAGGGGAGGGATCCGGACCACCAATTTACACCCCCATGGAAGCAAGGATCGAGTATTCACAATGATCACCAACCCCCAGCTCATCCACCTCAATCAACAGTGATGGCCCCTCCAGGACCCACCACCCTTTGGGAGGAAGGCTTGTAATCCTCAAACCCAAACAGAAAAAAAAAAAAATGTCTCCTGACTGCAGAAATGCAGGTCTGCACCATCCACTGGAGACGGAGAAATACTGCAGGTGGCACAAGTGATTATGTACCAGTGCCATTAAAACTCTGTCTCCATCTGCTGGCAGAGATGCAAAACTCAAGTTTGGACTGATCCAGTTACGTACAGGGAAAGGGAGAATTGCTCTGGATGAACTAAAAAAAAAAAATGAATCTAGCACACTCAGGAGGTTAGAAGGTTGTGTAGTGAGAATGGAAGGGGATTGGGTGAATTGGAGTTAGGGTTAAGATTTTCTGGATTTAATAATCTTTTTGAGATGTGAGAGTAGATGGGTGGGTAGGTGTCTTTGTATTTTTCTTTTTTATTGTAATTGCTTTGATTTATCCAACAAAAGCAGATAATGAAATCTAAATCACTTAATCCAGCAAGCCCATAATGTTGGGGACTTCATACTCCCTTCATCTTGCTCTGTTGCCACCACAGTTGTGAAGCACTTTGAGTGTTGCTTCATGTGATTTGACTGCTGTTGAAATCAGAACTGGATATCTATCAAGTATGGGATTGGGCCTGGACATTCATCATTTGATTGGGAGAATACAGATTCCTATTTTAAGGAATACAATACTTGTTTTTGGTTTGTTTTTTTTTAACCAATAACATTTTTTTCTTTGAACTATGGTGTTTGGCACAGTAAGTCTCATTCTACAGAACATAATTAACACTTTTCTAAAGCCATGCTTTGACAGCCCACTTCCAAATGACACTCCAATATATTTTCTCTTGGGTATGTATTACAGAATGGTTTAAATATTCTGATATAATCTGAAACATATTTTACAAAATATTGATTCCTAGAGTTGCACAAGAGATATTATATTTTTGACCACTTCTTGTGTGTTCTCGTCTACATTCTCGTCAGCAAACATTTTTTACCTCTTTTTTTTTTGTTGAATGAAACAGCCGACAAACTCTCTACTTCCAGTCACAAGTATACGGCACAGGTGTAACTTTTTCTGGCAGCAGTGACCAGAATCAACAGGGCACAGTCTTCTTCAACATCTGGGACGCCAAGATGAATTGTGTAAAATGGAGAAGGGGGGTGAACTCCAACCTCACCACCATGCTGCAAAGCTTCTCTGTCTGCAACTGCATCAGAACCACTCTGACCAGTAGCTTCAAGGCTCACACAGAGTGCCTCATGGTCCAGTTCTTCCTCCTCCCAGGCTAGAGGAAGCTGAGGTAGGACACGTGGGATGTGGAACTCTACATAAAGAAACTCGGAATACAACACATCAGCTGACCTTAATCTGTGTCAAAGACATTACAGAACCAGTGAGAAATATACTAGAAGCCATCTGTTCCATGATATGGGGGACTGTAGATTCAGCAATATTTATGTGCCTGTTAGATACCAAACAGAAAGCAAAAGGCTTTTCCCTTTTGCAATAACAAAGTCCTTTAGTCAAAAGGGGAACCCTCCCCACCCCCGAAATGAAAATACTAGCTTTGTTTCAAAATGTACTTAGTCCCTTAATTAACCCTTACTTCAGGATTGCTGGGGTCAGGTTCACCAGCCTGACCCTAAAATCCAACCTTTTCTCAGAGAATAGGTTTTAGGTTTAACTGTGTGGGAATAAAATAAAATTTAACTTCTAAGCACCTTGGCAGGGCTCTGTGCCTTTTCGACTCCCTCAGCCTTGGCAGTAGCACAGTTTCTCGAGTTGTCCAGCTGTAACAGGATGCCCGAGAGATATACAGACTACACACACAGTGCCCAACACACACACACATGCTATAATATAATATACAAGGTATACAGTAATAAAATGCAGCTTTATTTACAGCACACATACTTCATTTCCCGTGACTATAATACATACCAAATCAGCATCCTGCCACTCATCAGGTCGGGGAACCCCGGTGCGACCGAAAAACAGGAGCACACAGCTTCAACAGGAAAGATCCTGTGCCACTCGTCAGTGCACAGGTGAGGCTCCAGCTCCCACTGGAGACCCCCGAATTTTTATAGGGCTTTGAAAACAAGTGCAGGTGCAGACAAGCCACTGCTTGAGTCTGGGAACCTTCCTGTCCAGTGTAGGGCTGCTGGCCAGGCATCCCTCCTCCTCCTGTTGAGTCAGGTCCCAGGCACAGACAAGCTACTCTCCCCCACAACCACCTGCTTAAGCCCTGCTGATACTGTTCTTCGCTTGATCAACAAGTTTTTCAAAGTTCAACACAGTGTTTGTCCTGAGAGCATTCTTTATCCCATCGTATTACATTCCACCTCTTGCTCTCAGGATAAATCACATACCGCTTCTTCATAATGTATTTCTAACCCATACCCGTGTTACTAAAGCAGAATACACATCTTAATTCTATAATATACACATAAATAGTATTATTATTAGTATTAAAACTATTAAAATGGGATGGATCACCCAGTTTAAGACGTTAGTAGCTTTTGGTGAAGTGCCAGCGAAAATGTCCTGAGTAATAATGGCTTGAGCTTCGTGTGCTAATATGGACTGATTAATCAAGCTAACATGATGTTGCAACGTCATGCTAAAGCAATCAAATGAAGCATTCTCATTACAGAGAAGCAGATCTAATGTTTGTCTGCAATGTACAAAGTACCTTAGACTAATAGACTGTGATTTTCCTCCTTAGTTATTGCTCTCTCTCTCCCCCCCCCCCTATACACTACAAATGCTTGTGAAAACAACAGCTTCCCTCCCTCTGAGAACTTATCAGTTTTCAGAAACAGCTGTGCGGCCTTCAAACTTGTCTGTGTCTGGCTGAAAACTCAAACCATTCGGCCTCTCCAACATATTCCATCCCTGGATTCAGAGTTTTCACACTGACATCTGCTGGATTAAAAGTTTCTTAATCTATATATTTACATTGGTCAGAACAATGTGTATTAATTGTTGGATATATACATGCATTAAACACTGATCCTCTTAGGGATAGCAAATATAAAAGACCAGGACTACTACCATATTTGCAAGAAAAGCTAAATCCATTAACTCATTGCTCCCTCTGTGCAATTGGTCAGAATACCCTTATCAAGAATACCTAAGCCCCACCTAAGCTGCATGGCCCTGGAGTTTAACTGACACAGAGATCTGCCCAATTTAAAACATTAGCAAGGCAAGCCTCTGGCCTGCCAGGAGTGTGCACAGCGATTGGTCCATTGCGATCTCCATGCTGGTTGTTGTGTGTGGTTGGCCTCTCTGACTTCTGGGGGACACCCAGCTCATCAGGATATATATATAGGCCACCTTTCAATGATTATCCAGTATCAGGCCTACTGCGCTCAGTATAGCCTGTGTTCACATGTGCAGTTATTTGGGTGCCTCTCTATCCCTTGATGAAGTATTGTCTCAGGTCTTTGCTCAATGGCCTCTCCCACTGGCAGCCTGCTAATCTCCTTATTTATTTATTTTTATTTATTTTGATTTTTTCTATACCGGCATTCGTGATAACATCACATCAAGCCGGTTTACAGTGAACAATGGGGTAATAACTGGAACATAGAACCAAATATGTAATATACATATTATAAATACAGTTACAATAAACAAGGATACGTACAACTAGGAGTAAGAAGAAGAAAAGATAGGAACTTTAACATGTTGTATTAACCTGTAGAATGGTAAAGTTTCCAAAGATGGAAGTGAATGATTTACAATGAATTGTTCAGTTCAAAAATGCAGTTTTTAACAATGAGGAAGAAAACATAAGTAATGAAGATTCTGGATGTTTATAAAGTGTAGGGGAAGATTATCAGGATGGTTATAAAAGAGAATTGTTGCTTGGAATTTGAATATCGGAGAGAATTGTTTTTAGTCTGAGTCTGGGAAGGCTTGTTTGAAAAGCCATGTTTTGAGTCTTTTTCTAAATGTCAATAAGCAGGGTTCTTGTCTATCTTGTCTTATCTTGTCTATCTTGTCTTATCTTTTAGGTATCTGAAACAGTTAAACTCAGGTGTAGTGCATACTCCCCCAGCCCCCGGTAGTGCCAAAAACCCCCCCAAAAAACCAACAAAAAATGCCTGTTTCAAAAATCTATTCTAGTTCTTTCTACAAAAAGAAAAGTTACTATCTGAACCATTAACACAGAGAAGAGCAACTATGGAGCAATAAAACTGCATCAATTCAGACTGTAACATTCGTGTGAGAGTCAAAAATAGTAGCATCTGCCAGTAACAGTGTGACTAGGTATCAGCTGAGTGCATCATAACCATATTTCATCAGGATAATCAGTTATTACATTTCAAAGAGAGATACATGTTACTTAAAAACAGTGTCTAAATAATGCCACCCCCATGGAACAAGGAAATTCTGAGCACTTCAGTCCATAAAATGAAAGCTGCAAGATGTCTTCTGTGGCAAAGGGCGGGATGACTTCACCTTATGAGGTCAATGACAAGAGATGTGTACTATTCTCACGGCACAGCCTCTGCCCTCTCATCACTAATTCCGATGTTTGTGTCTATATGAGATGAATAAAAACTGAAATTAAGTAAATAAGAAACATCGATAACTCCTTGTATGTAATAATCCCTATATGCACTATTCATATTCATATGGACATCCAATATTGTCGTGTCAAAGTTCAAAGAAACTGCTATATAATGTCCAATCCCTTCTTTGTTTCCCCACTTTCCTATAAAGTTACACACAATATTCATACAAAAGCAACCCAGATGCTTAGTCATCCATTCACTCAAAACTGTACATAAACCCCAAAAGGTGGAAGAAAAAGAAAATAAAAAACCACTCCACAGTACCCCCTTACTTGCAAGTTAACAGGGAAAAAAGGAGGAAGAGAAGAGGGAAGAAAAGATAAAAAATGCAATTCTCATCCCTTAGCACATTATACTCTAGAACATTATTTAAAACATTTTGTCCATAAAACTTCAGCAGTGACTGCATCGCTTAAATGACGTCAGAAGCTATTGCTTATTCGCTGCACTTTTCTATAGCCAGTAAACTCTGTCTTCATCTGTACACAATGGAACATGTACAACACATAATGACACACAAACAGAACACATAAGGACAGAGAACCACAGACCATAAACAATTATCCAACATTAGAGCTCAAAACGTAGGCCTTTTAAAAACAAAATACCAAAATCTTTGGATCCAGAATTAAGCAAAAAAAAAAAATCAGAATTTTTTAAAACAGATCTGTTCAAAAAACAAAACAAAATCTAGGGGAGAGAAAAAAAAACCTCAGCTTTTACACTTTGTCCTGTACAGCAGCTTTTATTCTTGTAAATCTGTGAAAGAAAAATCTCACATGCAAAGTGAGGTTAATTTTAATGGTTTACACACCCACAAATTTCACACCTTTCTAACTACAAGATTTTGACTGCTTAATCACAGAAACCAGAATTTGTGTACATTCCTTCAAACTTGGTCATGAGAGATAGAAGGAAGAGAGAAGAAAAACAAGTTTACAAGACAGATCTCTCCCCGCTTCTACAAAATCTTTTTGCTAAACCTAGAGCTGCACAATTAAAATTTTGAAAAAGTTTTAAGTTAGGTTATCAGCTGAGGCCAGACACCCCACTGTTTAAGTAAGTACTGGGTGTGCCACATAGAGAGTAGAAGGAATAGGGTCAGGCGCCCCCAACTTAATCTGTGGGCCTGCCGGGAGAGGAAGGTAAATACTGAATATAAAATCCGGGCTTTGCGACCATTTTTTTTTTTTTTTTTTGCTATATGGCCTTTTCTCCTGCATCGATAACAAATGCCACGAAACTCCCAACTAAATACAGGCCTTCCCTTTACCATCCTGTCACGGATGCATGCAGTGGCGACATTCTCACTCCCCCCTCTTCTAGATCATTTGCTCCCCTGTTCACAGTGGTCTTTACATCACCTTTTTCATTCTTATAATCGGAGAAGGATTTGTGTTTATGATGTTCCCAAATGATTTCTAACTCTTCTTCTTTATCAAGTAACTATTTAGACGGGTAATTTCAGACTTTAAAGCTTCATTCTGAGCACTAGCAAATTTTAGCTTCTCAATTAAATCAGCCCCACACTGCTCATAGCGTTGTCTATCTTCTGCAACTAGGCAGAAAATAAATTCTCCTGTTTTAACCAATTCCAATTTTCTTGTCTTAACTTATCTGTCAATTTCTTAAGGCATTGTGACCAAGCACTTGTAATATTTAACAGTAGCCATATTAAGGCTGTACTCTGCTTACTCTTATTTTTGAACTAAACACAAAACACAAGATTCTGCTATTACAAGAGCTTATGTCCAATGTCTTAGTGAAGGTATATTGCGACCATCATATAGTGCCACTATCTGCTTGCGGCTTATAGGTGAAGCCCTTGAAGCACTAGGGCTTTCTAATCATAGGTCACTTTTACCTTATACCAGAGTTCATCAGAGCGGTGCACCACACTTAAAGCAAATTTTTTTTTGTGCACTTATCTCTGGAAATGATCCACTAGTAGCAATGTCTTAAGCGATCCTGCAATCCATCTGACACTGCGGTGTTTCGAAGTATAAAACTCCTTCTTCAGGGAGCTTCAAAATAAGATCTGCTGCGGATGATGCTATATGAAAAGTGGAAATATAGCCCTTTACCAAAGCATAACAGCTTAAATTGAATAAAAAGGCTGGTGACTTGGAATAAGACACTTACTAAATTTCTTTGATGAGGTCAGTGCATGAGCGGGTTAGACAATCTGTACGTGCTACAACATAAATGATTGAAGAGTCAAGAATCTTTCTGAAAAAAGTATATGAAGTAATCACTTGCACCACTATTGCTGTACTTACATGCACAAGGCTGTGTGCTACCTGCTAGAGTTTCTCCCCATCGCTGACAGTGTGTTGCTGAAAAGATGCCATTTTTAAAGGGGAACTCCACCGGCTCATGGAGCTGACAGCAGGAACTGAGGTATATACAGGATACCAAATAAGCGGGTCAATACAGTAAGGCCGCGTTAGAAAGAGTGCGGCAGTGCCGGGCGCACCCTCGTTTGCCGCACTCACAGTTCTTTTTTTAACATGAACAATTTTATTGACACACAGAGTAACAATAAAACAACAATAAAGTATTGAACACAAAAAGAGATGCGTTACAGTGTCATCATTTCATACCCTCCCAAGATTCTTCCCCCACCCCTCCCCAAGTGCCTGGAAGGAGCCCCCTCCCTTGTTTCCAGCAGCTATGATAACATACAAATACAACAGCCTATTAAAGTAAAAGAAAAGCAATTGTCCATTAAGCCAAGGGTCAAGGCAATGAGAGTGTCTGCTCCACGAAGGTACAGTCTCACAGGCCAGGTATAAAGGCAACTAGTCAGAAAAAGGTCAGAGTCATCCTGGGCTTCCCGAGGGCTCGAGCTCTGTAGCAGACGTCAAGGAGGCCTCGGTAGCCCGCCACCGGAGATAAGGATTCCAGGTTTGATAAAAAATTTTCAGTCTCTTATGTCTTTCCGCGGTAAGTTTGCTAAGGGTGCATAGGTGATCCGTTCTCCGCTGAATCACCGCCAGACTAGGTCCGTTCTTGTCCCTCCACATACGTGCAATTTCCAAACGAGCAGCCATGCACACTTGTATACACAGTTCCGATGTCCCCACATGCTCGATGTTGCCAATATCATGCAGCAGTGCTCCAGCGATGGTAAGGGAGATAGGGCGTGTGAGCATCCTGTTCAGCCAGCATTCAACTTTCCGCCACACAGACTGGATACAAGCCCCCTCCCACCACATATGTAAAAATGAGCCCCGCGCATCATACCCTCTCCAACATTTGCTATCATAATTGGGGTTCATTTTCCCCAACTTTTCTGGGGTAATATACCAACGATATAATAATTTGTACCCATTTTCTACAAGAAGAGAGGAAATAGAAGCTTTACTGATATGGAGATAAATCCGATCCCATTCACTTGTGGTTATGTCCCGACTGAGATCAGCACACCATGCTTTGATATGACTGGGTACCACCAGCAATCTACCATTAAGTAACTTATAAATCTTGGAGAGGAGGCCCCTCGTTCTATGAGGGCTGGAACAGAAACCTTCAAATAAGGTTTTACCTCCCCTCAGGTCCGCCGGCACACTGTTGGTAAAGCAAAAATGCTCCAACTGCTTGTAAGCCAAATATTCAGTAGCCGGGATGCCTACCTTCTCTCGTAGTGAGGCGTAAGAGAGAAGTTTATCCCCTCCCCATAAATGCTCCAATCTAGTGATAGACCTGTCCTTCCAAGCATGAAATGCTGATGTAGGCAGCCCCGGGCAAAAAGCAGTATTATGATATAGACTGGTCATATAAAAATATTTCTTATTGCCCACTAACTTGGTTTTCCAAGCGGTCCACAACGATAAGGTATGTCGAGTGGTAGGCAAGACATTGGGACATGCCCGCCATGTACTCCTAGGCTGCCATGGCAAGGCAGCTAACTGCATCTCCGACACCTGATATTGCTCAATAGCTACCCAATGTTTCGGGTCCCTGTCCGCATGCCACTCTATGAGAGAACGAAGTTGACCTGCCACATAATACCATGTAAGATTAGGCACACTAAGTCCCCCTTCCAGTTCCGCACTCACAGTTCTGATCACATACCGCTCGATACTCTATTTAAATTGCTTGCAAATGCAAGCTGCGTCTGCGAAGCGTTAGGCGAAACGTTAGGCCCGCACAACCCATTTTACTGTATAGGCGCTTAATACAGCGCCTATAAAGTATCCTGGGTGCGCTGGTACCTGTCATTTCAAATGACAGGCACCAGGAAGTGGATCCCAACTTTAACCCATGAAAACCTAAAAACCGAAAATCCCCTCCTCCCGAAGCGGCTCGACATGTGCCAACTTACCTTTTGTTGCTTTTCAACCCCTTCCCTTCTCTGCCGCCCTCCGGAGGGGGCAGCCGGCGGCAAAAACGGCTCGCAGCGGTCCCCCCCGTGCAGGTCCCAGTTCTCCTGGCTCGGTCCTCATCAAATTGTGAAGTCAGGTGAGAGCCCACTGTTCTGTGCCCTCTCCAGTCACGGCGCGAGCGGAGCGAAGCGTACTTTCATTGGCCTGAGCGCCCGTCAATTTGGGCGCTCCAGCCAATGAAAGCACATAGACGGGCATGCGTGACGCACGCCGTGACGTCACAAGCGCCCGTCCATTTGCGCCCAAATTGACGGGCACTCAGCCAATGAAAGCACATAGACGGGCGTGCATGACATCACGGCGTGCGTCACGCATGCCCATCTATGTGCTTTCATTGGCTGGAGCGCCGAAATTGACGGGCGCTCAGGCCAATGAAAGTACGCTTCGCTCCGCTCGCGCCGTGACTGGAGAGGGCACAGAACAGTGGGCTCTCACCTGACTTCACAATTTGATGAGGGCCGAGCCAGGAGAACCGGGACCTGCGCGGGGGGGGGGGGGGGACCCGTCTATGTGCTTTCATTGGCTGGAACGCCCAAATTGACGGGCGCTCCAGCCAATGAAAGCACATAGACGGGCATGCTTTTATTGGCCGAGCGCCCATCCATTTGGGCGCACATGGACGGGCGCGCGTGACGTCACGGCGTGCGTCACGCACGCCCGACTATGTGCTTTCATTGGCTGAGCGCCCGTCTATTTGGGCGCAAATGGACGGGCGCGTGTGACGTCACGGCGTGCGTCACGCATGCCTGTCTATGTGCTTTCATTGGCTGGAATGCCCAAATTGACGGGCGCTCCAGCCAATGAAAGCACATAGACGGGCGTGCTTTTATTGGCTGAGCGCCCGTCAATTTGGGCGCACATGGACGGGCACGCGTGACGTCACGGCGTGCGTCACGCACGCCCATCTATGTGCTTTCATTGGCTGGAGCGCCCAAATTGATGGGCGCTCAGGCCAATGAAAGTACGCTTCGCTCCGCTCGCGCCGTGACTGGAGAGGGCACAGAACAGTGGGCTCTCACCTGACTTCACAATTTGATGAGGGCCGAGCCAGGAGAACCGGGACCTGCGCGGGGGGGGGGGGGGGGGGACCCGTCTATGTGCTTTCATTGGCTGGAACGCCCAAATTGACGGGCGCTCCAGCCAACGAAAGCACATAGACGGGCATGCTTTTATTGGCCGAGCGCCCGTCAATTTGGGCGCACATGGACGGGCGCGCGTGACGTCACGGCGTGCGTCACGCACGCCCGACTATGTGCTTTCATTGGCTGAGCGCCCGTCTATTTGGGCGCAAATGGACGGGCGCGTGTGACGTCACGGCGTGCGTCACGCATGCCTGTCTATGTGCTTTCATTGGCTGGAATGCCCAAATTGACGGGCGCTCCAGCCAATGAAAGCACATAGACGGGCGTGCTTTTATTGGCTGAGCGCCCGTCAATTTGGGCGCACATGGACGGGCACGCGTCACGCACGCCCATCTATGTGCTTTCATTGGCTGGAGCGCCCAAATTGATGGGCGCTCAGGCCAATGAAAGTACGCTTCGCTCCGCTCGCGCCGTGACTGGAGAGGGCACAGAACAGTGGGCTCTCACCTGACTTCACAATTTGATGAGGGCCGAGCCAGGAGAACCGGGACCTGCGCGGGGGGGGGGGGGGGACCCGTCTATGTGCTTTCATTGGCTGGAACGCCCAAATTGACGGGCGCTCCAGCCAACGAAAGCACATAGACGGGCATGCTTTTATTGGCCGAGCGGCCCGTCAATTTGGGCGCACATGGACGGGCGCGCGTGACGTCACGGCGTGCGTCACGCACGCCCGACTATGTGCTTTCATTGGCTGAGCGCCCGTCTATTTGGGCGCAAATGGACGGGCGGTGTGACGTCACGGCGTGCGTCACGCATGCCTATGTGCTTTCATTGGCTGGAACGCCCAAATTGACGGGCGCTCCAGCCAATGAAAGCACATAGACGGGCGTGCTTTTATTGGCTGAGCGCCCGTCAATTTGGGCGCACATGGACGGGCGTGCGTCACGCACGCCCGACTATGTGCTTTCATTGGCTGGAGCGCCCAAATTGATGGGCGCTCAGGCCAATGAAAGTACGCTTCGCTCCGCTCGCGCCGTGACTGGAGAGGGCACAGAACAGTGGGCTCTCACCTGACTTCACAATTTGATGAGGGCCGAGCCAGGAGAACCGGGACCTGCGCGGCGGGGGGGGGACGACGACGACGCTGCAAACCGCTTTCGCCGCTGGCTCCCCCCTCCGGAGGGCGGCAGAGAAGGGAAGGGGCTGAAAAGCACAGAACAGTGGGCTCTCACCTGACTTCACAATTTGATGAGGGCCGAGCCAGGAGAACCGGGACCTGCGCGGGGGGGGAACGCTGCAAGCCGCTTTCGCCGCCGGCTGCCCCCTCCGGAGGGCGGCACAGAAGGGATGGAGCTGAAAGCAACAAAAAGTAATGTCGAGTCGCTTCGGGAGGAGGGGATTTTAGGTTTTTAGAGGTTTCCTTTTGGGGGAAGGTTTGCCGCCTACCCTTACCCCTGCCTGTAACGCAGGGGTAAGGGTAGGTGGTAAGTTAGCAGGTTAAATGAGCGGCAAAACAGCAGGGTAAAATAGCGATAGTCAGGGCGCGCGTTACTGTATGGGAGGGAATAGCTAATTCGATTGTTTACATTTAATATACATGCCGCGTGTGGAAGGGGTTACCCGGTGATTTAAAGAGGTGGAAAGAATCGGTTAAAGGGGATTGTGGATCGCAGGAAGGGCTAACGCGGCCGGAAAGTGAGTAGAAAGTGGGTTAGGAGCGGGGTAACAGCGGCCCCACTTTACTGTATTGACCTGAGGGTTAATGACGTCAATGGACCGGCGGCCATCTTTAAAGGACCGCTCATATGAGGGAATACCATTCTATTTTATCGTTTAATCCCGTGGGTTCTATGGATTGCAACCGGTGAATCCATTCATTCTCCTTAAAATTTAGTGTTGATATTCTATCGCCTCCTCTCCAATGAGGGGTACATGTTCAAGAATAATCCATTTGAAATCCTCAAATGTGTGTCCTTCTTTAATACAGTGATGAACCATGGGTGGTTTAACATCTTGATTGTTAATTAAAGATCAATTGTTAAACGATAAAATAGTGTCGGATGGACTGCAGAATCGCTTATTTGGTATCCTCTATATACCTCAGTTCCTGCTGTCAGCTCCGTGAGCCGGTGGAGTTCCCCTTTAAAAATGGCGTCTTTTCAGCGACACACTGTCAGCGATGGGGAGAAACTCTAGCAGGTAGCACACAGCCTTGTGCATGTAAGTACAGCAATAGTGGTGCAAGTGATTACTTCATATACTTTTTTCAGAAAGATTCTTGACTCTTCAATCATTTATGTTGTAGCACGTACAGATTGTCTAACCCGCTCATGCACTGACCTCATCAAAGAAATTTAGTAAGTGTCTTAGTCCAAGTCACCAGCCTTTTTATTCAATTTAAGCTGTTATGCTTTGGTAAAGGGCTATATTTCCACTTTTCATATAGCATCATCCGCAGCAGATCTTATTCTGAAGCTCCCTGAAGAAGGAGTTTTATACTTCGAAACACCGCAGTGTCAGATGGATTGCAGGATCGCTTAAGACATTGCTACTAGTGGATCATTTCCAGAGATAAGTGCACAAAAAAAAATTTGCTTTAAGTGTGGTGCACCGCTCTGATGAACTCTGGTATAAGGTAAAAGCGACCTAAGATTAGAAAGCCCTAGTGCTTCAAGGGCTTCACCTATAAGCCGCAAGCAGATAGTGGCACTATATGATGGTCGCAATATACCTTCACTAAGACATTAGACATAAGCTCTTGCAATAGCAGAATCTTGTGTTTTGTGTTTAGTTCAATTTTTCTAGCTCAGTTGTGGGTCTTTAATTGTACTCTTATTTTTGAGCATTGTGGCATGGATATACTTAGAAATCTTATTTTCTACATCCTCAAAAGAGTTTAAGTCTGCTAAGACATTAGAATACCATGGGTTCTTCCCACATACTGCTGCAATCTCCAAAAAGTGCTTTCTCTTTGTTTCTGCTTTTAATTCTAGTTTAGTGTCCTTTTGATTCTTAACAAATGACACCTTCTGTTGCCACATAATGCTAACGTTAAATACATACACCAAATATTCTGTACTCAATAGATTTTCTTATGCACTATCCTGCTTTATGCAGATTACAAGAAAAATTCTTAACACAAGCTAGATGGCCCCAACATAAACAAATCAGCCCTTCACATTAAAAAAAATCAAGGGATACACAGACACAAATTAAAGGCTCATATAAAACTCACCCCTTTGAGTCCCAGTTTTCATAGAGCATTTTATATGGTTTATTCTCCCATCCCAGGATATCCAGGAAGTCTTTTACCCCACCAGCTTCACTTTTTTTTTTTTTTTTTTTTACAAGATAAATACATTTTATATTGCTTATTTACATGTTACACTACACTAATTTTCTTTCACTTTCTGCACCACGTTGTATTTGTATTGCGCCACCCGTACGGCTGCCCTCTCTGCCACCACTTGATATTTGTCCACTTTATCTTTACAAAGCTGCAACTGACATTGCAACACCGCTCTATCCTGCTTTAATTTCTCAAGTTCTTCCTGAGCAGCAGCCAATTGCTGCTGCAATTCATTCACTTTCAAATGAGTTTTCCTATATCCTGTAAGAAGTATCCATCCCTGCCGGGCAATGCACGCCATTTCTTTCCCTGCAACTACAGGGACCTTTTGTAAAATATCTACCAGCTCACAAGATTCTATCCCTACCTTCCTATCCCGATTCTCACATAACCCCATATTACACCCCCAATCATTGGCCAGCAGTGAGTAGGTTACATCTTCCTAGCCAGGAATTTCTACCTTGTGTTTCTCCTTTTCCCCCTTAGATTCTTTACTGTCCTTTTTTCATTTTTCCTCTTAAACAAGGACACCTGGCTTGCTGCGCCAAATGTAACAGGATGCCCAGACCACATTCATGGCACCCAACACATACACACAATAACATAATATACAAGGTATACAGTAATAAAATACAGCTTTATTTACAGCACACATACTTCATTTCCCGTGACTATAATACATACCAAATCAGCATCCTGCCACTCATCAGGTCTGGGAACCCCGGTGCGACCGAAAAACAGGAGCATACAGCTTCAACGGGAAAGATCCTGCACCACTCGTCAGCTCCCACTGGAGACCCCCGAATTTTTATAGGGCTTTGAAAACAAGTGCACGTGCAGACAAGCTACTGCTTGAGTCTGGGAACCTTCCTGTCCAGTGTAGGGCTGCTGGCCAGGCATCCCTCCTCCTGTTGAGTCAGGTCCCAGCACAGAGAAGCTACTCTCCCCCACAACCACCTGCTTAAGCCCTTATACTGTTCTTCGCTTGACCCACAAGTTTTTCAAAGTTCAACACAGTGTTTGACCTGAGAGCATTTTTTATCCCACCGTTTTACACCAGCCTGCTCCCTAGTTAGGTAGGGGAGCCCTTCCTTTCCACCTGGCCTTGGCCATACTTTGATGTTTCACCATCAGTTTTCTTATCCTCGGCTTCAGAGAGACACCCACAAAAATTTAACAAAACTTTTTCCAGGGGATGAACTAGTAAGAACAAATTATACAGGTTCCAGCGTTTTCAGTAAATTATAATTTTAAAAAAATCTCAGCTACTCCACTGCTGAGCAGCAGAGGGCAATCAAAGCTTGGCTAAAGCTCCGCTGCCTCCCGGCAGCAGGAGACCAGGGTTGGAGAAGGCCGCAGAACTTTTAATGAGAGCAGGAGCAGTGAGCATGGCTTGGAAAAGGAGCCAAACAGTAAAACCGACGAAATCCGCTGCCTGTCGAACGATCAAAAAATCATTGCAGCAGAGAAGCCCCGCTAAATCACGCGGGGGACCTTGGGTGGCGGAAGTGACGACATTCCACTTCCGGTTAGCAACCGTCTGAAGCAGATGGTAACCAAGGGAAGGCCCGGGACCCCCGGAAAGTGGGGCGAGCTGTAGGGTCTGACAAGAGCAGGTGAAGCTGAACTTCACGTAAAGGGTTCAAGGAGTCTCGGTGAGTGGCTTATGTTATGTCGGGAAGCAGGGTGGGAGAGCCAGACGATGCGACCCTCACGGCCCAGGGTCCGAGACCCTGCCGGCGACCTTTCTAACGGAAACTAATTGGGGCCCAGCAGGCTCGTCCGAGTTCGAGCTGCACCTGTTTGTGACAGGTGTTCTGGCAGCTTTTGTCGGTTGTGATGTTTTGTACTGCACCAATGTAAGAATTGTCCAAAGAGGTAATAGAGGAACTCTGGAAACCACAGAGATCCGAGAAAGGGAATTTGGTCCTCTCTTAAACTTATGTACTTCATCATCTTGGGATTAGTTTTATGATTGGCCAGTATGGTTGATAACTACAAAGAAATACTAAATTAATTTTTTTTAAATTGCTGTTAAAATACAATTGTCCCCTGCTTCAATGTACCTAAGAACATATGAAAAAATATTTGAATTTTCTGTATTTAGAGGTTTGTATTTTGTATGGTGCAAATATAACTCTCCTCGCTGCATTGTATCTGCAACATATCTAAAAATGTCAATTTTCCTTAGGAAAGAAGGACTGCAAAGCAATAATACATGATGGATTTAGGGCCTTACTCAAAAAGGTTTTCTCCCCATAGGCACATGATGGGAAAAAAATATTTTCTAATAACATTCTTTGAATGTAAAGCCAACTTAGCCCGTTCCTTATATTCTAGATAAAGATTATTAAAAAAAACAAAACAACCCTTCTACATACCACATATTGTTCCAGACCTGTGGTTCACTAGCCAAGTTTCTGCTCCCTGGGTTGACTGGGGATGCTGCAGAGGCCGCGTTCATAGCCGCTGGGAAATAGTCCTGATGACTGTGCCATGGTGATAGTGGTCAAACATAGGGCCCATGATTGCAGAATTCCAGTGGAAGATCTAGGTCATGGTACTGGATCGTTATTAGTTGAGCCAGAAGCCCAAACAGTTGGAGGACCCCTTACCCCCTCCCTCCAAAAACAGCCAAACCATGTAGGTGGGTGAATAACTCTTTAGAAGTGGTGTGGGGTCTGATATATTAATATAACATTTGTAGTCCACCTTTTTTTGGAATACAAGGTGGTGCACAACATATATCATAAAATTACAAAACATTATTGTATTGGATTTATATTCCGCTTTTCAGCACTTCAAAGCAGATTACGTTAAGGTACTACCTTTCAGCCCTCCAGTTCTCTCATTCAGCAATATGGCATATCCAAAACACTTCAAAAAACGATTGTAAAATAATCATATAAAACAATATGCATTATAAAACCCCAATACCTAAAGCTATCTACCCATGCCAACTGCTTGATTAACATGTTTTAAAAGTGGGTTATAAAGTTTTAATGAATAAAATCTCTCCATAGCAATGAAACTGCCACTCCTCCAACAGTGGAGAGCATAGGTGGGCTCTGCCTCCTGAATGCTCCGGATACCATTTTTCAGGCCCTTTCAAATAAGGTTTAAGTGTTTCAGAATTGCACAGATAGCGACCAAATATTTCATGGTCAGCAAATGGAGACAGAAAAGAAAAGCTTTACTGACACTGCTACTTAACCTAGAGTGCTACCTGCACTCCCTCAGTATTTCTGTCTCCAGCAGATTGTAAAGATTTAAAAAAAGGAAGAGGAAGATGGATTTCTTTCAGGAGCATCCTCCTAGGAGATTAGATCCCTGGTGGGGGCCATCATCCCTGGTTGAAGTGGACGAGCAGGCGGTTGTTGACCCTTGGTGCTGACTCATCCCTGGGCACTGAGAGGGTTTCAATTAGTTGGTGGTCCAGTTCCCTGGATCCCCCAGAGCACCCTCTGGCACCAGCAGCATTCGGGGAAAGTACTTTTGTCTTTATCTATTACAAAAAAAAAGACTTGATCATTTTACACGGCGGCTTGGAGAGGGTTTCTCAACTACGGCTGACTCTGGGAGTGGTCAGTGATCACACTAGACACAGGTGAGAGCCAGCGATATCTGGGGGTCCCGGCATTGAGTCCGCCGCAGCGAGTGAAGAAGAGGCAGCGTGTGTGGGACACAATGGCACTGCCTAAGGATCGCAGCAAGGCCTGCCGCTTGTGTGGGGATACACGTGCTCATCTTATCCATGCAAATTTGTGCATGCGCTGTGTCTCTGGGGGAGAAGGCAGCTCAGCCAGTGCAGACTCCATGTTGGTGCACGAAAGGGCCACAAGGTCGTTGGGAGTCACTGCAGATTCTTTTTCCGAAAGCACGGGAAGAGCAGCCATCTTGAGTGCAGTTGCAGCAGCACGGGAGGCTCCCAGGGAGGCAGGAGGATTCCCCTCCTTCCTTATCGCCTGCCATGCAGAGTCACGTGCAGAGGCTGGAAGCCTTGGAAGATGAGAAGGCCTTATTGCAAGAGGATTCGGAGAATTCTCGGGCTTTTTCCTTGGATTTTGAGTTTCTTCTCCACAGAGCCTATCTAGTTAGAAAGGCAGCAGGGGAGAAGCATCCCCGATTCCAGGGTCAGCTGCAAGGTGACTCAAGTCCTACAAAAAGACATTGCCCAACATCCAGAGGGTGCTCAGCTTGGCCCTGTGGAAGAGTCTGAGGGCTCCAGTACTCTGAGGGTGATGATATTCCTCCGGTTAGGTCTCCAGGGGCGGAGTCTCCTCAGGACTTTTCAAATCCGGATTTGGAGAAGGTGCTGGTGACTGAAGGGGTCAACCCTAAGGTGGTCTGGTGGTTTTGCAGGTAAGAGTTGTGGCCACTGATTCCACATATGCTTAAATGGCTAGATCTCAAACTTCCTCAGGTGGAGATGGACCAGGAAGGGGTGTACCTCATCATGTTGGCTTAAGAGGTCCAGAAGTCATGTCCCACTCCCTGACTTCTCGTCAGGGAGTGGGCCATCCCTGAGACCATGACAAAGTTTTACCCATTACCGGCAGAGACATTTGAGGTTTTGATGCTTCTGAAGGTAGACGCTTCGGTCTTGGCAGTGACCAAGAAAACCACCATTCCAGTGACAGGGTCCACCACACTGAAAAATGTGCAGGACCGGAAGCTGGAAGTTCACCTCAAGTATTTTTGAGGTTTCTGCTTTGGGTATCTGGGCTGCAGTATGCAACAGTTTTTTGCAGAGAACTTGTTAGTGCTGGGTTCAGCAGTTGCAGGCAAAGGAGACGTCTTCCTCATCCTCCATGAAGTAGGCAAAGTGCTTGGAGGCAGCAGTGGCTTATGTGGCGGATGCCTTGTATAACTTGATTAGGACGTCCTCCGGAGTTATGATGTTAGCAGTTTTGGCCAGGTGGCTGCTCTGGTTAACAAACTTGTCTGCAGATTTTTTATTAAAGTCTCAGCTGGGGCCCTCCTGATCAAAGGCATGTTTGGAGAGGATTTAATGTAGCTGGTGAAGCATCTGGGAGAGTCCAAGGGACATATATTGCCAGAGGACAGGCTGAAGGGGCAAGAAATCCTTTCCCACATGTTCACATTTTAGAGACTGTAGATGATGTTGGCAGAACAGAGGCAGTGCAGAGGCAAAGCTCAGGCAGGACTCAGTCCTTTCAAGGTTGGCGAAAGCCAACTTGAGATACCACGGTCAAGGAACTGGGGAAGATAAGTCTTCACAATGAAATGAGGCCAGTCCACTCGTCTCTTCTGACTGTCGAGGGGCAGTTGGTCCACTTTTGTGAGGAGTGGACCAGAATCACAATGGACCGGTGGGTCTTGGGACTGACAATGTTGTGTTTGACAGCTCTCAGGCTGTCCCCGCAAGCCGACACTCTCACCTTCGCAGCCAGCACACTCTGGCCTTCTGTTGCTGACCTTTCCCACACAGGAGGCCACCAAACACCATGCGGCAGGACACTGCCAGCTCTTACCTCTTTCTGTGCCCCTTAAGCATGCTCACCTGCCAACCTCTGGTCTCTTAAAGGGGCCACAATGAGAAAGTCCCTGCAGCCCCTGCTGATGACATCACCGTTTTCGCTCTATTTAAGGGCAGCTCCCCCGACACCCCTTGCCTCAGCAACAGGTCCACCTACATTTATTAGTGCATGTTGTGTATTCTGTCTTCGTCTGCCCAGCATATTCCAGTTTTCATCTGCCCAGCTGTTTCAGTCCTATCCATCCTTCTTCCTCTCCCTCAGATGGATACCTGGTTTTGACCCTTGCCTGGACTCTCATTTTGCCTAATTGCTGCCTGCCACTGACCCTTGCCAGGACTGCCATTAGCCTAACCACTGCCTGCCTCTGAACCTGCCCTTGGACCATGTCGCTAGCCAGAGACCCTCGCCTAAATCCTGTCGGCCCCAGCAACCAAAGGCCCAACCTGAGGGAAACGTGGGCTGGTATGGGTGAAGCTCTAGATTGATCTCTGCTTTGTTTGGGTCTACCTGTGGTGATGAGAACCTACAGGGCTCCTCCTTGCAGGCAGAGCCAATCTCATCCCAGTCCAAAGGTCCACAGACACAACAGAAAAAATGACGGCTACTTGTTAGAATTTATGCGCCCAGCGTGCAAAGCTTTCATCGTATTCCCTTGAGCTACTCATGCCAAACAGGTGGCAGTTCGTGACATGGTGGACCACGTGCAACAGCTAAGAGTGATGGTGCCAGTTGCCTGAGAAGAACAGGGAAAAGGTCGGTATTCCATTCATTTTGTGGTCCCGAAAAAGGAAGGGAAGTTCAAACCAATTTTTGGATTTAAAGAAGATCTATGTGGCCCTCAAGGTACCATGGTTTCGTATAGAGAAGCTGCATTTGGAAATAGCAGCAGTTTGCAAGGGAGAGTTCCTGGCGTCACTAGACCTCACAGAGGTATACCTACATATCCCAATCAGGTAGAAGCACCAGAAGTTCCTGCGGTTTATGATTCTGGGAAACCATTTTCACTTTTGTGCCCTTTTGTTTTGGCAATAGAGTCGTGTACATTCACCACAATGGTGGTAGTGGTGGCAGTAGCCTTTTGGAAGAAAGGAGTGCTGGTACATCCATATCTGGATGACTAACTCATCTGGGCAAAGTAGGCAGACCTCTGTCAGCTGGAGATACAGTGGGTCCTAGAGAGGTTGTGGGCTGAGTGGGGAATCTAGTGAAGAGTTATCTAATGCCATCCCAATCCTTGGAATACCTAGAGGCTCAATTTGACACCCAGATTGGCAAGGTGTTTCTCACGGAAGATAGGAAGGTGAAGCTGCAGAGTCAGTTTTGCCGCCTTTTGTGACTCAAGGTGCCCAGAGTTTGGAATTATTTGCAGGTCTGGGGATCTTTGGCATCAATGCTAAATCTAGTTACCTGGGCATTTCTACATATGCGGCCCCTTGAAAGTGTCCCCTCCCGTTGGATCCTATTATCGGAAGAGTTGCAAATTCCTCTTCCCCTCAGATAGGGGCTTGGTTGAGTCGGTCTGCAACAGGGGATGGAGTTGGAAATCCCAGATTGGGTGATAGTGACTGCCAAATCCACCCTCTCCAATTGGAGAGAGGTGTGTTAGGGGCATAGGGTCAATGGACAAAGGGGGAGGCATTGTTGTCTATCAGTCAGTTAGAGAAGAGAGCGATGCACTTAGCCTTGTTTTCCTTTCTGCCATGGTTACAAGGTCAAGCAGTGGGAGTTCTATCGGACAGTGCAATGATGGTGAATTGTATCAACCGACAGGGAGAGACCAAAAGTCTTATGGTTTCTCAGGAGGCTCATTTGTTGGTTCACTAGGTGGAGCAGCACTTGGCAGTTATGGCAGCATCTCACATAGCTAGAATGGACAACGTGCAGACAGATTTTCTCAGTAGGCAAAAGAGGGTCCCTGGAGAATGAGAGTTGTCAGTGGAAACAATGCTTCTCTTTCGGGCCAGGTGAGGAACACATCACAACGCACTTGATAGAGTTGAGACAAAATGCCAAGGCAGCATGTTTTTTTATAATTGCAGGTGAGAACATGGAGCAGAAGGAATTGACACTCTGGTGCTGCGGTGGCCACCAGGGATTCTTTTTTACCTCATGACCATTGCTGGGCACGGTGCTACAATGCATAGCACCCGGGTGAACTGATTCTCGAGGCTCCAGAATGGCCAAGTCTGCCATGGTTCATAGACCTAGTAAACTTGACTGTGGACAGTCTGTTAAGATTCAATCATCTTCTGAGACAGTTGCACCAGAGTCCCATATTTGTGGATCAGGCAGATCACTTCTGTCTCACGGCTTTGTTTTTGAGAGGAACCATTTGAAGTAGAAGGGGTACTCCGACAATGTCATTGCCACCTTACTGCAGGCCGGATGGATTTGTGAGGCTTGATGTGTTGAACAGGGCATGCAGCATACTTGGGCTTCAATTTCCCATACCTTGATCTTTTTTCAAAAAGGTCTAGTGAGGAGTCTAGCCTATAATTTCTTATGGGTACAGGTGGCAGCTTTAGGTTTTCTTCGGGGTAAGGTGCAGGGAGTGTCCCTGGCCTCGCATCTGGCTGTGATTTGTTTTCTTCGAGGGGCAAAAAGCTTGCGGTCCCCAGTGCGGAAGGTATGTCCCTTGTGGAATCTTAATTTGGTGATAAGGGTGTTGTGTGAGGCTCTGTTTGAGTCATTGTGGAGGACGATTTGTTCAGCCAGAAGAATTTCAAAGCTTCAGATGTTGTCTTTCTTCAATTTACGGAGATTGGGGTGTCCTTGCGAAAGGTCCCCTCATTTCTACCAAAGGTTGTTTCGGCCTTTCATCTTAGTCAAACAGTGGAACTTCCTGCCTTTCCAAATTTGGATTCCTCTGTGCCACATGTTAAGAAACGTCATGTATTAGATATCAGTGGGGTTGTTAAGGGATCTCTAGGTGACTAATAGTTTCTGGAGATCGGATCATATTTTTGTGCTTTGAAAGCCAAGAAAGAGGTGCAAGGCATCCAAGGCTATAGTTGCGAGATGACTCAAGGACGCGATTAGCTCTGTGTATATTTGTAAAGGCCGTCCGGTGTCAGAGGGTCTAAGGGATCACTGAACTTTGGCACAGGCAACCTCATGGGCTGAGTGTCAGGTTTCTTCACAATAAATGTCAGGTGGCTACTTGGAAGTTGTTACATGCTTTCTCCAGATATTACCGATTGGATGTCTGGGATCCAGTCTCTAAGGGGATTGGAGAGAGTGTATTGCGAGTGAGGGCTATCACATTCCCGCCCAGTATAGGGGAGCTTGGGTTTATGCCAGGAGTCTGGATTGATCTGGGGTATGAACAGGAAATTACCTGCTAATTTTCATTCCTGGAATACCACAGATCAGTCCAGAATCCCGCTTGTTCAGTAAAGCCTGCTTGTCATGGCAGTTTGGTTACATGATCTTCTGCTTAATGTTGGAACAAGTTTTCCATAGAGGTTCCACCTGCTTGTTGAGGGGGGTTGAGGGCCTCAGTTATTGTTCTAGTTATTCTCATCTCTTGGCTTGGGCACAGGTCATACTGAGGGACTGCAGGTGGCACTCTAGGTTAAGTAGAAGTGTCAGTAAAGCTTTCTTCTCTGTCTCTATCTGCTGGCAGGGAGGCAAAACCCAGGAGTCTGGACTGATCTGTGGTATTCCAGGAATGAAAATTAGCAGATAAGAACCAATCTTCTTTTTTTCCCCATCTTGTGGCCTGCACAACTTTGCAGTACTGTTTTCTGGACAGTACCCCATTGGCTGTCAAAAGGAGCATAACTAAGTGAAGAAAGATTTGAGCAAGCCGATTTTAGACCAGTTGTGATGGAGCAGGGCAGGAAAGAGGCTTTTATTACAGGAATTTCTCCTGCCTTCTGCTCCTTAGATTGTCAAGGCTTGAACCTTAGTTGCAGATCAATCATGCACCCCTCAATACCATCCTAATGAATTAAGAATGTTTATGAAAGATGCATGAATGGTCAGTAGATATGAATCAAGTCTGGATGATTGGTGCTACTGTTCACAAGTTTTAGATTTATGTTTAATGTAATCATTTTGTATATGTGTTACTGTTAGGAAAATGCATCCCTGATCAGCCTGTATTGGATTCATTACCTCCACAAGGATGTCATAAAAATCCATAGCTTTATCTGGCCACCTTTTATGTCTGAGTTAAGCATTTCTCTCATCAACTATTTTGATCAGTTTGGATAGGGACAAATAATCTAAAGGTTTGACTTGGCATGGCACAGCAATCCAGTAATTACTTTTTAAAACATACGACGGGCTTTGTAATCTGAAATCTCTGTTTTGTTCCTCCATGTTTTATATCAGTATGCTGTCTTGGTTTTCAAATGCCAGCAATATTTTGGAACATGGGAAGTCTCTTTTTGGTGTGTGTGTTTTTCCTTCTGTACTTTAGAGTCAGTCTTGAATCATATAAGTGACTAATTTTGGTGGCTGTGGGGGATTATTACAAAACTTAAGAATAAGACATGGAAGGGGACCTGAGTGTTGGGTAAAGTATTGTAAGAATCAAAGTTGAAACTGAGAAGTCCTAAAATGGCTTACCAGCATTTTAAACAGATTTTGAGCATTCTTATGATACACATGAGGGCAAAAGTGGGTAAAGAAATCCAAGTAAAAGACAGGGTAGATAAGAACTTAAATTCCTATATGCAACCCAACACCAAGTGGAAGAATCTCAGCTGGGCAGACTAGATGGATTAATTTAGTCTTTATCTGTGTTATTATAAGAATACCAGATCGCAGTTTAATAGATTTAGAGGTACAGCAGCTGATGCATATTTTGCTGCCAGAAAGTTAAAATCCTGGACAGCTTGAAGAAGGGATGTTAATTGAAAGGTGCAGAAAATTGCTTGCACTCTATGTTCCTTTATAGAAAAGTATCTTTTGTTCTAGTATCACTCAAGATATAAAAAGTACATTTCTGTGTTTATTTCCAAATACTGACTCAGCCTTCTTACAAAATTAAGTCTGAAAAAAATACCCCATGCTGTAATTTCCATTAAGCCTGAAACATTGACCTTTAAATGTGATGTCACTGTATGCGATAACAACAGGCACATTACCGGCTGTCAGTGGGTGAGAAGGAATAGTTTGTAGTTTTGAAAGGAACCCAGTTGTTTTACATTCTAAATGTATTTTTATGGTCACAATGTCACCTGTTTTGAAATCTTTAAATAACTGCCTTCTGCAACAGAAGCAATCTGTAACTTTTAAACCCACCTAAGGTTCTTCCCACTAACATGGATCTTAACTCTTTCTTACCATATAAGGCCAGACCCCAGTCTTTCTGGAGCCCACATCAATCGGACTCAGGTAGAACCTATGTATTCAGAATTCCATTATGGGTACTTCCATTACAAGCATTGGCCAGGAATTATTGTTAAAGTATGCTGCTAAGTACAGAAATTAAGAATCTCAAGTCAATGGGGCAAAGATAAGTTTAGTGCAAGCGTAGAACAAAGTTTAGAGAGTCTCCAAGTCAGCCTGCTGGCACAGTTTTGAAGTTGTGCACCTTTTGCCCAAGATTTTAATTTCCTTCAGTTTCTGGAAGGAAAAAATTCCAGCGAGAAAACATCAAGCAAAAACGTGGGCACAAAGCACCCTGGGACTCCTGACAGATTCTTAAATTTTGTTCTGTAATATAAAAATCCTGGTGTGGTTTTGCACAAGATTTTGCTTGCAGTGTTTTTTTCTTTGAAAATTTTCCTCTCATAAGTTAATGGAAAATTAAAACCTTGGGCAAAAGACATACAGTTTCAGAATTGTAGCAGCCGTCTGACTTATAGACTCTTTGCAGTTGTTTTGATCCAAAACTTTAATTTGACCACCAGAGTTAGAAGTAGATTTTATGTAAAATAACTGAAAAGTACTGGAAAAATGAATATTCAGTTATATCTAATCATATACTGACTGCATGTCATATCTGAAGTTCTTGCTTCCAATGCTAAAGCCGGTATGAATGTGTCTGTCCACTGCCTTCTCTTTTTTACAACAGATCAACCTCAGAAAAGCAGGCGGCTCAACACTAAAACTTGCTTTGGGGATGCACAGAGCAGAAGTCAGTGTGAATGCCTACGTTAAACAAATTATTCTATTATGAAAAAACATTTTGGGAATGCATAACTCACTTCTGCTTATGATATCATTATACATATACTGATATGGAACCCATGTTACAAGACAGTAAATACGTTTTTTAAGTGTTATTTTAATAAAGCATGCGATGTAATTCACAAATATTTGTAGAATTTGGAGTGAAAATACTAAATTTGTTAGGGAGATACGCTTATGCTTATATTTGAAGAAGCAAGGCCACTTCTTTCTCTGCTGAAACTAAATTGTAGTAAGTAGAGTAAGTAGGGGGGCTCCTAGGGACAGAGTAAGACTTTGTTATATTTTTGGACTATTTTGTAAATGATGATCCAACCAATGACTTTGCCACTCTCAAGTCCTTGTAGAGGAGCTCAGAGGGTCTGTGATTCCAGGCTCAGGAGTTTCTCCCTGCTCAGGTAACTTCTTAACTTGAAGCTCCAGTTTTAGCTGTTCTGTCCTTGCATGAAAGCCAGACAGATGGACATTGCTTCACTTCTTGTCCCACCTCAAGTAAGTTTTGCAGCAGATAGGAGGCTCTGCTGATTTCATTTTCCCTATAGGTAGTCCTTCTCATCTTGCTCTGATGAGAGTTATGGTGACCATCGCTTAATGTTTTCCATATAGATCAACTAGGTAGTGCAGGGATTTCTAGTGACTAAGAGAATAGAAACGTTGTCGCCTCCAATGCTGCTTCTTTTCTATAATACTGTCTTAAGAGCAGTATAGTGCTTTTTTCTCCCTATCACCAGATGTTATCCAAGCTACTTCAGTAGCTAATTAGCTATTGCTCAACCAGTTCCCAAGAAATGTGATTACTTAAAGGTATTTAGTCTCACAGTGACAGTAATAACATTAATAAATTACAGAACTGATAAAGCTATTCTTTTCTATGGACTTTGCTGTTTTTGTTAATTAGCAATATCTGTTATTTTACAGGTTTAACATTTCAAAATACAAAATGAGTGATCAAATAAAATTTATTGTTGAGAAGCTCAATAAGGAACCCTTTAAGAAGAACTACAATTTAATTACATTTGACTCACTGGAGCCCATGCAGCTTTTGCAGGTTCTCAATGATGTTCTTTCAGAAATTGACCCAAAGGTAAGAGTTCAGTTGAAGTTCTTGGGAATTGAAAGGATATTAAGATGTTTTAAAAATGGCTAAACTCTGCTACAGTAAACTGACTTAGGGCCTCATTTTCCAAAGCTATCGCAGGCTTGCGCTGTTAGCGCAAGCCTGCGATAGCTAGCGAAAGTAGCGCAGGTCTGCGCTACTGAAATCGGGGCGGAGTCGGTCACCGGAGTCGACTTCGCGAGGACAGCGCGCCAAGCGAAATGGTAAGGCCCTTTTCGCTCTCTATTTCGCGCCCAATAACTACACCTTCTATGGTGTAGTTATTGGGCGCGATGCCGGCAGCGATCGCACTGCGGCGGTGCGATCGCTGCCGGTCCGCCCCCCCGCTTCGGCCCCCGCCCCCCTGTTAGCGCGATTTTCTAAAGTATCTCAGGCCTGCGATACTTTAGAAAATGAGGCCCTTAGTGTAGTGTATTCCAGTGAGTCAGAAGCTGTTAATATGAAGTCATCTTCTTTATGTAATACTGCAACACTTCCAACATAGTTCACAGTGTATCACTGTAAAGTCCATGGTTTCTACTCTTTCAGAAAAAAGAAATATGCAAGGAGTAAATCTCCATGGGAGGGAGTCAGTATTGAAGCCAGAATTGAGACCATGTTATTTAATGTTAAATAATGTATTCATCCTGCATGGATTTACAGATATACATGGAGAGACCACTCTCTTGATATAGTAAAATTCTGGATATAGTGAACTTTTTTTTGTAAATGAGCAAAGACTGCCAAAGTGTCATATCTTTACTTTTACTAAATTTGTGAAAAAAAGTAATCCTTGCTACCGTTTCAACTTTATTCAAACTTTGCGAATATACAAGAAATCTAAGCAAGGTACAACAAAATATACAGGCATAAATATTTATTTATACACAATATACAATTTTAAAAAATAAAAATTAGCAAATAAAATCACACACAAAATATAGCACATAACACTATAAAACATTAATGCAATCTAAGAAGAGTACTACAGAAAGAAACCCCCTAAATATATAGAATAAAGTGAAGGCTTGAATGAATAAAAAAAAAAGTCTCCACTAATTCCTAAAATCAGTATAATTGGATGTATTCCAAGCCTGTAATGGTAAATGGCTCCACAAATATGAGCCTATTCAGGAAAAAGCAAGTTTCCTGTGGAATTCAGTCTTATGTGATGAACATGCTGTAATAGAAAGGGAGAAAAATATCTGCCTTGGTAGAAGATGCTGTTGTTTTTCAGGGTTCTTTTACATACAGTATTTAATTCTCTTCTTTTATCAGGTGCCAGCTTCCATGTGAAACTCAGCAGCTATGGTGTAGCAATTCTTGTAGCTTTTCTCCTGGTTTTCCCCCATGTTTCCAGATCGTTTTTTTTTTTTTTTAATTGTATATTTGGCTGGCAGTTTCTTCCCGCCCCCTTTGGGTTTCCAGCTTCATTGGAACTGGCTTCTGTTGGGAGACAGCACCATGAGTTTTAATTTGCAGCCCTACCAGGGTTATTTTCCCCTGTTTTTATAACCTTTCCTAGCCCAGCCATTGCAGTGACTGTTCTTAGCTAAGAGCCACAGACTGTGGTTCCCTCCAGAATTTGGTACACAGTTGGTACGCAGTTGGCTAAGACTTAGCACTCCCAGGAGCTATGAACATTGGCTCTGTGAGGAATGGCCGGGTAATATCCTCCGGGCTGGAGAAGTTAGCACACTGTCTCCAGCCTTTTCTTCTACAATTTTACTTTATTAATTAAAACAGCAAAACAATATTCACAACAAGTGAATACCTTGGCAGTACTCTTTCCAACTCAAATACCTAGAGAGGGTCAGGAGCTCCTACTCCTGATGACATGGGGCCTCCTTATCCCTGTTGGGCTTACACTCTTATTTCTTTCTAGTTGGTCACACCCTCTGAGCTCCTTCTGCCCAGCAGGGTCCCACTCATAGAGCATTCTCCCTTTTGGGGATTTAAGGTGGACCAGGCATCTAGCTTGGTCCTACACAGGTTTATAGGGGAAAATAGGGGTACTCTCAATACCCCTCCCCTCAGCTTGGGCCTGTTGGCCCAAGCATCCTCACTTTCCCTGGTTTCTAACCAGGGCAGTGCTTCATTTCACCACTCCCTCTCATCTGACCTCTCGCCAACTGGGCTTGAGCCTGGGATTCTAGGGTCCTGCTCACCCCCATCCAGTAGGGTTACCCTAGCCAGCACTACAACCACCACCTAGTGCACCGTTCGCGCAGTGTGCACCCCCAGTTTTTGCATTGAGTCCTTCACTGGCTCCGGGTTCAACTTCCATCCTGACGGAGCTTCTTGGGCTGGCTGAAGATATTAAGTGCTGATTTCTCTGGTATCAACTGTGAATGCTTCCTGGCGTTTAGTGTCTTCTTTGTGGTGCCACCCCTTTGGCTCCTCGGCAGTCCCTGTTTTCTGGAGTTTCCATAGCTCCCTTCTGTGGGGTTCTCTGCAGTTTCTTCCTCTGTGATCCCCACAGCATCTCCCTCTGGGCTCTCTTATGTTTTCTCCCTCCGGGTTTTCTCCCTTGCCTTCCTCTGGGGTATCTGTGGCACCTCCGTCCGGGGTCTTTGCTGCGCCTCCCTCTGAGGTCTTTGTGGCCCCTCCCGCAGGAGTCTCGGCAGCTCCCTCTGGAGTCTCTATAGCACCTCGATCTGAGGTCTTCACTGCGCCTCCCTCTGAGGTCTTGGAGGCAATGGCTCTATCTGGTTTTCCTGCCGTGCCACTGCTAGGCCAATCAGTGCTGCATCCCACAGGCCACTTTATACCGCCCCTTTCTGGGCACTCTGGGTTGCCACTTCCCAGCAAGGCTACAAAGCTCCACCTTGAGCTCTCTGTTGCCTTCAACAAAGTCTTTGCAGAACTTAGCCCTTGGCCCTTCTCCTGCTCAGTTGCCTTCTTTGTAGTGGGCTCATGCCCCTCAGGGTCTGCTTTGGCATGAGCCAGGTTGTCGCTTCCTAAGTTCCCTGACATGGACTCCCATTGCAGGCTTGAGCAGTTGTTAGGTGCCTCCTTCAGCTGCTGGCTTTCTCCGGGTTTTCTGCAGTGGCTTTCTTAGGTTGATTGCCAGTGCTTCTCTCTACTCCCAGGCAGCGCAAGCTCCCCTTTATGCAGGAGGCGAAATAGGCACAGTGTGCTTCCAGCTTCTTTTGACTCTTAGTCCAGAAAACTGGGTTTATGATGCTCTCCTGAGATTGCCTTTTTCCCTCCTCCAGCTGCTTCTGGCATTCCAGCACTTGCAGACTTGCTTCCGTCATGCTTCCAAACTGCTGCATTCTGGTGCTTTTTCTCTCTCTCTTTTTTTTCCCCCTCTCTTTTCAGAGCCTGAGCTTATTAGGGCCAGGACCTGTGCACACACACTGATTTCTTCAGTCTATAGAGGGACCACACCCTGTTTCAGTCCAGTGCACAACTGTGAGATTTTGTTTTCTCTGTGCTACACTTTTTTTTTTTCCCAAAACAAGTAAACAAATAAAATAAAAGTAAAACAAAACCTGCCTCACCGGCTCTTATTATACTTTGATACAGGCCCTAACTTTGGACAGAACTTGTCTCTTTAGTCCACAGAAAACCTAAATCTGCTTCTCTCCAGACCCCACCGACCACTCTCTGCTTTAAAGGCAGTTCCACTTTTCTCCTCTCTGCTCTGCAGTCCTAGCAGCATTGCTTGGCTTCAGTGTGCTCTGTAAACCACACCCTTTTGTCTTAAACTGCTAGTGGCAGGTCACACAACAAACAAAGTTATCCCAGGACAAGCAGGATGCTAGTCCTCACATATGGGTGACGTCACTGACGGAGCCCTATTGCGGGAAAACTTTCTGTCAAAGTTTCTAGAAACTTTTGACCAGCCCTGTGAGGCCACTGAGCATGCCCAGCATGCCATGATATTCTCTGCCACAGGGGTCTCTCTCTTCAGTCTTCGTTTTTCCGCGCTGCTGTAGGCATCGCGGAATAGGAGCCGTTGCGAGTCTCTCACAACAATTTCTGACTAAAAAGTCGTATTTTCAATAATATTTTCTCCCATTGGGATCTCTCGGGGTTTCCACTGGCTGGTGAGTACCTCTGTCTCGTTTTACTCTTTGAGTAAAACAGAATTTTTTCTCTCACAATTTTTCTCATTTTGTCATCGACAGCCGTCGATCAAAAATGGCTTCGAGCTTCAAAAAATGCCCTATATGTAACCGGACAATGTCCATCACTGACCCACACCTCGAGTGTGTGATGTGTCTAGGTCAGAATCACGACATCAACACCTGCCCAAAATGTGTGGAGATGACGGTGAAGGGATGGAAGGTTTGTCAAGAGAAAATGGAACATTTATTCCATCTCCAGCTTCAGCCATCTCCCTTGATGTCGTCGAATTCGTCTCCGGTCGGAGTTCCCAAACGTATTTTGATCAAAAAACATTGTCCGGAAGGCTTAGGGGATCATCCGTCTCCAGCGTCGTCGTTGGCATCGATGAAGTTAATCGGCGAACATAAAACAAAGCATCGTCATCGACACCGATGTCCATCGACGTCTGAATCATCTCTTCCCCCAGAAGAAACGAGCGCAAAGCGGCCACGGAGCCAGGAAACGCCAGTTCCTTCAACTCCTGGGCTTGTTCAAAAGGATACGTCGATTCCTGAACCTCCACAGGGCTCTGTGGAGGATCTGCCAGCACAGCCTCTGCCACCGCGTACAACTGCTCTGACTTCATCAGTTGTAACGCCGGAATTGTCTGATATTATCAGGCAAGCGGTCATCCAGGCTCTTAAGGGAAGAGCAAGTAACTCCGACGCTTCCGCCGATGCCTTCAGCATTGTTGCCGGTAACATTACTGATGCCGATGGTTACACCGATGCCGGTGACAATACCGATGCCGGTGCCAGGATCGAAGTCGATTCCTGCACTGAGGATGATTACTACATCGACATCGATTTATGCGCAGATACCGACGGATTCATCGATGCCGACCTCGATGCCAACCCCATTGACGTCTTCAACACGTTACTTGCACTTCCATCGATACCAACCTCCTTGCCATCGATGCAGCCGTCGTCTGGGGATCCAGAACGACATGATTTGGCATTTTTCCAAAGTCTCTTGAAAAGATATCAAGAAGTTATCGATGCCCTTCCACCAAAACCATCAGAGGACACTTCTCTAAGAATACCCTCTGATGATCTGCAACCAGGACCTTCGGGCCTTCATCAACAACCAAGACCTTCCCCACTCTCTCCATATAGGGATGATCCATATGACTCTTGGGATGATCAACATACTGATACATCCTCTGAAGCATTCATATCTGAGCCTTCACCCCCAGAACAAAGAAAAAAGTCTCCACCAGAGGATTTGTCTTTTACCACCTTCATTCAAGAGATGGCAGACACCATACCCTTTACCCTGGTTGTGGAAAAAGATACCAGACAGCAGGCATTGGAGGTACTTCAATTTGTCGACCCTCCAAAGCAGGTATTGGCTATACCAATACACGAGGTTCTTCTGGATCTTCAACATCGAATCTGGGAGCACCCATGCTCTGTCTCTGCTGTTAATAAACGAGTAGATACCACATATCTGGTGCAGGTCGCTCCTGGATATCAAAAATCGCAGCTTCCACACCAATCGGTAGTAGTAGAATCTGCCCCAAAGAAGTCAAAACTAATTCGTCTACACTCTTCAACCCCCCCCAGGTAAAGATCAGAGATATCTAGACTCCCTGGGAAGGAAGGTATATCAAGGGGCTATCCTGAATATCAGAATTTCCTCTTATCAACTCTACATGACACAATATCAGAGGAATCTGTGGAAACAGATGCAGCAGTTCATCACATCTTTACCACAGCAACCCCAGGAAGCAGCATAGGCAATTATACATAAAGGCCTAGAAGCTGGGAAGCATGAGGTAAGGGCAGCTTACGATAGCTTCGAGACAGCTTCCAGAACAGCGGCTGCTGGAATTAGTGCTAGGCGTTGGGCATGGCTTAAGGCCTCTGACCTTAGGCCTGAGGTCCAAGACAAACTTGTTGATTTGCCATGTGTTGGAGACAACCTATTCGGTTCCAAGGTCCAAGATGCCATGGCACAACTAAAGGAACATTCTGAGACCTTACGCCAACTGTCACAAGTTCCACAGGAACCCTCTGCACAGCCATCTCGTCATCCTGCCAGACATGAATCCAGATGCCCATACCACCGACAACGATGTTACTACCCTCCAGCATTGAGGGGCAGATCCACTAGGCTGCAACAACGTTCCCAGGCCAGACAACCAAGGACTGCTCGCCCTCAGCCTCCGCCACAGACAGGACCCGCTGCTGGCTTTTGAAATGCAGACCAGGGAACAAATCCATCTCCTCAACCCTCGAGCACATCTACCAGTAGGAGGCCGAATATCCTATTTTTACAACCATTGGATAAAAATCACAACAGACCAATGGGTACTTTCCATAGTAGCTTGAAGTTACAAACTCAATTTCCTCTCAATTCCACCAGAATCTCCACCGTGGTCATATCTGCAGAACGAATCTCACATAATTCCTCTACAAGCAGAATTATCCACCCTCCTGAGAGCCAGAGCTATACAACTGGTGCCCCGGACTCAGCAGGGCAGAGGATTCTACTCCCGTTATTTTGTCATTCCAAAGAAAACCGGAGGCCTACGTCCCATCCTAGATCTCAGAAATCTCAACAAATTTCTGAAGAAAGAAAAGTTCAGGATGGTTGCTCTAGGCACCATGCTTCCACTTCTTCAAACAGGAGATTGGCTTTGTTCTCTGGATCTTCAAGACGCTTACACTCACATTCCAATATTCCCTCCTCACTGCAAATATCTACGCTTCATGGTCGGTCATCAACATTTCCAATACAGAGTTCTGCCATTCGGACTTGCCTCTGCTCCCAGAGTATTCACAAAATGTCTGGCAGTAATTGCAGGTCACTTGCACAAGGAAAGTGTTCGTGTTTTTCCATATTTAGACTACTGGCTCATCAGAAGTCAATCTCAACAAGGAGCTCTCACTTCTCTCAGTCGAACAATTTCTCTACTTCACTCCATGGGTTTTCTCATCAACTATCAAAAATCCCATCTCACTCCATCTCATCTACTTCAATTCATAGGTGCAGACTTGAACACTATCCTTTCTACCCGAGGATCGGGCAAACACACTTTCCCTCTGGGCAAGCTCCATTTACTCACAGAAACAAGTGACAGCTCATCAGTTTCTGACCTTACTAGGCCACATGGCCTCCACGGTTCATGTCACTCCTATGGCACGATTAGCCATGAGAGTAACTCAATGGACTCTAAGATCACAATGGATCCAAGCCATTCAACCACTACATTCTCCAATCCAAGTCACCCACCGACTACATTCATTTCTACTATGGTGGGCGAACAAGGACAACTTGCGCAAGGGCCTACCCTTCCAGCAACCAGTCCCACAGATAACTTTAACTACAGATGCATCCACCTTGGTTGGTGAGCTCACATAGACAATCTCCAGACCCAGGGTACTTGGACAAAGCTCGAAGCAACTTTTCAAATAAATTTTCTGGAACTTCGAGCTATACTTTATGCGCTGCATGTGTTCAAGGACTGCCTCTCACACAAGACTATTCTAATCCAAATGGACAACACAGTAGCCATGTGGTACATCAACAAACAGGGAGGTATGGGTTCGTATCTCCTTTGTCAAGAAGCTGCACAGATTTGGGACTGGGCCCTAACACACTCAATGTTTCTCCGGGCCACTTATCTGGCAGGCATTCAAAATGTGCTAGCGGATCGACTCAGTTGTCAATTCCAACCACACGAATGGTCCCTGGATCCCTCAGTGGCAACCAGGATCTTTCAGCGTTGGGGTCAACCAACAATAGACCTCTTTGCCTCACACCTGAATCACAAAGTGGACAGATTCTGTTCCCTACACAAACAGAAAAGCCAGCCAGCCAAGGACGCCTTTGCTCGCCCTTGGAACTCAAGCCTTCTATACATGTATCCTCCAATACCGCTAATAACCAAAACTCTAGTGAAGCTGCAACAGGACAAGGGGTCCATGATACTCATAGCCCCGTATTGGCCTTGACAAGTATGGTTTCCCACACTTCTAGACCTCTCAATCAGGGACCCAATTCGTCTGGGAGTAGCTCCCACTCTCATAACTCAGGATCAGGGTCGGTTGCGCCATCCCAACCTTCATCCCTATCCCTGACAGCATGGATGTTGAAAGCTTGATCTTACAACCAGTCAACCTTTCAACTAATGTATCTCAAGTCTTATAGCTTCACGTAAACCTTCCACACAAAATAACTATTCCTCCAAATGGAAAAGGTTTACTTTATGGTGCAGGCAAAAGAGTACAGATCCTTTCACCTGCCCCACTACTTCTCTACTAGACTACTTATACCATCTTTCAGAATCTGGTCTCCAGACTTCATCTGTAAGAGTACACTTAAGTGCAATCTCAGCTTACCATAACAAGATGGGAGATGCACCAATATCCATACAACCTCTTGTCAGTAGGTTTATGAGAGGTTTAACTCAACTTACACCAATTCAGCCACCTATCACAGAATGTGACCTGAATTTGGTCTTAACAAGACTCATGCGTTCTCCTTTCGAATCCATGAATTCCTGTGATCTCAAATTTCTCACATGGAAGACTATCTTCCTCATAGCCATTACATCGGCTAGAAGGGTTAGTGAGTTACAAGCTCTTGTCACGTACTCACCCTACACAAAGTTCTTACATGACAGAGTGGTTCTCCGTACACGTCCAAAATTCCTTCCCAAAATAGTTACGGAATTCCACTTGAACCAATCCATAGTTTTACCCACATTCTTTCCAAGGCCTCATTCTCACCAAGGAGAACGGGCTTTACATACCTTGGACTGTAAACGTGCGCTAGCATTTTACTTAGACCGCACTGCAGTCCACAGGAAATCCACTCAACTCTTTGTATATTATGATCCAAACAAACCAAGAAAAGCAGTGGGTAAACATACTCTTTCCAGCTGGTTTGCATACAGTTTTGCTACGAGAAAGCAGGCCTCCCTCTCCAAGGGCGAGTAAAGGCACATTCAGTAAGGGCAATGTCAACCTCAGTAGCACACTATCGTTCAGTGCCAATAATTGACATATGTAAAGCAGCAACATGGAGTTCTCTTCACACCTTTGCAGCTCATTACTGTTTGGACAAAGAAGGACAACAAGATTCAGCCTATGGACAATCTGTCTTAAAGAACTTGTTTCCAGTTTAATCCCAACTCTTTCTACATCCAACCTGCTGTGATCTTCGGCTGCCTCATTTTCACCAACAGTACTTCACTATTGCTTCACTACAAAATGAGTCAGCCTGTAGCTTGCTAATCACCCATATGTGAGGACTAGCATCCTGCTTGTCCTGGGATAAAGCAAAATTGCTTACCTTGTAATAGGTGTTATCCCAGGACAGCAGGATGTAGTCCTCACGAAACCCACCCGCCACCCCACGGAGTTGGGTCCGATACATTTTATTATTTTATTTTTGCTAAAGCTTATTGCTACATACGAGACTGAAGGGAGACCCCTGTGGCAGAGAATATCATGGCATGCTCAGTGGCCTCACAGGGCCAGCCAAAAGTTTCTAGAAACTTTGACAGAAAGTTTTCTGTGATAGGGCTCCGTCCAGTGACGTCACCCATATGTGAGGACTACATCCTGCTGTCCTGGGATAACACCTATTACAAGGTAAGCAATTTTGCTTTTTCTTCCTTCCTTCTGGAGGCTTTGGCTTTTCTCTGTACCAGGTTTTAAAGAAAAAATCTCAGGCATGACACCATTTATGAGATGGCTGAGCAATATCCTCTGGGCTGGAGCAGTTAGCACGCTGACTCCAGCCTTTTCGTTTTACTTTATTAAACTTTATTAATTCAAACAGAAAGCAATATTCACAACAAGTGCCTACCTTGGCAGTACTCCTTTCCAATTCAGATACCTAGAGAGGGTCAGGAGCTTCTAGTCCTGGAGACACTGGGCCTCCCTATCCCACGGGCCGATACAGTAAAGTCTGCGGGAGAGCGGGCAAACGCCCGCTCTCCAGGCGCGCGCACCGGCCACTCGCCGGTGCACGCGATTCAGTATTTAAATTAGATCCGGCAGTAGATCCGGGTAAAAGGAGGCGCTAGGGACACTAGCGCGTCCCTAGCGCCTCCTTTTTGACAGGAGCGGCGGCTGTCAGCGGGTTTGACAGCCGACGCTCAATTTTGCCGGCGTCGGTTCTCGAGCCCGCAGACAGCCACGGGCTCGGAAACTGGACACCAGCAAAATTGAGCGTCTGGTTTTCGGTCCGACAGCTGCGGGCCGAATTCAAATTTTTTTTACTTTTTTTACTCTTCGGGACCTCCGACTTAATATCGCCATGATATCGCCATGATATTAAGTCGGAGGGTGCACAGAAAAGCAGTTTTTACTGCTTTTCTGTGCACTTTCCCGGTGCCGGAAGAAATTAGCGCCAACCTTTGGGTCGGCGCTAATTTCTGAAAGTAAAATGTGCGGCTTGGCTGCACATTTTACTTTCTGTATCCCACGCGCATACCTAATAGGGCCCTCAACATGCATTTGCATGTTGAGGGCCCTATTAGGTGCCGCGGGTTGGACGCGCGTTTTCCTCCCCTTACTGAATAAGGGGTAAGGGAAAATGCGCGTCCAATAGCAGGCTAACAGTGCGCTCCGTCGGAGCGCACTGTACTGTATCGGCCTGCCAGTTAGGCTTACACTCTTATTTTCTTCTAGTTTCTCCTCCTACCCAGCAGGGTCCTGCCCATTTAGCATTCTCCCTTTTGGGGATTTAAGATGGATCAGGCATCTAGCCTGGTCCTTCACAGGTTTATAGGAGAACTCTCTTACAGGCTCCATTTGCATAGCTGCCCCTTATGGGACCAGGGAACCTGGGAATTGAACCTGGGTCTTGCACTAACCCACTAGACTGGCTTTTTGATGTCATCATCCCAGGTAGCTCTCTGCTTTCCTCTCTCATGCCCTCTAGTACTAGATTAGCTAATCTGCCACTAGAGCTGTTGAGAACACAAAAAATTAGAAGTAGCACAAAACTGCTATGAGCAGTAGCATAAATTGTTAAGGTTAATCTCCTTTGTGTGTACTATGTGTCCAATATACGGTATGTGTGGTGTATTATCCTTTGCTTAGAAATTTTATTTCTGTTGTGAGCTTTATGCTGCAGACTAAAATTGAAATAAAAATACCAAGCCTTAGGTTCATATAACTATATCTTGTGAGACTTCATGTATACAGATATATTGTATTACTTGTGATTAAAATATCTCAGTTTAGATACAAGTTACTTATTTTAAAATATGATCTGTGAATAAATATTTGTTTAATTTTCTTGGCATATCAGCATACTGTTGACATACGAGAGGAGATGCCAGATCAGACAGCAAAGCGAATGCTGAATCTTCTAGGTATTCTTAAGTACAAACCTCCAGCAAATACAGGGGACATGTAAGTACTATAATAGAAAAGGAATGAATGAAACAAAGTAATGTTTATATAGTTGAGACTGAAGATAGCTGTTATCAAGTTAAACTTCAGTTCGTTACGGTGGTGGCCTATGAAAGGTTATTCCCATGTTCTCATAGCTAGTGCACACTGCTTTCTTATAGGTACCCAAGTTCAGAAGCAACTTCAGTATTCCATGCCCTAATTATCTGTGGCTAGGAGAATCATGGAAAAAGCACTTGCAGCTTTGAGAAGAGGTCATTTTGCACTGATCATGAAATGTTCCTAGCCCTTTTTTTTTCGTCCTGCAGACCAGTCTAGATAAATGGAAATACATTCGCTCACTGCTAGGTGGAGGCAGAGAACGTCTTCCTTCTTTTTCTGACATCAGCCTATATATTCTGGGATAGCCGGGTGCTACAATCAGCGTTTCTCTGCCTCCAGCTGCGTGGCAGCGATGCTGGGATAGCAAAACAAAAAAAGGAGGAGAGAAAGGGAAAGAGCTAGTGGCAAAGGGTGCACAGGTAAAACTGTTCTTTCTTCTCAAGTCCAATCCCATTTGGGACTGGCAGGACTTTATTTCTTGCCCACATAGTGCTGAGCCAAAAACAAAGGAGGCAAGCAACTGAGAAACACTACGGGAGAAGCACCTTCAAAACCTCACAGAGCGATGGTGGAGAGAGGTAGAAAATGCCTCATCTGTGGAAATCACAAGCAGAGCTCAATAGTAGGCTATTTCTGCATGTGGTGTGATACATGCCAGGCCTCTAGAGAGAAGCAGGTATGAAAAGGAACAGGAGAGGTGGAAAGTCGGAGTAGTGGGATAACCACAAAAGGTGTGTTTTGGGGGCAGGAGCCAACACCTGCACAGCAGGAAGTCCTGGGGGAGGGACAGCAGCCAAGGAAAAGGACCTCTGACTGGGGCAGCAAAGCCAACACTGAACACAAGGGGGCATATGCAATACGAGCGCATAGAAAATGGGCGCTCTCATTGAGCGCCCGTTTTCCTAACACTCTGGTGGGGAGGCTGGTTCTGTTTTCTTTATATTTTGTTATTTTGGTAACATTCTCTTTTTTTATGGGACTTGTAATGCTTTTCTAAGTTTCGCTGATCATTTATAGTCTCCATATATATGCCTAAATTTATAAGGTTCACTGTCAAAACAGTCTCTGTTGTGCTTACATGACCTGCTTGACGGAGAAGCTGGTAGCTCCACATGTCTGTTCCTCCTATGGTTATTCTGGATTTGTGGCTAGGTACCAGCAAATCTTGAAAGGGGAAGGATTGGTGGGTGGGGGGGGGGGGAGAGGGAGAAGGGTTATTTTGTTTTTCTTTTTCTGATATGGATCCATAGGGGGCACTTCTGCTATAGGCTTTGCCATCTCACAGTTTTTTCACTGGCCGATATGGAAGTGGGGAGGACATTCTTTGTGGAGATTTTGTCTTTTGCAGATGGAGGGGAAGGAGAGATATTCTGTGCAGCTGTGGGGTGGTTGGGTGTAGCTCTCTATATTATTTATTTATTTATTTCGGATTTTTATATACCGACATTCTCAATACAAGTATCGAATCAGGTCGGTTTACATAGAACAATAACTGTCGCAATAAAGGCGTTACATTAAACAGCGTTTCTTAACATATATTTTCTTAACATATCACATATAAATATAACTATAAATACAACTTATATTCTTTTTTTTTCTTTTCTACTATGACTTCTTTTAAGGCTGTATCATTGAATGTACAGGGCCTCAATATTCTTCGATAACGACATCTCCTTTATATAGGCTCCAAGCTGCATTTGTACTTGCAAGAGATGCATCTTAAGCATAGCTACGACTCTTTGATATGCTCTGATAGATTCCCAAACTGATTTTGGGCAGTTAGCTCACCTCTAGCGAAGTACACTGGGGTAGGTATTTTGATAAGTAAGGATGTTATTTTTTAGTATAAATCCTATATCTCTGATCCTGGGGGGAGATATTTTATTCTGGTTGTCAACATAGATGGGGAACTTTATACTTTAGTTAGTGTTTATGCCCCTAATTCCCAACAGGAGGCCTTTTTCAATTCCCTAATAGCTCTTCTACAGATAAAGGCCGAAGGTTTTTTACTAATGGGGGAGATTTTAATGTTACCCTGAATCCTGCTCTTGATAACTCTTCGAGCCACAGTAATGGTTCTAGTTCTTCCAGGGCTGCTTTAAAATTATTACTATCTCAGGGGAATTTAATAGATGTCTGGAGGTCTCACAATCCTAGTTCTTGGAATTTCATATTTTTTTATGCTCACGTCAATCCTATTCTCACCTAGAGTTTTTTTTTGGTTGATAAGGGGATTGTTAATAGAGTCTTAGAGACCAGTATTGAGTCAGTAATGTGGTCTGACCATGCTCCTGTGTGGCTCACAATTTCCTTTTCATATTATGATCAGGGTCATAATGTGGTGGGGGAAAAAACACAGTATTCCGTCTCTATTCCTCTCTGTAGATGCCGAGAGAGCATTTGATTTAGTCCATAGGCCCTTCTTATTTAAAACCCTGGGGAAAATGTAGTTAGGGGGATTTTTTCTCAATTGGCTTATATGCTAATCCTAGGGCCTGCCTCAAGATTAATGGGGGGCTATTTCGATTTGTTTCAGTGGGCAGAGGCACACAACATGGCAGGGTAAGCCACCCAAGGTAGCTAGGTGGGTTTTATTTTTATCCGAAATGAGGGGAGGTTTGGGAGTACCTAATTTGGCCTTGTACTATGCGGCTTCCCATCTTCAAGCTATAGTATTATTGAAAATGGTTACAAGGTCCTATACCGCTGGTATGACACCTGCTAGAGTACATAAGATGATTCCTTCTTTTCCTGATGTGTCCTGGAAGGGTTGACATGGGTTTGGTTCCTTTTTTCATTTATGGTGGGACTGTAAATTTATCCAAGCTTATTGGGGGGGAGGTAATCAAATGGATACAGGTTTTCTTTTGATCTCATATCACTGTGCTCCCTCAACATGCTCTACTTAATGTTCCCATCTCTCAAGGAAATAAATATATGAGATTGCTAGTATGTCACATTTGTGTTGCTGCCCGATGCGATATCGCCAAGTACTGGTGCGACACTAGGGTTCCACGGTTCCATGACACTAAACATAGATTGGAACAAGTGTATTGTTTGAACAAAATCACTGCTGCTAAAAACAAATATATGTACCAGTTTGAACAGGTCTGATCTCCCTATATCCTATGGTAACAGTCTGTGGCTGAAACCCGGTGACTGCTTTCTCATCTTTCCTCCTTACTGATGGGCCTTTTGTATTGTTACGTTGCTATTTTCTTCTCAGTGTGTCGCTTACTGATCCATATTAGATGGGTGCGGGAAGGGTTAGATAGTTATTGAATATGGGTTAGGTTGACTCCGTTGAAATTCTTAAGATTCAGTACGAACTTGTAGATTACTGGGTTTTTTTATATGCTTCCATGCAATTGCTATTCTGGGGAGAACAATAAATGGCATAAATGATTTTTATGCTTTATTTTTTCTAATAATTGTTCTCTTGGTTATTTTGTATGCTTTGCTTGTTCAGTCCTGTGATATACTTGTATCAACGTGGAAGGATTGTTATGTCAATAATTGCCATTTCTGGTATTCTTTTATCTGTAATTTTGCTATGTGAACCTTAATAAAACTCCTTAATTTTGAAAAAAAAAAGGAAAACAGGCACTCAATTTACAAGCATCCATTTTCCTAACCCGTGCACAGCCACGGGTTAGGAAACTGGACACTTGTAAATTGAGAGTCCGTTTTCCTAACCTGACCACCATCAAGACTTTTTTTTTTTTTTTTCCCTGATGCTGCTTTCTGTGGTTCCTCTTACTATCACAACGATATTAAGTAGGAAGAACCACAGAAGAGCAGTATTTTTTGCTTTTCTGGGGCGCTTTGGGGCGCTTCAATACTTAACGCCAGCTCCGGGGCTGGTGTTAATTTTTGCATGTTAAAATGTGCTCCGGGCGTACAGTGATGTTTTGCATAGGGGTAATAGCTAATAGCCTCATCTACCTTACATTTACATGCGATGAGCGCTTTTAGTTACGCACTGGTTTGGACACGCTAATCCCATTATTGCCTCGGGAGTTATTCTAGTGTGTCCAAAACACGTGTCAGGCTGTGCGCTGGGCTGAGCGCATTATATTGCATCGGCGCCAAGGTAGACCTAATTCAGGCAGGCAATGATGGGGATCCAGGCCTAGAAGACAGTGAAGAAGAAATGGATTTCATAGACATACGGAGAGATGAAAACTAAGGCCGTGATTGAAAACAGGCTCTGGAGTGGCCCCCATGCACCCCTAAGGAGAAGGGCTAAAAGGCCCTGACTGGGGAGAGAAGTAATCCGTTCCCCAGATTTTTGACAGAGTCCCTCCCTCTTGACCTATAGTTCTCAGAGTCACAGCACTTGACTTGAGAAATCCTCAGGGTTCAGGGGAGGAGTCGCATGATGAAGGTAACTTACAAGAAGGCAACAATATTGCAGTGAAGCTTTATAGAAAGGAGAAACTGGCTGCAATTATAGTAAAAATTAGAACAATCATTAAACTTAAGAGGATAAGTATCATGAGGATCGGATCCTCATGGCAATTAAGAAACTAGCCAGGGCTTCCCCTTCAGTTATCAGGGAAATGATCATGCTGCAATGTGTGGCCTCAGACATGGCCCTGAGGGTCAGGAATACAATGAGAAGATTATATACACTGCAGCAAAAGGAGATACATTATTTAAAGTTCCAAAAGTAGATGCTTTGGTCACAACAGTGATGAAGAAAACAATGATTCCAGTTGGAGGCGCAGCCCTCAAGGATGCACAGTTCTAAAGAGGTCTTTTGAGTTGGCCAGCCTGTCTCTGTGGTGGCGATATGTGATGGATAAATAGTGAGAGCAATGGTGAAATGGTTACAGCAAGGGTATGTAGGTAAAAGTGAAGTAGACACTGATGTAGATATAGAAACTGCCAAGGTAGAGTCAGGGGCAGCATTTGTGGCAGATACTTTCTAATTAAGACATCATCAAAGCAAGTAGCTGCAATGATTATGGCACAGTGGGCAACTAACTCACCCTCCAAGATTCTTTTAAGCAGGCTACCCTTTAAAGGCCACTTATTATTGTTTGGGGAAGATCTAGAAAAACTGGTAAAGAATCTAGGAGATTCTAAACCTCAGAGATTGCCAGAAAACTGAGGCTGAGGGGTAGCAAATAAGGCAATATAAGCCAGTTAGGGGGTTCATATCCACAAGAGTGGAGGACCCAAGTTAGGCCAATTTTTCAAGATAGAGGGGAAGCAGCCTTCCGAGGGATGGGAACTCTTAGAGATTCAAAATGAAGTTTTTCGGGTTCACTTCTCATTTCCTCCGGTAGGCAATTGACTAACAAGGTTTAACAAGGAGTGGATCCTGGAGGTTATTTAGCAGGGCTGTGCCCTTAAACTGGCTGCCCTTATTCCAGACAGATCCGAAATGAAGAAAGCCATGCAGTCAACAGTAGTGAAACTGCTCCACCTGGAAGTAGTAATATCAGTCCCCTAGTCCAAGGTAGGAAGGGGATGTTATTTGCTTTACTTTGTACTTCCAAAAAAAGAAGGCATGTTTCGCCCGGTATTACATCTAAAAAGAGTGAACAGATACTTTCAGGATGGAAACATTGAGTTCAATGATGGGAGCAGTAAGGCAAAGGGAGTTCCTTACCACTCTAGATTTAGCAAAAACATATCAGAATATCCCCATCAGGGAAGCACACCAGAGGTATCTGAAGTTCTCAGTCCTAGGGAACCACTATCAATTCAAGGCCATGCCTTTTGGTCTGTACATGATGCCACATACCTTTTACCATAGTTATGGTAATGGTGGCAGCTATGTTAAGGAAGGAAAGGATTCTGGTGTAACCCTTTTTGGATGACTAATTGGTGAGGACCAAGTTGAAGCTAGAAAGCAAGCAGTTCACCTTGAGGATGAAACAGCTCTTGGAGGCATTGGGGTGGGTAGTGAACAAGTCCAAGAGTTGGGGCATGTTTAATACAAAGTAAGAGAAGGCTTTCATGATTCGGGAGAGGATCTCAAAGCTGCAGGCCCAGGTGAAGAAATTGGTAGCAAGAAGGAAGTCTACCTGCAAGTGCTAGGATCAGTGGCAGCTGCCATAGATCTGATACCCTGGGTGAGGGCACACATGCATCCTTTGCAAAAGGCATTATAATAGTGGTCCCCACAGCATCAGAGTTATGAGAAGAGGCTTATTCTACCAGCAGAGACCAGGAAGAGCCTACTGTGGTGCTTGAACAATGTCAGTTTGTTAGCAGGGATAAGTTTGGATCTGCCGACATGTATGATGTTGACGGCAGATGTCAAGGGCAAGTGGTCAGTAAGGGAAGTCTCTTTGATGATAAATCAGCTAGAGATAAGAGTGATCAGGCTGGCACCTAACAGCTTTCTCCCCAGGGGGAAGAGAAATGCTGTAAGAGTGCTATCGGACAGTACAATGGCAGTACCATATGTGAACAGAAAAGGGCCACTCAGAGTCCACACTTAGAGAAGGAGATAGGAAGCCTAATGAGGTGAGCAGAAGTCTACCTAGAAGGGTTCATGCTGAGTCATATAGCAGGAACAGAAAAATGTCAGGCACACTACCTCTGTCGGCACACACTGGATCTAGGAGAGTGGGAGCTATCCAAGAAAACATTTGTGAGCATAGTAGAAGCTTGGGGGCAGCCCCGTTGGGACATCTTGGTGACCCATCAGAATGCCAAGGTTAGAAAATTTTTCAGCCAAACCAGAATAAAAAGCTCAGAAGGGATAGATTTGCTGATTCAGCCATGGCTGATGGATGAACTACTTTATGTTCCCTTCTTGGCCAATGAATTCAAGGACACTTTGCAGAATGGTGGACCGTGATGGCTGGATCCATGTGTTTCTCCTGGTGACTTTCCAGCTCTTGACCTTGCGATCATGTCTCCACCCTGCCTCTCCAAGTAAACCCATTTCCCTCTGGTGGAAGCTCTGATCGCCAAGTCCCAGTATCTGTGACAGTGTGTCCCCTAATTTGGAAAGTAGTACCAGCATGGGACATTAACCTGATGTTGAGGGCCTTAACAAAAGCACCATTTGAGCCCCTAAGATAAATATCAGTAAAGGACTTGATGTTGAAGACAGTATTTTTGGTGGCAATTTGCAAATACTCCAGTGCTGGAGCTCCAGGCACTGTCATATAGGGATGCCTACTTGACATTCTACGAGGATAGGGTCACAATCTGCACAGTCCCAGCCTTTCTACCTAAGGTAGTGCCGGAGTTCCATGTCAACCAAGAGATATATCTTCTAGCATTCAGGAGATCAGAGTGTGTTGGAACGAAGAAAATCCTGAATCTACTGGATATTAGGAGAGCTCTGTTGCAATATCTTAAGGTTACAAATGATTTTAGGAAGTCTGACAGACTGTTTGTCTTGTTTGGGGGCAAAGAAAGGGCCAGGTGGCATCCAAAGCATTAATTACAAAATAGATCAAGGAAGTGATTATATTGACCTATATTAGGGAAGGCAGACAAGTACCACCCAAATTAAAGGCCCATTCGAGGAGATCCTAGGCCACGATATGGGCAGAACTACAAGCTATGATATGATAGAAGTCTTTAAAATCATGAGAGGTCTTGAATGACTATATGCGAATCAGTTATTTACACTTTCGGATAATAGAAGGACTAGGGGGCACTCCATGAAGTTAGCAAGTAGCACATTTAAGACTAATCGGAGAAAATTCTTTTTCACTCAATGCACAATTAAGCTCTGGAATTTGTTGCCAGAGGATGTGGTTAGTGCAATTAGTGTATCTGTTTACACTAGAACTAGTGTATCTGTTTACACTAGAACTAAGAAAGCTTAAACTACTGCTAAGACAAAATGAGGCTAAATGGCGCAAAAACCCATGCACCATCACTCTATCTACCTATAAATTAACTCTTCACCAATACAAATCCAATACATTAAGATCCAAGAGGAACTACTACGCATCCAAGATCCACCACCTAATCTTCAACGCTAAAGCCCTCTTTAGCTACGTCTCTAACCTCACTCAAATAAACCCATCAGAAATCACTCTCAACCAAGCCAAATCTAAAGCGGAAGAACTAGCGCTATTTTTCAACAACAAAATCAGCAAACTTCTAACTCAACTGCCCCCTAACACCGCTTCTACTTCAACACCACCTCAGACCGCCTTCAAAAATTCACGCTTAGAAGAACTGGAACTCACCTCTTCCATTGAGATCCAAGGTATACTACGGAAAATGAAACCATCTTCTCACCCTTCGGACCACATCCCTTCGAAATTGCTTCTATCAATTCCTGACTCCATCTCCAAATCCCTGTCAGACATCATAAATTGCTCAATAACGCAAGGATCTTACCCAGATGACCTAAAATTGGCCTCTCTCAAACCACTACTCAGGAAACCTAATCTAGATCCTAATGACCCAAACAACTACCGTCCAATCGCCAACCTCCCCTTCATAGCCAAGATTATGGAGAAATTGGTGAACACCCGACTCTCAAACTACATTGAAGAAAACAACCTCCTTTTCCCATCACAATACGGTTTCCGCAAAACACTAAGCACGGAGTCCCTACTCATTTCCTTAACGGATCACCTCATCCTGAGCCTCGATAAAGGTCAAGCCTTCTTACTGATCCTACTGGACCTTTCTTCAGCCTTTGACACCGTTAATCATTCATTACTCATTACCCAGTTAGCCTCCATAGGTATCTCAGGCACAGCTCTATCTTGGTTCATATCATTTCTCAGCAATAGAGGATACAAGGTAAAGATACAGAACAAAGAATCCTCTCAACACCCATCGTCAGTAGGAGTCCCACAGGGGTCTTCCCTGTCTCCTACTTTATTTAACATTTACCTTATACCGTTATGCCAACTTCTCACCGACCTCAACCTCAAACACTTCCTTTACGCGGACGATATCCAGGTCCTGATACCCATTAAGGATTTCTTCGCAAAAACTCTGGCTTACTGGGATACATGCCTTCAAAAAATTAAACTCCTCCTCACCAGCCTAAACCTGGTATTAAATTCTGGCAAAACTGAACTCCTGCTCATCGCCTCAGAAAACAGCACCATCACCTCTGCACAACAAGCCACGCCAACAATCACACAAGTGAGAGACCTAGGAGTCTTAATTGATAATCGCCTGAATTTCAAAGCCACTATTAACAAAACCACCAAAGACTGTTTCTACCAACTACAAGTGCTGAAAAGAATTAGACCACTTTTCCATGCCCAAGATTTCAGAACCATTCTACAAGCAATCATTTTTTCAAAATTAGACTATTGTAACGCCATCCTACTTGGCCTTCCCGCTTCATACACCAAACCGCTTCAGATGGTGCAAAATGCAGCTGCACGAATTCTGACAAATACCAGGAGAAGGGACCACATAACCCCCATTCTAAAGAGCCTCCATTGGCTACCTATACACTTTAGAATAATATACAAGGCCATTCTTACCACATACAAAAACATCAACCAACTGGCTCCCATTGACCTACAGATCCCGCTCCGACTACACAATTCGTCAAGACCGACAAGAGATGCATACAGGGGATCGCTACAGGTACCTCCGTCCAAATCCACCAGACACTGCACACTAAGAGACCGGGCTTTCTCTACAGCCATTCCACCTTTATGGAACTCCATCCCCTCAAATCTCAGAACAGAACCATGCATCTCAACTTTCAAAAAAAGACTAAAGACCTGGATATTCACACAAGCTTTCCCGGACGCCAATTGATAGAACACCTCCAAGCCACCCCTTATCTCCAACTATACCATGGTTAACTAATCTCCAACATGGTTAACTAATCTCCAACTCGGTTAACTAATCTCCAAATACACCATGGTCATCCTTATCTTCTATCGTTTACCTGTGTGAATTTAATAACCTTTCCTTTCTCTTCCTTCTCAGCCAAGTTCTTATTACCCTGTTATATGTAACTGCCTTTTCAACACCATTGTTATAGTTATGTTTACTATGCACCCCTGTTTTATGTGAACCAGCACGATGTGACTTCTGTCTCGAATGCCGGTATATAAAAATCTGAAATAAAAAATAAATAAAATCTGGGTTCAAAAAAGGTTTGAATAAGTTCAAGAAGAAGTCCATTAATTGCTAATAATCAAGTTGACTTAGGGAATTGCCTTTGCTGTTACTGGCATCAGTAGCATGGGATCTTCTTAGTGTTTGGGTACTTGCCAGGTTCTTGTGGCCTGGTTTGGCCTCTGTTGGAAACAAGATGCTGGGCTTGATGGACCCTTGGTCTGACCCAGCATGGAAATTTCTTATGTTCTAGTGTTTCCACAGGGCAGCTATGTGATCCTCTGTATGTTCATTTGTAAAGCATTATAGGCTAGAAAAAAAAGAGGAGGCAGCCTTTGGTAGAAAGGTTTTAGGGGCCATTGAGGCCTCGTCCCACCTGGGATTGGCACTGCTTGGACATGTCCCATTTGTTTGGATTGGTCTGCAGGACAAAGAGGAAGGTGAAATTTATGCTTGCTGGTTAATTTTGTTTCCTTGAGTCCTGACAGACCAGTCCTGAACCCTCCCCAGAGGAGATAATTAATAGGAAGAATTATGTTTCTTGTATCTTTTTTCTCTTTCTCTCTTCCTATGAAAAATAGGAAGGAAGAAAAATTTAATTAAGAAATAGGGAGGACAGGCTTACTTCTCTCATCATTGAAGTTCTTGGTGGTGAATTAAAAAAATATATATACCGGTAGCTATAATGTAAAAATTAACCCTTTCTTCACAGGAAAGAAGCAAATGGGATACCAGAGAAGGAAGAAAAAAATAACCTGTTTGTCATCTGGTTAAATATGTGAGCTTATTTTCTTTTCTCTTTTCTCTTTTGCCTTTTTTAACTCTCGTAGATAGTGAATAAAGGAGGAGCAAAGTACAGTAATACAGGGAAAGTGAGCTAAGGCAATAGGCTACTGACTGTGCACCCTTCTATCCCAGAATATATAGGCTGACATCAGAAAAAGAAGGCAAAAGTTGTCTGCCTCAACTTAGCAGTGAACAAGTGTATTTCCATTTATCTGGACTGATCTGTCAGGACTCAAGGAAGGGAAATTAAGCGGCGTTGGCTGGCCCTCGTGACCACTAAAGTTGTGCCCTGGTGCATGTGTCCCAGTAAGAAGTCAATATTAGTTCTGAGTGGAACATCTTTGGGGGTTTTTATGGGGTTTTTTTAAATTACCTTAGAAACAAGTGCAGTGTGCTGGCTAATGATGTGTGCTGTAGCATTAATTTTGCCATCATTCCCTTTTTCAGAATCCAAAACATTCTATTATATCTGTACCTACTCTTGGCCTTTGACTCAGTTTTCTTAGGCATCCTGTGGTAGTACTCATTCATTGTACCTGCATTTTAATATTTTTCCTATTCTAAAGATGTTAAAGGAAATAGCAAATATAGTACAGTTTGCCTTGTTTCAAATGCTTCTGTAAAACAATGAAACATTGTACGCTAATTTGTGCTTGCTGCTGATAAGTTGAGCTTGATTTTTAAACGCAAAGTAAGGTGGCTCTTTATCTTTTTTTAGGAGTACCTTTCGTCAGGGATTAGTTGTGGGAAGTAAACCTGTGGTTCACCCAGTATTACACTGGCTCCTTCAGAAAACTAATGAGTTAAAGAAAAGAGCATATCTCGCACGGTTTTTAGTAAAACTAGAAGTTCCTGCTGAGTTTCTGCAAGATGATACAGTGGCTGATACCAATAAACAGGTTACATTTTAATTTACTTTCTTTACTACATTCTAATTCATTTTTTGCTGAAAATAAACTAGATGTATTTGCTGCTGAAGTAGAAGCTAAAGTGGTTTTATAGGAATTTGCTTTCAATTTCATGTCCTGCACATTTACATTTTTAAGTTAATTTCTGTATGGTTTGTATTTGTAGTTAGATAAATGGATCATGTTGAAAATATCATTGCTATACCCCATGGTGGTAATATTCAGAAGAATTTACAAGTTTTTACGTGCGAAATGGGTTTTTTGAAAATTGCTATGGTATGTGCTACTTTTACACGCATGAATCCTTTTGAAAATTACCCCCCGTGCCTGACCAGATCATTAACTGCCAGTTTTAAACAGTAGGAAAACCCTTGGAACTGGTGTTTTGATTATATTTTGCGTGGACAAAAGGGAAAGGATAATTAAAGAACAAACCAAGGATTTCATTGGGAAAGAGATTATCAGACAATAGACATTCTCTGTGTTTCTGGCTTTGCAGCCACCAATTATGAAAGTTCAGCTGGTTGTAGAAGGTCATAAAGGTTCTTCCCTATATACATACATACATGTGTAGATCCTGTTGCCAAAACTGATGGCTTTATATGCATTCAGGGCTTCAGAACATCAAGGAGCCCTACTAGCTATGAGAGAGAAGACCTCACAGCTATTAGACAGCTTATTTATTTATATATGATTTATATTGGTCAGGGCCAAAGTTAGGCATAGGCACAAGCATTGGGTGCCAAATACTGAAGGTGCCCAAAAACAGGAACACTGCTGCTGTCATATTTCCGGGTGCACAATTTTCCACCACCATAATCTTAAATCTAGCCCTGATATCAGTGGTATTCGCTCCCAGCCCTCGAGGGCCGCCAACAGGTCGGGTTTTCAGGCGAGCCCTAATGAATATGCATGAGATAGATTTGCATGCACACTGCCTCCATTGTTTGCATAATGTACTGTTTGTACTGTGTATGTTATTTCGTTCCCTGTCCCGAACCTTGGAGGACATGGGTAAGAAATATTTTAAAATAAATAAATTAGGGATATCCTAAAAATCCAACCTGTCAGTGGCCGTTGAGGGCTGGGATTGAATACCACTGATTTATATTCTACCTTTTCAGGCACTTTTGGTATTTCCCTGTCCCCAAAGGGCTTATAAGCTACCTGAGGCAATGGATTTGTACCCTGGCTTCCCTGGTTAATAGCCTGATGCTCTAACCACTAGGTTACTCCAACAGTCCAAGCAAAGGTTAAAATCTAGAGACACATCTTTAGCTTCTCTCAAGTTCATTTGAAATTAGTTTTCAGATCAGACATATACAATATATCAAGGTACATGTTGTATTTGTCAGTATTATAAATATAGTGATCAGTTGAACAGGTTGTTGGAGCCTGTATCTTTCCTGTTCTCTCATTCACAATATGGTACTCTACAGCTTATAAAATTGTTTTTTTCTGTTAATTTGCTTCTTTACATAAATTAGTAAACAGTAAAATGAAGATGTTTTATAGTACCGACCATACTGGCAACTTTGGGGTGTTTTGAGATTGTGTGTCTGTATGAATCTGTACAAGATAAAATTATTGTCAGACACAGATTCTGGTAATGAAGATATAAACTGAAATTAGAGTTTAAATATCTCTCGATATTTGAGGTTAAAAGATCCTTACTTTTATGGAATCCTACTTATTCTTCATTTCAAATTGTAGATTAAGAAGAGCTAAAGAGGCAGTGCAGAAGGTCCCCAGCTTGAGCCTTAAGTCAGATCTTCAGCTCCCTAGATTGTCCAGGTTCAGGGCCCATGACTATAGTTTTGCTGAAGAAGCAGATTTGATACATTGGCAGGGGTAGAGTGTGTTTGAAAAATCACTGGGATCTGCACCATGAACGCTCAAGGTGCCAGATCCCTGCCCTGGCTCTGGAAACCCAAAGGAGCAGGAAGAAGTGTCACAGTGCCTCTAATGTGGGCAGATTTCTGCCTAGAGAACTCCATTACCATGATGGGAGCTATGATAAATAATCATCTATTAAAATAATTAAATTGTACATTACAGGAAGTTTGGTTTGTTGATTTAATGGAAATACTGACTTTACTAGTGGAATACAAATGTGTTAGACTAAGACTTCATTATTTTGCTTTGATGAAGTGTTTTATCGCATTTATGTATTAATAAATCTAGAAACATTGTGGAATTTAATTTGCTAAGCAGTTCTTTGCTTGGCTTTTGCAGTATGAAGATTTAATGGAAGGCTTTAAAAACTTGCACAAAGAGTGTGAGCAGCTCAAGATGTCTGGATTTTCTACTGCAGAAATAAGAAGGGTAAAAAGCATCCCCTGTAACTTTGAAAGCTTTTTTTTATTTATTTTGTTTAAAATATATCTAGGCCTCTTGTTTGGTTTTTTTTTTCCCTCCATAATTCTCAAATTTAGGACCACGCTATTGTAACCATTTGCAGATTTATTCTGAAAAGTTAATTGAGATATTTTAACTCCTGCACTTCTGATGGTTTATATCTCTGCTAAAGCAAATTTTGTCTTAGGTGAAAGTTACTTGCTGGTTGTACATCGTATACATTTGGGCCTGAGGGATGAAGGAGCTACCAGGATCAAGCACAAGAAAAACGCACACAAAAGAAAATGTATTTCTTATAGAACTTTTAACCAATATATTGGAAAAAAATTGAAGCTGTGTAGGCTGACAAGCTGCTGCTTTCATAGAAAGCAAACTTTGGCACAGTACTGGTTAGAATTCACATTCATGTGACATTATAAATGTCACATCACTCAGATTGGCTGAGTCATGGTTCTGGGTATTAGAAAACATCTCCTCCTAGCGATAGATACATGTACACATTGATGAACCCATATGTCATCAAATTACTGTTCTCGTTATGCTTTTTAGGATATCAGTGCAATGGAAGAAGAGAAAGATCAACTCCTCAAGAGAGTAGAGCGTCTTAGAAAAAGGGTAACGAAAGAATTGATACTGTGAAATTTCAATGTCATAATTCTTGGCTGCATCATGCGGCTAGGAATGCAAACAGGGATTAAGATGACCATGTTGCATATTCAAGAAAGGAGTCAAATAACTAATTGATAGGAAGGGAATCTCCCTGGGCAGGAAGCCCACATTTTTAAGGACCTTGAGTCCAGTGCCTTGCTGTCATCAGTTAATAGTTGTGTATATGAAAAGGAAATGTTAAGTGGGTTTCTGTGACACTAGCTCCTGCCAATTTATTTCTTCAAGACCCAGAGCTAACATGCATGCACTTCTTATTCATGTGCTGAAGGTGGAGACAGTGCAGAATTATCAACGAATGCTTGAAATGGCAAGACAGCTCCGGGTAGAAAAAGAACGAGAGGAATATATAGCGCAACAGAAACAGGAGCAGAAAAATCAGGTATTTTGCATTCTTACTGATTTGGGGAAAGAGAGAGGCCTATAAGTTCCATGAATAGGGAAAGTGTTTTTTCTCTAGTAGGTTGGCATGAGGTTGAATGGACCCTAATATATTATTAAAAGTAGGACACTGATTTCTAGGCAGATTTCTTTTATTCTTAGAAATCAATTCTGATTTGGTCCAAAAAAATCATTTATCTTGCATAAATTAGAATTATTTTTCACCCAGTATAGATGTGTGAAACAGTTCTTTCTTTGGAAAAGTAATGGGCATTACCTCTGTGAATGCGCTAATGCATAAAAGATATTAATCTGAATCCCCCCTCCCCAGTGTCACATTCCAGAATGCTCCCTCTAGACCATGGTTTCTCCCCAAATATCCCAGTTAATGCTGTTTTTCAGCTCTTCCATGCAGAGCAGAGGTTGCAGAGAGCACAGCAGCAGCTGAAGGATATTCGCCATGCAGCAGCAGATGCCAAGCCTGAAAGTGAGTGCAAAGTAATGGCAATCAGTGTCTTTTCTAATATGGTTACATGGCAGAAGGGACTGAGGTTGGAGCATATGGAAGTGAAAACTGTCAGTGTTATGTTCCATCTGAAAAACAATCAATAGTCTAACGAGAGATGATTTACTGTAAACTTGTTTGTGATTTCCCTGGGTTTCTCCTATTTTATGCTTTTATAGAAACTTTCAACAAATCAGGCCCTGTTTCTTAAATAGGTATAAACAGGTATAATGTCTTTAGGGGTGTTCATTTCTGTATTTTTATAGCCTCTTGGCAAAGTCGGTTAATGTGTCTTTTCAACAAATTGCTTTCCCAGTGTTTTACGAAGGCATAAAAATGAAAAGTGCCTGTATTTATCATTTCTTTTGCTTTACTTTAATTTTACTGGCTATCATCTTTCTAATTATCTCACATTGCCTCAGAGCCTTGTAACTACAAATAGCCTCTGGTGTCTGTTGTTTTATTTGGGAAAGGGTGGGGGGGAGCCAGCAGCTTCCTCCTCCTCATTTTGTTCTTTAAGCTTAGAAATGGGGCTGGGATCTGAAGTATGAGCCTTCATTCACAGCTACACAGAGAGATTTTTCCCCTGTTTTAAGACCCCTCCCAACTCACTTAGCCCAATCATCACAACAACAGTCCTCTGCCAGTAACCATGCACCAGGCTCCTTCAGGAACCCCACAACCATGGGCCCTAAATCCAGCCATAGTGATTGAATCTCCCTTCCCCCAGGGGCTGTGAGTGTTGCCTCCGCAGCATCCTCAGGCCTAGCTGGCCCAAGAAATGAAAGTCCTGACTGAGGAATCAAAGCCAAGGATTCTGCATGGCAGTGCACAACACTGCCACTGGGTCAGTCCTTTGACATGTCTATATTGTATTTGGAAATCTGCACACTTTTATCTGATTGGTATGTTAGGCATTTAGCAATAAAAATAGACATCTTCCCAAGATTGGCCGTGCTATGAATGGCAATTATCCAAGCCTACAATCTGTTCTTTTTAAATAATCTTTGCAGTATTCAGCATGGTGTCATCCGTGAGAAAGAAGATATGTGTAGATAGGACAAAGCAATATTGTTTTGGGAAACTGAAATAAGCACAGATAATATCTATTTGCATTGATCAAGTTAAAAAAATATATCACTATTCCCTCCTCTTCCCCACTTATCAGCACAACTAGTCCACATAATTTAAGGAAGGTAGCTAGCCAGTCCTTGGCATTCAAAAGGTTGAGAAACATTGAGACAATGCCTCGAGCATTTGTCTGACAATGTGAAGGCTGTTTGCCTCCCCAAGAACACAACAGAACTGAACCCATCCTATGGCTCAAGAAGCAATAGCCACAAACATTTCTGCAATTCATAAAAAGAACTGATGGAGTGGTTAAGCCAACAATTACGGCCTGATTTTACAGTGCCACGCACATAAAAACGGAAGTTACGAGAATGGCCAGGCCTTGAGCATACCGTGCACATTTTAGAATGGACCCAGTCCGTTGCACGTACTGCGCACATTTTACAACAGGCACCTCCCATTACGCACTGAAGTTCTGGGCCCTGCAAAAGGGATGGGCCAGGACAGCGCGATTAGCTGCTGTCCTGGAAAAGCGCGTACCAGCAGGCGGCTGGCGTGCAGAGTTTACTTCTGCTGCCAGGAACAGTAAGTATTAAAATAAAAAAAAATTAGGGTTCCCTGTACGTACCAGGATCAGTCCAGACTGCTGGGTTATGCCTCCCGTCCAGCAGATGGAGTCAGAGAGAAACTGAAAAGGCACCACTGATATACCCTGGTGCGCCCCCTGCGATCCTTCAGTATATCTCTGACTCCAGCAGATGAGAGAGCATAACCTTGCGGTCCTGATCTCCTGTAAATTGACTTGTGAAGGGGTTTCCCTATCAGGTTTGATTAGTATATAGGAGAAATCCTGTGACTGGATCAAGGTACTATTTTGTACCTAATGAGGTACTGCTAATTTGGTATTGCTAATAGGAGCCGTAGCAGGCAAGGCAGGGCACTGCCCTACAGCCTTTTCCCGGGGTTTCTTTCAGCCCTACCCAGTGAGAGGAGGGGAGAATTAATCGGTGGGCTGGTCACTCTCCCTTTCCGACTCCTGAGAAGTTTAATTCCTCGGAGAAAAAGTTTAGCCGGGTGCACTACACCCCCTACCGGCTCCACTAATAAATTGTTTGTGAGGTAATTTGCTTAGCTGCCGGTGGCAGCGCTCTCAATAAAAAAAAAACAAAAAAACAAAAAAAAAAAAACGAGGTAATTTGGTCCCAGCCGGCTGTACTCACTGTGGTCTCCGGAAGGGGTGGCTTGTCACCCAGCCCTTGTTCGCGCCGTTTTTGGATTTTCTTAAAAAAAAAAAAAAAAAAATGCCCCGAGGAACTGTTTGTGCGGTGTGTGGGGATCACGGCCGCCTGCTCTCCCGCGAGGGCCTTTGCTTCCCGGGGGTGAGGGCTCCTCGCGGGGGCCAGCCGCGGCCGGGGGCTCCCCTTCCCCTCGGACTGGTGCAAGGGCAGCGTCGGGCAGATCTCGGCAGTCCTCGCTGCCGATTCCGGGGGCGGCGGCCATTTTGGAAAATTCGGCGGCCATTTTAAATGAGCTCGATGGCGACGCGATTTCCTCCGAAGAAGGGGAGGACCTGTCCCCGCCGGACCTTAGCCCCCGCGGGCCAGATTTGCCACCTGGGGGAGCAAAAGGAGGTTCCTTGAAAAGACCTCATCCCTTTACCTCACAATTTGTTCTTTTGCTCCATAAGGCGTATATGGAAGCCGAAACGGAATGGGATCAGGGTAATCCTGGCCCAGCTAAACAGGGAAGAGTTTCTACAGGTCTCTTTGGCTTGGGGGGTCCAGCTCCGGCTCCTCCTAAACCCCCGCAGCAGGCTTCTCCGGCTCCCCCTCCAAAACCACAGTCTGCAGCTCCGGTTCCCCTTTCACAGGCTCCGTCCCCTCCGGATCCTGATACGGACGTGGGGGGTACGGACCCTGTTGACCCGGTTGAGGGAGATGATCCTCAGATTCTCCGGTTATTTCATAAGGAGGAATTGGATCCGTTGATTACTCATGTCCTTAGGGAACTAAAGATTCCAATATCCCAGATAGACTCAAATGCCCAGCCAGGGGATTTTGAATTGGATGGGCTCCGCACTCCCGCGCATGCTTTTCCTTTTCACAATAAACTGTTTCAGCTTGTGTCCCGGGAATGGGATAATCCGGAGGCAACTCTTAGAGTCAGCCGGGCTATGGATAAGCTTTACCCTCTCCCTACTGAATCCTTGGAGCTCCTTAGGGTGCCAAGGGTGGATTCGGCGGTCACTGCCATGGCGAAACATACCACCATTCCCGTAACAGGGGGTACGGCCCTTAGGGATCTTCAAGATCGGAAGTTGGAGACGTTGCTTAAACGCATCTTTGAGGTGTCAGCCTTGGGAGTACGGGCGGCAGTTTGCAGTTGCATGGTACAAAGGGCTACCCTTCGCTGGGTACAACAGATGTTGACATCTCAGGATCTGCCTCCGGATGAAGCAGAGCAGGCAAACCGCATAGAGTCTGCGGTGGCTTACGCCGCAGATGCCTTCTATGACCTCCTCCGCACTTCGGCCCGGTCTATGTCTTCGGCAGTGTCGGCTCGGAGGTTACTCTGGCTGCGTCACTGGGCAGCAGATTCTTCCTCCAAGGCCCAACTCGGTTCCTTTCCTTTTCGGGGAAAACTGTTATTTGGCACCGAGTTAGAAGACCTTATCCGGTCTTTGGGGGAGAATAAGGTGTTCAAGTTACCAGAGGACAGGCCTAGATTTTTTCGCCCTTCGGGTACTTTTCGCGGACGATTTCGCGGGCAGCGACGTTTTCGATCGGGGAGGGGCTCCTCCTTTGCTACAAGGCAGCCATCTACGCGCTCCCAGTCATGGACTCCTTCCTTTCGTGGTAGAAGGCCGGCCCGCGCAGGGGCGTCTCATACCTTCGCCACCTCTAAAGCGGCTCAATGAAGGGACGCCGGTCCATTCCTCCGTCCCGGAGGTCGGAGGACGACTCTCTTACTTTCGGGAGGAATGGGCCACAATTACCACGGACCAATGGGTCCTCGACATTATCTCTCACGGATACGCCTTAGATTTTGCAAAACCCCTGCGCGATTTGTTTCTAATCTCTCCCAGCGGTTCTCTGGTAAAGCAACAACGAATTGCTCAGACCCTGGAGCGGTTACAGGAGCTGGGAGCGATAGTGCCAGTGCCGCCCGCCGAACAGCGCACAGGCCGTTATTCCATCTATTTCATCGTTCCCAAAAAGGAGGGCACGTTCCGGCCGATTCTGGATCTCAAGCGGGTCAACAGGGCTTTGCGCATACCGCGGTTTCGGATGGAGACCCTGCGCTCGGTCATCGCTGCGGTACACAAAGGCGAGTATTTGGCTTCCTTAGATCTCACGGAGGCTTACTTGAACATAGGAATCCAAGAGTTCCATCAAAGATTTCTGCGCTTTATGGTCCTGGGATCTCATTTCCAGTTCTGCGCTCTTCCGTTCGGTCTGGCGACAGCTCCGAGAGTGTTCACCAAGGTAATGGTGGTTGTGGCGGCGAGTCTTCGGAGAGACGGAGTGTTGGTACACCCTTATTTGGACGACTGGCTCATTCGGGCGAAATCGCGCCGTCTCTGCGAGGACGCAATTCAGGCAGTTCTCCATCGCCTCCACTCCTTGGGGTGGGTAGTCAATTACCCCAAGAGCCATCTGATTCCCTCCCAGAATTTGGAATTTCTGGGCGCCTCGTTCGATACCAAAGTGGGGAAGGTTTTCCTGCCACGGGCAAGGATGGAGCGGCTGATGGCGCACGTTCGCCGTCTCCTCGCCCTTTCCTTGCCAGTAGTATGGGATTACTTACAGGTCTTTGGATATATGGCGTCCACTCTGGATTTGGTTCCGTGGTCTTTTGCGCATATGCGGCCGCTACAGAGGGCCCTTCTGTCTCGTTGGGACCCCAAATCGGAAGCGTTTCAGATACCTTTGCCACTCTTACCCCCAGCGCGGACCAGTCTGCAGTGGTGGTTGGATCCGGTCCACTTGCTCCAAGGTACCGATTTGGAGCCACCCCAATGGATTATTGTCACGATCGATGCCAGTCTGACGGACTGGGGAGCAGTCTGTCAGTCTCAGTCCGCTCAGGGACGTTGGACGCCTTCTCAAACCAAGTGGTCTATCAATCGTTTGGAAACAAGGGCGGTTCGCCTAGCGCTACAACATTTTCTGCCTTTGATTCGGGACAGAGCAGTTCGGGTTTTGTCCAACAACGCAACCACGGTAGCGTATATAAATCGGCAAGGCGGTACACGGAGTCTACCGGTGGCAACCGAAGCCAGCCAATTGATGGTGTGGGCAGAGCAGCACCTGTCTCGGATTGCGGCGTCTCACATCGCAGGAGTCGACAACGTTCAAGCAGACTATCTCAGCAGGCAACGACTAGATCCGGGAGAGTGGGAACTATCTCCCGAGGCACTCAGACTCATCTGCCGCCGGTGGGGAACTCCACGGTTGGACCTCATGGCAACTCGTTTGAATGCCAAGGCAGCTCGCTTCTTCAGTCGCAGAAGGGAACACGGGTCGGAGGGCGTGGACGCGCTAGTTCTTCCCTGGCCCACACACGTTCTTCTGTATGTGTTTCCACCGTGGCCGTTGGTGGGGGAAAATATTGCGGCGAATAGAATCCCACACGGGACCCGTCGTTCTCGTAGCCCCGGAGTGGCCAAGGAGGCCGTGGTTCGCCGACCTCATCAATCTAGCCGTGGACGGCCCCTTGCGTCTCGGGCATCTGCCTCGGCTCCTTCGGCAGGGTCCAGTATTTTTCGACCAGGCCGATCGCTTTTGTCTAGTGGCTTGGCTTATGAGAGGCGGCAATTGAGAAAGAAAGGATATCCGGAGTCGGTCATTACTACTCTTCTGCAGGCTCGTAAACCCTCTACCTCGGTTGCTTATGTCAGGGTATGGAGAGTTTTTGACTCCTGGTGTCAGGGTCTGGAGGTGCCGTCGCGGAAGGCTACGGTGTCTCATATTCTGACTTTTTTGCAAGAGGGTCTAAAGAAGGGTTTATCTTATAATTCTCTGCGTGTGCAGGTGGCAGCCTTAGGCTGTTACCGCGGTAAACTTGACGGAATTTCCATTGCCATGCATCCGGACGTTGCACGATTTTTAAAAGGAGTTAAGCATTTGCGACCCCCGGTACGACCTATCTGTCCTTCTTGGAGTTTAAATTTGGTTCTCCGGGGTCTTTGTACTTCTCCGTTTGAACCCCTACGAAGGGCTACTCTCAAGGATCTCACTCTCAAAACTGTTTTTCTCGTCGCTATTTGTTCGGCTCGCCGAATCTCGGAACTTCAGGCGTTGTCTTGTAGGGAGCCTTTTCTCCGTATTTCTAATTCGGGGGTTTCTCTACGTACCGTTCCCTCGTTTTTGCCTAAGGTAGTTTCCGCTTTTCACGTCAACCAGACGGTGGACCTACCGGCTTTTGCGGTTGACGGAGCGGAGGCTTCGCGGCAACTGGAACTTCGCAAGTTGGATGTTCGAAGGACGCTCTTGCGGTACCTGGACGTTACCAACCCTTTTCGGTTGTCTGATCATCTGTTTGTCTTGTGGGGTGGTCCAAAGAAAGGGAATAAAGCTTCGAAAGCTACGATAGCACGCTGGTTGAAAGAGGCGATTGTTTCTACTTACATTTCCCAAGGTCGCGCCGTTCCGGAGGGTCTTAAGGCTCATTCTCTGCGCTCCCAGGCGGCGTCTTGGACAGAGAGTGGTTTTATTTCCTCACAGGAAATTTGCCGAGCGGCTACTTGGAAGACGTTGCACACCTTTGCGAGACATTACCGTTTGGACGTGCGCGCTCCGACGGTGGACTCCTTTGGCAGTGGGGTGCTTCGTGCGGGACTGTCAGGGTCCCACCCCGTTTAGGGCAGCTTGGGTACTTCCCAGCAGTCTGGACTGATCCTGGTACGTACAGGGAAAGGAAAATTAGGACTTACCTGATAATTTTCATTCCTGTAGTACCAAGGATCAGTCCAGACGCCCGCCCATATCAGTGAAGAGTATAAAGTCCCGCAACTGTTGTTCTTTTTTTCGGGTTCCGTTTTTACGGGTACTTGTTCTTTTTTGTATGGTTGACTGCATGGTTTCCTCGTTTTCCACATGTTCATACTTTTCATCTTTATCTTGATCTAGTCACAGAGTTTGCCATAGTTTTCTAATTTTCATACTGCTTTGTTATGGATTATACTGAAGGATCGCAGGGGGCGCACCAGGGTATATCAGTGGTGCCTTTTCAGTTTCTCTCTGACTCCATCTGCTGGACGGGAGGCATAACCCAGCAGTCTGGACTGATCCTTGGTACTACAGGAATGAAAATTATCAGGTAAGTCCTATTTTCCTATAGGTAGGGTTAGGTTAGGGATCAGGGAGGAGAGGGGAAGAGGTAGGAAGGGGGTAGAGTTAGGGATAGGAAAGTTCCCTCCCAGACCACTCCTTAATTGGAGCAGACTGGGAGGGAACTGGGGGAGGCCTGATTGTGTCGCCGCTCGTATTTTGTTAAAATCCCTCCCCCTACACATGCGAGTTGGTTACCCGCAAACGGCGTGTTAGAAAATCTGCGTGTCCATGTGCATACACCAGGAACAACGCACACGCGGGTCTTAGAATCAACCCCTTAGTGTTTTCATAAAACCATGTCATGAATACCATTGACAACATCACTAAATCTTGGGAGGAACTCAGATGTGGCCAGAGTGTGTCTGAGCTGTCCAGGATCCATCAGAAATGTAAATTTAAGTCGTTTTAAATTTTGTAGTTCAGTTTCAAAGGGGCATAGATGACAAGGGCAGACTATATTATAGAATCCAGCTATTTATGACTGGTTTAGAGAGTGAGTCTTTGATCAAGTCTTTTAATAATGAGCACGAAAGAATTATTGAGTCAATAGGACAGTTTAAATACGACTGGCAATAGCTGATGAAGGGTGGACTAGTTAGAGGTTGATTTGATGCCTATGGCTATCGATAAAAAATTTGTTTTATTATTATCAGTGTTATGATGTATTTTTGTTTTATATTTATTTTAATTTGTAAATATTTTTGTATGTTTTTAGTTGTTGTTTATTGCTATGATTATGAAGCAGCTTAGAAAGGTTGATAAGTGGTTAATACATTTTTAAATAAATAAACTCAGTCCTCACATTGAATAGAACATAATGACCCTTGCAGATAACATTAGATATGAAGACATTGTAGAATCAGATGTGGTTGCGTTTCTACAGTCACATGGAAAAGATCTGTCCAATGAGGACCTGATACAGCTACAACAGCGAGCTGCAGAGGAGAGGGAGAATGTAAATGCTTCAGCCATCCCAGAGCAATTGAACACAAAGCAACCATCTAAAGCTTTTATGCACTTTGAGGCTGGCTTGCAGATCGTCATGGATAATGATCCCAATCGTGAACTCTGGAGTCTTAAATGTCTCCAGAGGGATAAATGATATGCCCAATTGCTGTAGGCAGTTGTACGAAGAGGAGAAGAAGTATTCAGAGCAGCTGTGTACAGATACATTTTTTTCTTAAGGAAAGCAAGCTAATGAAAGCTCCAGAACAAAAACCAGAAAAAGATGATTGAGATTTATGAAATGAAGCAGATGATAACGAGCATGAAACAAAAGAAGAAGGAAGATGAGCATAAATTAGGAGTTGATATATTACCATAAACAAAAAAAATCTTTGCTTTTCCAATTTTTTTCCCTAAGAACCGTCGCCAGGTTTATAATGGGTTTTAATGTACAGAAAAATTGCAGGAACATACCTCTTTCATCCATTAAGGTATTATGTAAGCAGTGCTGTACCCCAAGAAGGCTTCACCTTAATTTAAAAAAATACTAACTGGTCGATATTTAAACAATTGCTGAGTGTAAAATAACTGAGTAAGTTCTCCTGGTTTTCTTTGCACAGGTATTGAACCTCACTTACCCAGTTTAGCTGTGTGGCTAAGTATCTGGCTGAATGGAGCCGCTCCAAATTTGAGCAAGTAGTTTAGGTCTGCTGTTTGCATGGCCGGATTTATCCAGCTAAATTTGGAGGGTTAGGTAGTGCTGAATATTGTGCAAAGCAGCTAAATTCAAAGCCCCTTTTTTATCCAGCCTAATTTCTGTAGCTTGTGATTTTAAATCCCTCCCCCCCCCAGTTTAACCAATTTAAAGGAGCCACGGTTTTAAATGGGTAGTTCGCCTAGCTAAAAAACAATTCCCTGTACGTACCCGGATCAGTTCAGACTCCTGGGTTTTGCCTCCCCTTCAGCAGATGGAGACAGAGAAGTTTTAACCGTCCTATACCCCTGAGGTGCCACCTAGAGTCTGTCAGTATTTCTCTGTCTCCAGCAGAGGGTGGAGGTGCAAATCCCTTTAGTCTGGTGTAGTTCCTTGATTTAGATTTTCTAAATTTGGATTAGTGCTCAGGTGGATCTCTATTTGAAGGCAATGTTGGTTTGTTTTCAGAAAAAAAAAAAAAGAACAACAAAAAGAAGGCAAAGTCAGAGACTCAGCGAGAACAGGTACTTTCAAGCCTCCCAGGGGGATGTCAGGTCCTGGTGGGACCATCCCCCCTGGTACTTGAGGCAAAAGAGCAGGAGGTTGAAGACCCGGGGACTGCTAGCGGCTGAGGGTGATACCGGGGAGCCCGGCTCATTCACCCTTGGCAGGAAGCAGCATAAGAATATGCCATACTGGGTCAGACCAAGGGTCCATCAAGCCCAGCATCCTGTATCCAACAGTGGCCAATCCAGGCCATAAGAACCTGGCAAGTACCCAAAAACTAAGTCTATTCCATGTTTCCGTTGCTAGTAATAACAGTGGCTATTTTCTAAGTCAACTTAATTAATAGAAGGTAATGGACTTCTCCTCCAAGAACTTATCCAATCCTTTTTTAAACACAGCTATACTAACTGCACGAACCACATTCTCTGGCAACAAATTCCAGAGTTTAATTGTACGTTGAGTAAAAAAGAACTTTCTCCGATTAGTTTTAAATGTGCCACATGCTAACTTCATGGAGTGCCCCCTAGTCTTTCCATTATCCGAAAGAGTAAATAACCGATTCACATCTACCCGTTCTAGACCTCTCATGATTTTTAAACCAGTACTCGCTCCACGAGGGCCTATGTTCCTAATCTCCGAAGACTCCCTTCTGTCTAAGACGTTATCGCAGGTACAGAGATCGTGAGTCATTATTGTAAATTGCAGATAGGAACCGGTACTCGCTCCACGAGGGCCCATGTTCCTAAATCCCTTCTCAACTCTCTTCTAAATCAGAAGCTATTATATACCTTTATCTGGTGCATTACTATTATAGATTTCAGATAGGAACTGGTACTCGCTCCACGAGGGCCTATGTTCCTAAAACCCTCCAAAGACTCTCTTCTATTCTACAAGTCATCTCATACCCAGATATTGTGAGTTCTCATTTCAGACTGCATATAGGAACCAGCACTCGCCTATGGCTCCTGTTCCTGAAAATACTGAAGACTCTGTTGCATAGAAGCCATGATGGATGCAGCGCGCTCCAGCCTGATACTTCACTTAGAATACATATCCAGCGCAGCTCACTGCTTCAACGGCAGGGGGAATGAATAAAATAGGATTTGTATTCAAACAACCAACAAGGACTGAGTTGCACAGGCTGGGTAAACAAGCGTGGGAGTAGCTTGCTTATTACGGCGGTTACTACCCCAAACCAATTAGCTAGATACTTCACTTAGATGCAACTCCAGCACTGCTATCTATGATGGCGGGGGTGGAAGGGAAATAGAACCAAAAAAGTTATTTAAAGGGACAAGAGTAACAGAAAAGTATGAAAAAAAAAGTATGAAAGCTTGCTGGGCAGACTGGATGGACCGTTTGGTCTTCTTCTGCCGTCATTTCTATGTTTCTTTGGTGGCTTTGTCCGGACAATTTGCGTCGGGGGGGGGGAGGTGGATTTGGAAATTCCCTCCTGAATAGTAGTCACCACCGATGCCAGCCTCATAGGGTGGGGGGCGGTTTGTCGCGGGACAGCGGTGCAAGGCCAGTGGACAAGGACAGTCTCGTCCTGGTCGATCAATCAGTTGGAAACCAGAGCGGTTCGGTTGGCGTTACAGACCCTCCTTCCTTTGGTAGAAGGTCGATCAGTGAGGGTACTCTCCGACAATGTTCCTTTTGAGCCATTGAAACGAGCGACTGAAGGATCTGATGTTGAAGGTCGTTTTTCTGGTGGCTATTTCCTCGGCAAGGCATGTGTCCGAGATTCAGGCCTTGTCTTGCAGTGAGCCTTTCTTATGGATCTCTGAAGCAGGAGTTTCCTTAAGGACGGTCCCCTCCTTCCTCCCAAAGTGGTATCCTCCTTCCTTCGCGGGCCTGGATTCTTCTACTCTAGAATCTAGGGATTTAAGGAAGCTGGATGTAAAGAGGGTGTTGTTGCGTTATTTGGAGGTTACGAACAGTTTCCGTCTCTTGGACCATCTGTTCATTCTGTGGAGTTGGTCCCAAGAGGGGTCATAAAGCTTCAAAGGCCACTATCGCACGCTGGCTAAAGGAAGCTATTGTTTTGGCATACCTTGTGCAAGCCCACCCGATTCCGGCGGCCTTAAGGCTCATTCTACTCGGTTGCAAGCGGCCTCGTGGGCAGAAAGTCCACAGGTGTCGCCGCAGGAGATTTGTAGAGCAGCTATCTGGAAATCTACACACACTTTTGCCGGTTCCTTTGGGGCCAGTGTACTCCAAGCGGGACTCTCTCAGTTCCACCCTGGTTAGGGAAGCTTTGGTACATCCCAGGAGTCTGGACTGATCCGGGTACGTACAGGGAAAGGAAATTTGGTTCTTTCCTGCTAATTTTCGTTCCTGTAGTACCACAGATCAGTCCAGAGTCCCGCCCATGAGAAACAGGAGAGTCCGCTTGGCGGTAGTTAGCAAAATTTCTGCAAGTTTACCGAAAGCCCCCCCTTTTTCAGGGTAAGAATATGGACATCAATTTGTTAGTTGAGTTACAGGTTTTTCATTCCCTCTGCTCTTTGGGGGGAGGTTGTTTCTGTAGATGTTATGGTTCAGTTTTCTGCTTGGGTACAGTGTAATACTGACAGACTCTAGGTGGCACCTCGGGGGCATAGGACAGAGTCTGTTAAAACTTCTCTGTCTCCATCTGCTGGAGGGGAGGCAAACCCCCAGGAGTCTGGACTGATCCGTGGTACTACAGGAACGAAAATTAGCAGGTAAGCAATTTTCCTTTTTTGCAAATAAATCTTTTAAGTATCAGTCCAATAGTAGCTTGTCAGTCTGTTTGAGAAAAGCAGTCTGTTAATTCAAAGATGTGAGGCTAGTGTGGGACAGAGAAAAAAGGGACTTTAGTGGCAGGGCAAAGGAGGGAGGAGACCGAAGATCGAGTAGGACCACCAGCAGCACAGTAAGCAAGTACAACTGGGCAAATTGGTGGACTAAGTGCTTCTCATCTCCCAACATTCCTCTCTTTCTTTTATATTGTATTTCTTAAATTAGCAAAAATGTAGTGGTAAATGATATGGTGCACCACAATACTTCACATGGCTAAGGTCACAAGTGATTGTGGTAATCCCTTTCTGTCTGATTGGGAATTAGTTTGGCACAAAAGCACTGCACAGTTCAGCCATGTCTGTGAATGCGTCATCTTATAATAAAAGAGCTCTGTCCTCAAAAATGTCAGCAGTGTAGTCATTAGTGTTAGAACATTTAGAGGGTCATTTTCAAAGGGACTTCATGTAGAACAGTGCTTCACCTGCAGAAAGCGCCCGTTTGAAAATTTGCCTGGCTGATGTGTACATAAAATTACACAGACACCTTGTAACGTGTGTGATTTTAAGCCAGGCTTTCTTGGGGGGAGGGGAAGATGCGCGCGGAATTTGAGCAGGGTTTCCATTTTCCATTTTGAAAAATACGCGTGGAATTTTCCCCGAAAATGTTCCCCCACTTAAAGTAACAGCCCTAACTCTGTTTCTCGGAAGTTTTCATAAGATAGTTTTCAAAGTTAGCTAATGCGCACAAACATATTTTCAAGTGCGCTAACAGTGTTCTATTGCATTATCACAAATCAAACTGTCACCTAGTTGATGACATCGGAGTTTGTATTTTTGAAATTAGTTTTTTTAACAGGAAGTTCCTTGTCCTATGCTCCACCAGTCCAAAAACATGTGGGTATCATCCCTCAACCAGTTCCTGGAGGCAGAGTTGATGACATCATCTATGTATGTCATCCATGGAATTTCAGGCAGCCAGTGTTCTCTGCCTCCAGCTACTGGAGAATTAGTTGTTGGCATAAGCTCACTGGATTTTCCAATTAATTTTTTTTTTTTTATCTTTATCAAAGTTTTTCGGCATACAACATAGAGAAAAATGAAAACAACAACAATATGCAGCACGCACAGAGCATCAATATCAAACCTACAAAACATTTCATGTTTCCCAAAGTATATTGCAATGAATCACAGCAGGCATGACCTAGAATGACTATAATACTGATGATAATAGTCCCCATATGTTCTCATTTCTGGAAGATTCCCCATTTAAGTCAAGCCGAAGCGTCTCCAAATCCGCTACCTCCTGCACTTGTGCTTTTCAGTGAACTATGTTAGGGTGAGATTTCCAAAAAGTTGCAGTTGTGACCCTAGCTGCCAGCAGCAGCTGCTCTACCAATTTGCAAAATTTTTTAGGTATGAGTAAACCGTCCATCTACCCAGCAGACCTAACAGAGGCATGATATGAACCGAGATATTGAGAATATCAGAAATCTCTTGGTTCACCTGCGACCAAAACTGATGCGCACTCGGACAATACCACCACATATGTTATGTATGTACCCCTCTGCCCACATCCCTGCTAACACATAAGGTTCAAATCAGGAGTAAACTTAGAATAGTACACTGGCGTGCAATAGGTTCTGTGCAGCAGTTTAACCATGTACTCCTCCAAGCATGAGCATCCAATTCCAGCCCCAAATCCTTGTTCTATATTACAATTAAAGAGAGCGCAGTATAAGATCCATACTTTCCTCCAAAAAGGCCTCTATAAGCCATAGCTATCCCCTTACGCTTAGCTCCGGGGTCAGTCAGGTATGCCTCCACACCATTCAAGGATTGCAGAGATTCAGCCAAATTAAAATGTTGTGCCAAAGCATCCCTTAATTGAAAAAAGGCAGCCCGCAGCCCTGGGTCAAATTCATAATCCTCTTCTAATTCAGAAAACTCTACAAAAGCATCATCCTCCCATAATTGGAATATAAAGACTTAACCCATGTCCCTCCAGTTCTTGAAAACTGGAGAAAAGGTAAAGCTAGATAAAATGGGGCTCTCAAACAAAGGCGCAATAGGCGAAAGTTTGTCCCTGTCCAGTCCCAAAAATGTATTAGTCTGCTCCCAGTCAGAAATGATATGAGCTAATATGGGGCTTAATCGACAAACCTTCCAATTTATAGGTGACCTAGGAGAGAGAAAAGGCAACATGGCTAGGTTAACCAGTTTGGCCTGCATTCTTTCCAAAGCCAACCATGAGACATCGCTGCCATTAAGCCAGTCATGTAAGCAAGCCAGTCTGCTAACCCAGTAACACAGATGCAAGTAAGGGAGTGCCATGCCTCCTGTGATTTAGGTAACCACAATTTCCCAAGTCTCACCGGAGCCCTATGCTTTCTCCAAATAAATTGAGCCATTAATCTATTCAGTTCCACAAAGACCTTGGCAGGAACCGGACAAGGGAGAGGTTGAAACAAGTATAACAGCTTCGGTGAAATATTCATTTTAAGTAGATTAATCCTTCCCACCCAAGAAGACTGAAAGATGATCCCAGGAAATTATATCTTCTTTAATTAGACTTTTCAAAGGCCCATAATTTTTTAGCATATACATTTTTGAAAATTTTGGTAATAAAAATCCCAGGGTATTTGAAACCATCCTCTACCCGGCAAGAAACAATCTGGAAGGCGTATACGATCTGCAGGAAAAAACATCTCTGACTTATCTAAGTTTATTTTATATCCTGAAAGACTCCCAAATTTGTGAAGAAGATCAAGCAATACAAGCCTCGATGTGCTAGGTTTAGTAATATACAGGAGCACATCATCAACATATAGAGAAATTAGATGTTCTCTATCCCCAAACCTTACTCCCTTAATATCAGGGTGCTGACGTATTGCCAAGGGGCTCAGTAACCAAATTAAGTAGCAAGGGAGATGGAGGACATCCTTGCCATCTACCTCGCACTATTCCAAAAAAAAGGGGGATAAGGCACCATTCACCTTAGTCACTCATACATAGCTGAGATCCACTCTAAGAATCTAAATGGGATACTTGCTCAGGCCATCACCTCAAACATGAAAAGCCAGGACACTCTGTCAAATGCCTTTTCTGTGTCTAAAGATACTAAGAGACCCGAGACATCTTTTTGCTTGGCCAAATGCAGAATATTAAACAATCGTCTCTTATTTAAGGTAAACACCTGACCTTTGACAAAACCAGTTTGGTCATTATGGATTAGGCAAGGAAGCATCCATTCCAACCTAATTTGCAATATTTTAGCCAAGATTATGTTAGAATTAAGAAGGGAGATAGGTCGAGATGAACTACACTCAACAACATCTTTGCCAGGCTTAGGAATAAGAACAACTCTGGCATCTGCCATATCCCTCCTAGAAGAAGCTGCCACTCCTGCCAAATTAAAAATCAAGCAGAGAGAGGGCGTCACATCCTGAAAGAATTTTTATAAAATTCCATGGGGTAACATTCAGGAACAGGGCACTTCCCCCCTGGCAATGCTTTCACTGCTGTCTGCATCTCTAATAGAATAATTGGTTCTGACAACTTCTCAATCGGATTTGACTGAAATTTAGGAATATCCAGGCCATCTCAGAAAGCTTTGATATCATCCTTAGTTGCTGTAACAGAATTCCTATACAACTTTGTAAAGAAAGCAACACAAGTTTGTTCTATTTCTCTACAGTTTGAAGTGAGTGTACCATTAGGCTTTCTTACCTTAAGTATATACGCTTTTGCCAGCGGTCTTCTTACCGCTGTGGCTAAGAACACACCTGGTTTATCACCAGGTTCATAAAATTTTTACTCTGTAAATTTGAGAGCTTTACCAATTTTTCCAATTACTAAAGTCTGAAGCTCCCTCCAAATAGCCTCTAAAAGTCTTAACATTCGGAGTGAACAGGTTTGCTTGTGTAGGCATTCCAGGGCCTGAATTTTAAAAATAAGAGCTTCAATTTGTTTTTTTCTGTTCTTTTCAAAGAAAGTTGGCAAAGCCAATTATCCTTCCATGAAGGTAAGCCTTACAGGCCTCCCAATGCAGAGTAGGGTTATAATTAGATTCAGGGTTTAGAATGTCAAATTCCTTAATTGCTTCCTGAACTAAAGTTTTGAAATTGCTTATTTCCTAACAGGGAGGTATTAAATCTCCTTGAGAAAGAAATTGCACTTGAACCGGGTGGTGGTCGGAAATGATACTAGGCAAAATGTCACTACCCTGTGTCAAGGAAACCAGGTTAGGGGAGCACAAAAGAAAATCTGTCCTACTGTATATATCTTGCCATGGTGAGTAATATGTGTAATCCTGCTTCCCAGTGTGGTAATGTCTCCAAATATCCACTAAATGTAAAGTATCCATTAGTATGTACTGCGAAAGCATACTTGTCCCTGGGTGCAGAAGTTTTATCTAGAGAAGATTCAAGACATGAATTCCAATCACCTCCAAATACACAGCTGCTTGTACCTAAATTCATTCAACCTGTCAATGAGAACTCTGTAGAAAGCTGTTTGACTCACATTAGGCCCATATCCATTCACCCATGCAAAATTAAGAGATTAAAGTGTACAAACCAAAATAATATATCTCCCCTCATCATCATTCAGGGACTGTTCACAATAATGGGTACATTTTTGTCATTAAGAATGCACACTCCCCTGCTGCGAGAATTATAAGAAGAGTAATATACAGAAGCAGGGTTATGAAGTCTGCCTTCTGCTGCCACAAAAAAACAAGGGAGAGTTTGCTTTGGTGGACCACTTCTATAAACCTGCAAAAAGGGTGTTCTGTTAGAGTGCCCAGAATGTATTACCATTACAACAGACACCAGCCTGTCAGGCTGAGGTGCGCATTGCCAGGGCCAATAGTATCTGTTAGAAAGGCTTTGGTCAATAAACCATTTGGAGACCAGAGCAATCAGACTGGCATTTACTCACTTCCAAAAGTTAATCAGGGGGTGTGCAGTGCAAGTTCTCAGTGACATTTCTATGGCAGTAGCTTATATAAACAAGCAAGGGGAAGCCTGGAGTCGGGGTATAGTAGAAGAGACAGAGCTTCTCTTTGTATGGGCAGAAGAGAATCTGTTCCAATTCTCCACACTGCAGGATAGGAGAATGTCCAGGCAGACTATCTCAGCAGAAACAGGATAGACCCAGTTCTCCCAGGACAAGCAGGATGGTAGTCCTTACATGTGGGTGACGTCATTGGACAGAGCCCTATCACGGAAAACTTTTCTGTCAAAGTTTCTAGAACTTTTGACTGACACAATGAGCATGCCCAGCATGCCATGATCCCTATGTCCACAGGGGTCTCCCTTCAGTCTCTTTGTTTTCTGTGCTGCAGTTTGCCTTGTGTTTAGGAGCTCTGTGAGATTTTTCTCACAACTTTTCGTCACGGAAACACTTGAAGTTTTACTTCATAAATAATTTTTACACAGGTCTCCCTTCACGTACATTTCATCGACGCTCGGTGAGTACTATGCCCTGTTTTCCGGTCGGTTCCTCATTATCGGTTCCCCCGGGTTATCAACTGGATTGCGGCCCTCTTTTCTCCCTATGTCTATCACCCTTGGTCCGCCTCTCAATGCCCACAAGTGTCCTTGCTAATCTTCCATCGGGGCTAGAGGGATTGGGACGTCCACGGTTCCCGTTGATGCCAGGGCCGCCATCAATGCTGTCCATGCTGCCGTCAATGCCATTGATGCCCTCGTCGATCGATGCCACTGTTGATGCCCTCATCAATGGCCCACATCGATTCCATCGATGCCCCCGTCGATACTATCGAAGCCGCCATCGACACCTACATCGATGCCCTCAACTAAAGAAAACGCTCCATGCTTCGAGTTCTAAACTAGAGCCCCGTGTAATCCTTGGGTGACAAACAATGCCAAGAGCAGTAGAGGCACGGCGACTGTCCATCACCAATGCCATCCAGGACAGCGAGGGCATCTTCCTCGGTGCAGGAGAATGACCGGGCCAAGCACTGTGGGAATCATTGTCACCGGCATGGTGACCGTCCATCACCGATGCCATCCGAGTCATCGGATAAATAAATAAATAAACAAACAAACAAATAAATAAAATAAATCTTCCTCGGTGCTGGAGAATGACCGGGCCGAGCACCGAGGGAAACATCGTTACTACCACGGTAACCATCTGTCACCGACGCCATTCTAGACATCAGTGGCAGCTTCCTCAGTGCTGGAGAATGACCGGGCCAAGCACCGAGGGAAACATCGTCACTGGCACTGATGTGGTTCCGCGTTTGGTGCCGGCACTGATACCGCACCAGCAATATCCATTGAGCCAGTTGCGAAGTTGGCCTGGGTACAAGAGTCTCCATGTTCCTCTGCACCTGAGGCACCGAGGTGTTCCCCACCGACACTGGTGCCGGGTACTGAGCCACCAAAGATTCTTGTGGAAGTGCCAGTAACGCCTAGCCTGTCTCCCCCTGTAGCTGCGCTACCTATACCAGCTTCCAGGGAGGAGCTGGATGTCCTCGTCCGTCAGGCTGTCCTCGATGCCTTCCAGAATCTACCAAAATTGGTGCCATCGATATTCACACCGTTGTGGCACCACCTCGTTGTGGCACCTACCAATGACAGCCTAATTCATTGACGCCGACTCGTCCTTCTGAGCCTCCACGGACCCCTATACCTATCCCGGGATCCTCGAAGGGCGATGGGCATTCTAATTCCGCTTCAGCACTGTCCCCTTCGAGACCTAAGTAAAGGACATGTCTGAAACCATACCTTTCGACCTGGTCACTAAAAACACCTGAAGTTTTCGGGAGGGTCTTGGTTGTAACTTCTCCCAAGAACTATATTGGTGTCACCAGCTTTTTACCAGCTATATTTAACACAACACCAAGGGAACCTGTCTGCCATCCACATGAACTGCGAGCAACATGTGATTGCTTCGAAACGTCCTCCCGTTACCAGCGACAGGACTCAGTGCTAGATGGTGGACCTGGCTTATGGCCCCTGATTTATGACCCGAAGTCCAAGATAAACTAGCTGATCTGCCATGCACGGCAGATAATCTCTTCGTGCACAAGGTCCAACAGACAGTGACTCAATTGCAAGACCACCGAGAGACCCTGCGACAGCTCTCTACATTTCTTGCACAGCAAAGAGGGATGCTAGAAGGACCTCTTACTGCTCACGCTCCCGACCAGCTGATATCCAGATCACATCAGCTCCGCCAGCCGGGCAGGTTCTTGGATTTTTCAACCTTGCCAGAGAACAGAACAGTCCATTCCACTGAGGACCAGGGCTCGGGATACCGTTCCCTAGTCGCAACAAGGCAGATGATTTTAATCCCGCTATTTCCTACTTTCAAAGAAAACAGGTGACCTCCGCCTATCCTGGACCTCAGAAATTTCAACAAATTTCTTCAGAAAGAAAAGTTCAAAATGGTGTCTCTCGGCACCATGCTTTCCTTTCTACAACAAGGGGGTTGCCTCTATTCTCTGGACGCTTCTTAGTGAGTCAACAACATTTTCAATACCAAGTTCTGCCATTCGAACTAGCTTTGACAACTTGTGTATTTCACCAAATGCCTAGCAGTGACTGCCGATCATCTACAAAGAACAACATCATTCACACGTTTCCTTACCTGGACAACTGCCCAATAAGGAGTCAATCCAAACAAGAAGCTCTAAATTCTCTAAGACTCACTATAAATCTACTACATTTGGCTGGGAATTCTGATCAACTACCATAAATCCCATATGGAGCAGATCTGGGCACTACAGTCACAACGGCCTTCCTGTCCAACAACTGCGCAGACATCCTATCAAATTGTCCACATCTCTGCACGCATGCAACATAGCCTCAGCCCGTCAATTCTTCCATTGCTGGGCCATATGGTTTCCACAATCCACGTCACTCTTATGGCCAGACTAGCCATGAGAAAAACTCAGTGGATTTTAAGATTTCACTTGCTCTAACCCATTCAACCACTGTCGTCCCTGATCCATATCACCGATCCAGTAACCAAATCCTCAGATGATCTTGGCCACTCTCGCATCCAACTTGGGTTGGAGAGCTCGTATCAACACCCTCCAGACCCAAAATGCGTCGACACCGCTCCATGAAAAGTCTCACTTCAACTTCCTGGAGCTTCGAGTCATACGTTATGCCCTTTATGCCTTCAAACACTGCCTCTCACACAAAACTTTGTGGATACAGACAGACAACATAGTGGCAATGTGGTACTCGAACAAACAGGGAAGCACAAACTCTTATCTGCTCTGCCAGGAAGCTGCGCAATTCTGGGCCTGGGCCCTTGCACACTCCATGCACCTCCGGGCCACTTATCTAACAGGCATACCGAACATACTAACAGACCATCTCAATTGATGTCTCCATCCCCACAAGTGGTCTCTGAATCCATGTGTAGCGAGCAAAATCTTCTAGCGCTGAGGTCAACCAACCATTGACCTCTTGCATTTGACAGAACCACAGAGTGGACAGATTCTGCTCCTTTCACAGGCTTCAAAATGCGTTAGCCATGGACGCCTTTGCTCGCCCCTGCAACAAATGCCTCCTATATGCGTTTCTTCCGATACTGCTCATAGCCAAAACTCGCGTGAAGCTACAGCAGGACGGGTTGTCAATGATTCTCATAACATTGTACTGGCCTTGACAAGTATGCTTCCTCATACTTCTCAACCTATCACTCCAGGAACCAATTCGCCTGCCCATAGGTCAACCTCATAACACAGACTCACTGAAATTCTCAGGTACTTGTAGGTTCACGAAAACCTTCCACACGTGAATCTTACCATTCGAAATGGGCAAGATTTACCAAATGGTGTGCACAAAAAGATATTTGCCCCTTTTTCCTTCCCCACTCCATCTCTATTAGGCTGTCTAGGATACCTTTCGGATTCTAGTCCCCAGACATCCTCAACACGGGTACACATCAGTTCAATCTCAGCGTACCACCAGGGAGTAGGGGATGCCCTGTTAACAGCTCAACACCTTACAAGTCGGCTTATCCATGATAAGCTCCTTAAACCTCCTCTATGATCACTGGTTACAGAATGGGGCTTAAATGTAGTGCTTACAAGGCTCATGCATTCCCCGTTTGAGCCTTTGCATTCCTATAACATTAAAATTCTAACATGGAAAATTCTTTTCCTCATAGCCATCACCTCTGCTAAAAGGGTCAGGTCAGTGAGTTACAAGCCCTTGTTGCATATTCACCCAACACTAGGTTCCTCCGTGACCTAAATTTCTTCTTAAGGTGGACACAGCCTCGCACCTTACTCAGTCTATAGTTGCCCACTCTTTCCCAAGGCCTCTCTCTCACCAGGGCGAGAGGGTTTTGCACACCTTGGTCTGTAAGCATACACTTGCATTCTATCTAGACCGCACTGCACTCCAAAGGAAATCCACCCAACTCTTTGCTTCTTTGACAAAGACAAGCTGCGAGTTCCAGTGGGCAAACAAACTTTCTCCAACTGGCTAGCAGACTGTATTGAATTCTGCTATGAGGAAGCAGGCCTTCCTCTCCAGGGGTGAGGGCAAGCACAATTTGTAAGGGCCATGGCAACATTGGTAGCACACTATCGCTCAGAACCAATTGCTGACATTTGCTAGGCTGCGAAATGGAGCTCTCTTCACACATTCGCAGCCCTCTACTGCTTAGATAAGGAAGTCCGTTAAGACTCTGCCTTTGGCCAATCTGTCTTGAAAAACTTTGTCCCAATATAATCCCCAACTCCTTCCACAACCACCAGCTGTGATTTCAGGCTACCTCATCATTGCCAATAGCACCCCAGTTATGGTGCCTGCTCTACGAGTTGTCTGCTATTGGCCTGTTGTAATATGAGTCAGCCTGTAGCTTGCTAATCACCCGTATGTGAGGACTTCCATCCTGCTTGTCCTGGGATAAAGCAGAGTTGCTTACCTGTAACAGGTGTACTCCCAGGACAGCAGAATGTAGTCCTCACAAAACCCACCCACCACCCCACAGAGTTGGGTCCAAAATGTTTTATTATTTTATTTTTTCGCTTGTGCTTTTTGCTACAAACGAGACTGAAGGGAGTCCCCTGTGGACACAGGGATCATGGCATGCTGGGCATGCTCAGTGTGCCAGTCAAAAGTTCTAGAAACTTTGACAGGAATGTTTTCTGTGATAGGGCTCCGTCCAGTGACGTCACCCATATGTGAGGACTACATCCTGCTGTCCTGGGAGAACTCCTTTTACAGGTAAGCAACTCTGCTTTATCAATGCAGTATTAAAATCAAAGAAATTATTCACTTCATTATCTATGTGAGAATATGGAGATGTTTTGAGACTTTTTGCAAGGAGATCCATTGTTCCTCCATGGTACTCTCAGACTGGTGATGTCTTTGCCTTTTTGCAAAGAGGGTTTGACAAGGGGTTGGCATATAATTCTCTAAAGATTCAGGTTGCAGCAATATCCTGTTTTAGGGGGAGAGCTCATAGAGAGATTGCTTGTTTCTCTAGGGAGTAAAACAATTAAGATCTCCAGTTAGAGCAAAAGTACCATGTTGGGATTTAAAGTTGGAGCTGCAGGCTATGACAGGGGCACCATTTAAACCATTAGAACAAGCTTCTTTAAAGGATGTGACTTTGAAGATAGTTTTCTTGGTCACGATTTCTTCAGCGAGAAAAATTTGTAAATTGCAGTCAATATCATGCCACGCTTCCTATCTCAGGTTCAAGAGGGAATTAGTAGTCCTGAAGCCTGTTTCTTCTTTTTTGCCGAAAAGTGTTTTCAGGTTTCCATTTGAACCAAAAGATTGTTTTGCCTTCTCTCATAAGGTCATATTATAAGGGCTCAATGAAGGCATTACAATTCCTTGATGTAAAAAGGCATCTCCTGAGTTACTTGCAGGTTACAAAGGTGTTTAGAAAGTCAAATAGACTTTTTGTGCTTTTTGGAGGGCTTCAAAAGAGTGAAGCCAGGTCAAAGGCAACCATTTCCCACTGGATTAAAGAGGCCATTGTTAGGGCTTGTTTGTTATGGGGAAAACTTTGCCAAAGGGTTTAATTGCTCATTCAACTTGTGTGCAAGCCTCTTCGTGGGCTGAATATGGAGTAGTTAGTCCCATAGATATTTGTGAAGCAGCTACTTGGGCTTCATTGAGTATGTTTATAAAACATTATAGACTGAATGTTTTTGCCAAACAAGATGCCCACTTTGGGGCAACTGTATTAAAGACGAGCTTAATGTCTACCCACACTTAATTAATGGGCTTTTGTACTTCCTAACTGTTTTTGGCTGGTGGGGCTTAGGACAAGAAAGGAAAAATTAAGACTTACCTGATAATTTTCTTTCCTTATGCTCCACTAGTCAAGAAGCCCACCTGGGAAAAAGATTGGGATAGCTGCCATTAAAAAAAAAAAGTTGTTTTAAAGGAAGGGTTAAACAGGAGTTTAATTATTTATGCCTATTGTTTTGGCAGTGTTATATTCTTCCTGCACCCTCATACTAAGAGTGCTTGTTTTTTCATTATTGTTAATTTTATGGAAGTATATAATGTTTATCTTGTTGAAAAAGATTTGTTTTTGTATTGAGGTGATTTAATGGGAGTTTTATGGCCTAATTTAAGGTGAGCTACACCGAAAGTATACTGGCTATCTGAGGTTCCATGGATGACATACATAGATGATGTCATCCAAAGAATTTACCACGCTGCCTCCAGGAACTGGTGGAGCATAAGTAAAGGAAAGAAAATGATCAGGTAAGTCTTAATTTTTCCCTTTTGAGGAATGGAGTTTAATAATTGTATGTTCACTACAGAACTCCATTCCCCAAAACCTCCTGTTAAAATTTTTTTTCAGAAAAACAAACATTACATTTATAATGTTAAATCACTGTGACTTTTGGAGAGCCTGGTCCTTTTTGAGGGGTCGGGATTTGAAAAAACTGTTTTTATAGTGGAAGCTGCATTTTACATTCTTTAAAACACCTCAGCAACCCCAGAAAAAAGCCTGCAGCAATTCTAAATCCTGCTGTCAGGGTTTAGTAGATTTGATTCTCTCATCCTTATTCCAGAATTTCAATAGTTTTGTGTATAAAGGCTGTTTTCCTGAAAAACAGCATTCCAGGTGCAATTTTTAGTGCTGGCCTAAGTACTAAATCCCTGAATCTGATAGGAAGTTTTCAAAAAGCACCTCACAGCCAGTAATTCTTGTTTGCTCTCTGAATCAGCTGCAGCTGGGAATGCTGTGCAGGTACTCTTAACAGCCTCCAGCGAGAAGGAGTTTTGGTCATTACTGAAGAGTGACACCTAGTGGCCAGATTCAGGGCCTGGTTTGCAAGGGTAGGAAGGAGCCTTGGTGTATGAACCCTAGCCCAGGACCATCACTGTAATGACCAGACTAGGTACATTGGGAGGAATAGAAAAATAATCCCCAAGTAACTGAAAATTAAAGTTCATGATGCAAAAAACCCAGCCCTCATTATGAGTGAGCTGAAAATATAAAGGAGCTGGACAAAATTGCAGCCCCTAAAGGCTTAGTTGGTAATACTTTACTAAAAATAATCCTAAGGCATTCATCCAAAATTACTGTGCAACTTACACATTAAGGTTTTGTAAACCAGAGAGCCAATGTTTACAAATGAAAATACAAGATTTTAAGTATGCAATGGAAAGATTTAAAGTACACATTTGTTCCTCTGATCTTAAGCCTGGGAATTTTGAAATGATAAGATTCACTGAGAAAACCTTGTGTTCTAGCTGAATTGCAGAAATAGATTTCACATGTCAAATTTTCTTTGATCCACATTCATATATTTGGGAATCTAATTTTTAAATATTGTTTTGAAAGATGGTAAAATGATTGGAGAATCTTAATGATGTCTACCTGTTTAAGTAATTCCCAGGATAACATTTGGATTGTAATTCCTAGAGTTGGGCAGTCGGAAAATATTTGCTACATTTTTCAGTTTGTTTAAACTTTCTCCATTCATTTCAATTATTTTTGGGAAATTTTCATTTCCATTTAATGTGCACTATTTCAATTTAATACACACTAAATCCGGAAATAAATGTAACACATTAACATCCATAGTCATTCCTTGTTGTTTTAGCACACCAGAGGGGTTCTAAGCTAGTGGAGGATTTAGACTCATACTTTATTTGTTCCAGAGTGGAATGAAATATAAAACATACAGAAGCCTCTGTTTAAAAGGGATTCCTTAACATCCTGAAGACCAGTCCAGACCAATGGGGGTTTCCTCTTGTACCAGCAGATGGAGGAAGAGGACTAACTCCTTGCCTTTATGCCGCCTCTCTAAATAATATGGCCTAGTCAGAAGAGGCATCAGTAGTCTTCTGCTTCCAGCAGTAGGTAGATGGACTGTCAAAAAAAAAGAAGACGGAGGCCTTGAAAATTAACCGCCCAGGAAGTGGGTAGCATTCCTCCCATGAAGGCTGGGGCTTTGGCTGAGTCAGGGGATCATGTGAAGGGTTGAAAACCGATGGTGTCCACTCTTCCCTGTCCCCGGGGCAATCAGTGGTCAGCCTCTATTTCCCCAGTGAGAGTGAGCTGTCACAGGAACAGAGTGTTAAGACCACAGTAGACTTGGGCTGTGCTTCCCTCCCCCCTCTGAGAGCAGGTATGGAGGAGGGGAAGTTGTGTGGGATGTGTGGAGCTCAACACATACCAAGTATTGCTGGCTCCTGCCAGACCTGCAACGGCGAAATAGGGCAACACAGCCCATAAGAGGAAGGGGAATGTTTTGACTGTAGCCCTGTGGTTCCATCATTATTTGCATCGCTGTCGCAAGGTCCTGGGAACATCAAGCTTGCACAGATCTCCCTCTATATAGTAGCCCTTGCAGGAAGGTCAAAAGTCCCTGGGTTCGGAGGGGTCACAGAGCCTGGAGTTCTCCGTGTTCTTTATTTAAAAAAAATGCACAAAGCCTATTTAGAGTTAAAGGGGCAGCAGAAGAGTCGGCCCCAGGGACCTGAGTGCATGAGACAAAGTCCCTTCAGTAAGAGAGCGTCATGGGAAGTGTAAGGGAGATGTCTCCCTGTTGCCATGAGCTGAGTCCTCTGGAAGGAAAATAAATTCCCCTAGGGGAAATCGGAGGGAGAACTACACTCCCAAATGGAAGTAGGCTGTTTAGGCAGCAGAAGATCAGTGCTCTTATTTCTAAAGACTTTAAGGCTCTGCATTTGGAAGAGGTGCAGGTGAATAAGTATATGCCCAAAGGGAACCCAATCCTCATAGGCAGCAAGAAGCCAGCAAAAGTATTTGTGCTGCATTCCACCATTCAAGATATGATGGCTGCGGAGTGGGAAACTTCAGAGCTGGCATTAAAAAAAACTTCAGGACTATGGAAAGGCTGTATCCGCTGCAGAGAAAAGAAAAATTCTTTAAGACACCTCAAGTAGATGCTGCGGAGGCAGCATTGTCAAAGAAGACCACAATTCCAGTAGAAGGGGGTTCAGCACTGAAGGACCTGCAGGATCATAAGCTGGACACTACTATGAAAAGATCCTTTGACCTGACTAGTCTAGTCCTGCAAGCAGCAATCTGTGGAGGTTATGTGGCAAAGGCAATGATCTGCTGGTTACAGCAGAGACAAGCAATACAGGAGCTGATAGGTCTGGACCAATCACTCCTGGAATCTCTTCTGGACCAATCACTCCTGGAACATCATTAGAATCTCTTCCAAACAGGCAGCCATGTCTGTCATCTCCAAGCAATTGCTAGGGCTAAGAAACTGTTCAGCAGATGCAGCTTCCAAAGTAAAATTAACCAGGCTACCCTTTAAAGGAAAACTGTTATTTGAAGAATATCTAGCTAAAATGGTAAAAGAGCTTGAAGAATCAAAGCCACTGAGACTGCCAGAAGACAGGTGGCCCATAGCCAGAGGTTCTGGCCCAAAACTTTGGCTGGGTGAGGTTAGATAATATAGGCCATGAAGAGCAGGATTCGAGAAGGCTAAATCTTCCGGGAGGTCGCAATTCTTTCCAGGCACTATATAGGGAAGTCTGGAGAGTAAATTCAGAGCTGAGTCCTCAGGAAAAAGGATCCTCCAACAATTACGGAAATCACTCCTCAATCCCACCGGTGGGAGGCCTCTTGCATATGTTCTACGAGGAGTGGACCCATATCACAAGCAACAGATGGGTATTGGAGGTAGCTTGCCAGGGTATTGGAGGTAGCTTGCCAGCTTGCCTATTGGAGCCTTTAGCATTAGAGCTAAAGGCTCCAATAGGCGAAAGTTATGTCCGATCTCCTTTGGGGCTCAAAGAAAAAAGAGGTCTGGAAGATGGTATACAGGTTATTTCAATTGGGGTAATTGTGCCAGTACCAAGGCAAGAGCTAGGAAGAGGAAAATACTCGATATATTTTATTGTCTGAAAAGGAAGGAACGTTTCAACCAATACTAGACTTCAAAGGGGTAAACAAGTACCTGAATATACCCCATTTTGGATGGTGTCACTATGGTCGGTAATTGCAGCACTGCGCAAAGGGGAATTCTCCCAGGACAAGCAGGATAATAGTCCTCACAGATGGGTGACATCAGATGGAGCATGACACGGAATACTTTTGCCCAGCATGCCACTAACCTCGTAGCCACACGGGGTCCCCCTTCAGTCTCCTTTTTTCCACAGTGCTGTTGCCTCGCAGTTTGTGGAGCTCTGTTTCAAACTTTTTCCTCATGGAAGAATTCAACGTTTTTTCTTCGATTTTTCCCTGCCTCAGAGTCCCCCGTCGCAAATCAATTCCTCTGACGTTCGGTAGGTGTTTTTCACGTTGCAGTTGGTTCCTGAGTGTCTACATCCCTGTGGCCGACGGCCACTGACCACACTCCGCCTTTTTTCAATGGTGATCGGTTTTAGGAAGTGCCCTGAGTGTCCGCAGACTATGTCCATAATGGAGCCGCATGACGTCTGTGTCCTGTATCTCGGACCTTCCCACGATTCCATCGGTGTCCCAGCTATGCTCAGATGACCCCCAAAGGCTAGCACACCTGCTGGACAAGATGGAGCTCTTGTTTGGTTCCAAGCAATTGACTCTTGTGGTGGGTACGGGGTCGATCTGACTCGGGACTTTCACCCTCTGTGCCCCGCCGCAATGATCAAGGAGCGGGAGATCGCCGCTCACCAGCATCGGAGCATTCCAAAGCTTCGGGATCGTCGTCCTCAGCGCCGGAGAAGGACCAGGTTGAGCACTTTGGGAAGCATCAACATCAGTACTGGCGGTCTTCACCCTCCGGTGCCTGCACTGACACCGGAGCAGCATAAGCCTCAGCCAAACCCCCTCCAAAGAGGCCCTGAGGGGAGGAGGCCTGTCCTCCTCCAAGCCCGGGAGCCCAGAACATTTCCCACCGATATCGGTGCCGAGCACAGAGCCTCCGCAGACCCCCGTGGACACTCCAGTGACGCCCAGCCTGTCGCTTCCTCCCAGGTCAGTAATTACTGCACCCGCATTTAGAGAGGAGTTGGACCGCGTGGTTCAACAGGAAGTGCTAGCTGCCCTTCAGGGTCTCCAACAGCCACCGAAGCCGGCCCCCATACCGGCATCGGAACCGGCACCCTCCATGTTGGCATTCCTGCTGGAAAGGCTGGACGTGCTGCTTGGTGCCTTACCGGTGCAGTCCATACCGGGGGGGCCCCCAGTGTCCTGTCCGCCACCAGTGCTTCCCCCTGTCTTGATCCCAATTCCGGGCTCCTCAGAGGAGGAGGAGGATGTGGCTCCACTCCCATCTCCATGGGCGATGCTGGATTCCGTTCCTGGGCCCTTAGGCCTCTCGGTGCCCCGGCGTCCGCTGCAGGTCCTGGTGCTTTTGATGCCGGCGCAACCGCTGTCGGTTCCCCTTCACCGACCATTGGTACCCATGCCCCGTACTTTTGGGTTCTGGCCTCCCTCCTCGACCCAGACTATACAGTGGTGAGGAGGAAGCCCCTTACGACCCATGGGGAGATGCCTCTTCCAAACACTCCTCTGAGGCCTCCGAGGACCTTCTGTCGGAACCTTCTCCCCCGGACAAGAGATGGTGCTCACCTCCCGAGGACTTTATCTTTCATGAGCTTTGTGCGGGCAATGGCGGAAGCCATCTCCTTCCAGCTTTTAACTGAAGAGGATGCCCGCCACAAGATGTTGGAGGCCCTCCAATTCGTGCATGCCCCTAAGGATGTGATGGCCATCCCTGTACATGAGGTTCTCTTAAACTTCCTCTACCGGCTTTGGGAACACCCGAGTTCTGTGGCTCCAGTCAACAGAAAGACAGATGCCACCTATTTAGCTCAACAGGCCCTGGGCTTCCAGAAGAGCCAGTTATGTCACCAGTCAGTGGTAGTGGAATCAGCCCAGAAAAAAGCCAAAAGGTCCCGCCCTCACTCCTCCGCCCCTCTGGGGAAGGACCAAAGAGCCTTAGACGCTCTAGGTCGGAGAATTTTCCAAGGATCCATGCTTATCGCTCGGATAACGGCATACCAATTGGACATGGACCAGTACAACTGGAACCTCTGGAAACAGGTCCAGGAGTTTGCCGAGGGCCTACGACAACAGTTCCAGGAGGGCCTAGAATCCATCCTCCAAAAATGATTAGAAGCTGGGAAACATGAAGTGAGGGCGGCCTACAACGTCTTTGAGACGGCATTAGAATTAGGGCATCCCGACAGTGAGGTTCCAATAATAAGAAAAGTAGTCCAAGTGCCTGTAACTAAAAACTCATCTGAGCTAAAAAATTGTAACTTATCCCTATTAATTAAAAAGCAGAATGAAAATACAAACAAAAAACAAACTTTGAAATGTTTGTATGCTAATGCCAGAAGTCTAAGAAGTAAGATGGGAGAATTAGAATGTATAGCAGTGAATGATGACATAGACTTAATTGGCATCTCAGAGACATGTTGAAATGAGGACAACCAATGGGACAGTGCTATACCGGGGTACAAATTATATCGCGATGACAGAGAGGAGCACATGGGAGGCGGTGTAGCACTTTATGTCCGGGATGGCATAGAGTCCAACAGGATAAACATCCTGCATGAGACTAAATGCACAATTGAATCTTTATGGGTAGAAATCCCTTGTATGTTGGGGATGACTATAGTGATAGGAGTATACTACCATCCACCTGGTCAAGATGGTGAGACGGACAGTGAAATGCTAAGAGAAAATAGGGAAACTAACCAAATTGGTAGTGCGGTAATAATGGAAGATTTCAATTACCCCAATATTGACTGGGTAAATGTATTATCAGGACATGCTAGAGAGTTAAAGTTCCTGGTTGGAATAAATGACAGTTTTATGGAGCAATTGGTTCAGGAACTGACAAGAGAGGGAGCAATTTTAGATCTAATTCTCAGTGGAGCACAGGATTTGGTGAGAGAGGTAACGGTGGTGGGGCCGCTTGGCAATAGTGATCATAGAGGGGTAGATTTTCAAAGGGTTACGCGCGTAACCTCCGAAACCCTACCCCAAACCCCCCCCCCCCCCCCGTGCGCACCGAGCCCCGGGACGCGCGTAAGTCTAGGGGCTTTCCTGGGGGCATGTCATCCGGGGACAGGGGCACGGCCGTGGCCTCTGGACCAGCCCCCGGACTATGGTGCGCCGGCCCGCGCGAGTTACGCCTGCCTTGAGCAGGCGTAACTTCTGAAATAAAGGTAGGGGGGTTAGATAGGGCTGGGGGGGTGGGGGGGGTGGGTTAGGGAGGGGAAGGTGGGGGGAGGCGGAGGGAACGGAGGCCGGCTGCACGGCTCGGCGCTCACAGGCTGCCGATTTTGCTCAGCCTTGCATATGCCGAGCCCGGATTTTAACAGATACGCGCGGCTACGTGCGTATCTGTTAAAATCCCGCATGCTCTTGTTTGCGCCTGGTGCGCGAACAAAAGTACGCGTGTGCGTAATTTTGTAAAATCTACCCCAATATGATCAAATTTGAATTAATGACTGGAAGGGGGACAGTAAGCAAATCCACGGCACTCGTGCTAAACTTTCAAAAGGGAAACTTTGATAAAATGAGAAAAATAGCTAGAAAAAAAATGAAAGGAGCAGCTACAAAGGTAAAAAGTGTGCAAGAGACGTGGTCATTGTTAAAAAATCCCATCCTAGAAGCACAGTCCAGATGTATTCCACACATTAAGCAAGGTGGAAAGAAGGCAAAACGATTACCGGCATGGTTAAAAGGGAAAGAAGCTATTTTAGCCAAAAGATCTTCATTCAAAAATTGGAAGAAGGATCCAACAGAAGAAAATAGGATAATGCATAAGCGTTGGCAAGTTAAATGTAAGACATTGATAAGATAGGTTAAGAGAGAATTTGAAAAGAAGTTGGCCGTAGAGGCAAAAACTCACAGTAAAAACTTTTTAAAAAATATATCCGAAGCAGAAAGCCTGTGAGGGAGTCAGTTGGACCGTTAGATGATCGAGGGGTTAAAAGGGCACTTAGAGAAGATAAGGCCATCGCGGAAAGATTAAATGATTTCTTTGCTTCGGTGTTTACTGAAGAGGATGTTGGGCAGGTACCCGTACCGGAGAAGGTTTTCATGGGTAATGATTCAGATGGACTGAACCAAATCACGGTGAACCTAGAAGATGTGGTAGGCCTGATTGTCAAACTGAAGAGTAGTAAATCACCTGGACTGGATGGTATACATCCCAGGTTCTGAAGGAACTCAAAAATGAGATTTCAGACCTATTAGTACAAATTTGTAACCTATCATTAAAATCATCCATTGTACCTAAAGACTGGAGGGTAGCTAATGTAACCCCAATATTTAAAAAGGGCTCCAGGGGCGATCCGGGAAACTATAGACTGGTTAGCCTGACTTCAGTGCCAGAAAAAGTAGTGGAAAGTGTTCTGAATATCAGATCACAGAACATATAGAAAGACATGGTTTAATGGAACAAAGTCAGCATGGCTTTACCCAAGGCAAGTCTTGCCTCACAAATCTGCTTCATGATTTTGAAGGAGTTAATAAACATGTAGCTAAAGGTGAACCTGTAGATGTAGTGTATTTAGATTTTCAAAAGGCTTTTGACAAAGTTCCTCATGGGAGGCTTCTAGGAAAAGTAAAAAGTCATGGGATAGGTGGCGATGTCCTTTCGTGGATTGCAAACTGGCTAAAAGACAGGAAACAGAGAGTAGGATTAAATGGACAATTTTCTCAGTGGAAGGGAGTGGACAGTGGAGTGCCTCAGGGATCTGTATTGGGACCCTTACTTTTCAATATATTTATAAATGATCTGGAAAGAAATAAGACGAGTGAGGTAATCAAATTTGCAGATGATACAAAATTGTTCAGAGTAGTTAAATCACAAGCAGATTGCAGGAAGACCTTGTGAGACTGGAAAATTGGGCATCCAAATGGCAGATGAAATTTAATGTGGATAAGTCAAGGTGATGCTTATAGGGAAAAATAACCCATGCTATAGTTACACAATGTTAGGTTCCATATTATTAAAATCCCGCGTACTCTTGTTTGCGTCCAAGAAAAAGATCTAGGCGGCATAGTGGATAACACATTGAAATCATCTGTTCAATGTGCTGCAGCAGTCAAAAAAGCAAACAGAATGCTGGGAATTATTAGAAAGGGAATGGTGAATAAAATGGAAAATGTCATAATGCCTCTGTATCACTCCATGGTGAGACCGCACCTTAAATACTGTGTACAATTCTGGTCGCCGCATCTCAAAAAAGATATAATTGCGATGGAGAAGGTACAGAGAAAAGCAACCAAAATGATAAAGGGAATGGAACAGCTCCCCTATGAGGAAAGACTAAAGCTTGGAGAAGAGACAGATGAGGGAGGATATGATAGAGGTGTTTAAAATCATGAGAGGTCTAGAACGGGTAGGTGTGAATCGGTTATTTACTCTTTTGGATAATAGAAAGATTAGGGAGCATTCCATGAAGTTAGCATGTGGCTCATTTAAAACTAATCAGAGAAAGTTCTTTTTCACTCAACGCACGATTAAACTCTGAAATTTGTTGCCAGAGGATGTGGTTAGTGCAGTTAGTGTAGCTGTGTTTAAAAAAGGATTGGATAAGTTCTTGGAGGAGAAGTCCATTACCTGCTATTAATTAAGTTGACTTGGAAAATAGCCACTTCTAATACTAACAGTAGCATGGGATAGACTTAGTTTTTGGGTACTTGCCAGATTCTTATGGCCTGGATTGGGCACTGTTGGAAACAGGATGCTGGGCTTGATGGACCCTTGGTCTGACCCAGTTTGGCATGTTCTTATGTTCTTAAACCTAACTGGCAATACCTGGATAATTTAAGCAAGTATATTCAGCAGAATGCTTATCCAACTAAATATCCTTGATATCTTATCCTGCTAACCTTATCCAGATAAGTTGTCCTTTTGCAGCTTTTCTGAATATTGCCATCTATGTATTAGTTATTTTGTTTTTATAAAATGCTTTTCCATAAAAAAAAATTCTCAGAACAGTGAACAACTTACAATTATTTATTATCTGCCAACTAAACCACTATATATGACCAAATATATTCAGCAGGCCATAGATTTTGTTGAGATACAGGATCCAAGCCAGTGATCTGAGTATGAAACTTGGCAAGTTCCCATGTTTGAATGGGATCCTGCTGGAATTTTACCACAGATTTACTCAGGTGTTTGCCTCCTTTATTGCAGTTTGTGTTTCTAGAAATTTCAGAGGTCTGTGGTAGAAATCATGGGCTTGGCCTAGATCACACTATCACCTAAAACAGATAGGGATCAAAGTAAATGTTCAGCCTGCAGGCTGATTTCACTTTTTAACATAACCCTTAAAATTTTAGCAAGATCTCTAGGGACAAAAACCATTATTCCTGCATTGATAAATCTGGATCAAACTGACTTTATCAATACGCCTTTTGCATTTATCATTGCCTTTCAATTCTGAAATTGGGGCTGATCCAAAAACTTACTGTCATGGTCTGCATTCTGTCATGCAGAGGACTTGGGTTTGATTCCCAGGCCAGGGGATGCTGCGGAGGCATTGTTCACAGCCCCTGGGAGCAGGAAGGGAGTATCAGTCATTGCTCAACAGTGATATCTAATGGCTGCATTTAGCACCCATGTTAGCTGGATTCTGAAGGGAGCCACGGTTTGTGTCCCCTGGCCAAGGACTGTTGCTGCAGTAGCAGCGCTGAGTTGAGAGGGAAAACCCCAGGTAGTTGCAAATGAAGCTTTGTGGCACTGGTTTTGTTTGAGCTGGATGATGTGCTTCACGAATGTCGGTGAATAAAAGTTAATAAAAGGATCCTATATAAAGTACTCACCGTAATTCATAAATCCATTCACAATATCTCTCCTCTTCAATTATGTAACCAACTACGCCCTCACTCCTCCTCTAGACCCATCAGAGGAGCATATAAAGGCACACTCTATGTACCTTCAACAAAATCCTCGCATCATAAACGTGCCATATCTACAGCAGGCCCCATTCAATGGAATGCGCTCCCACCAGACATTCGGCTTGAGTTCTGCCACTCTTCATTCAAAAAAAAACTTAAAACCTGGCTCTTTAGCCAAGCTTTTCCCGGACCATGATCATCATTTTTTCCCCTCCAACCAGCAAGAACATATCTTCTTCACAAACCCCCATTTTCCATACCACTACCTACTTCGGTATCTAATCTCTTGCTGCAGGACACTTGAGACTTTCTCACTTATACGTTATAATTTTTATGCTCAATAAGACCTGTCAACTTAATTGTTTAAGTCTTTTTTTTTTTTTTTTTCTCCTTTATCTTTTGGTCATCAATGTTACAACGTTATTGTTAAATTTTGAACTTATGTACACTGTTCCAAGTTTCATAACCTTGTTCTATGTAATGCCTTTTGGCAATTTTCATGTTCTGTTTCAATGTAAACCGATGTGATCTTTATTTCATATAGGAACACCGGTATATAAAAATCTAAAAATAAATAAATAAATAATAAATAAATAAATAAATAAATAAATAAAATAAAGGAAGAAGAGGAAACTGCTGGGCCAAAAAAATAATTAAATTTGTTGATTTTGATACTTTCTAATGGTTTTCTCATTGCTTATGTGGGCATAACCATAAAATTCTTTGAAAGTTTCTGCCTGCAGTGAACATTTTTATTGTTAGTTTTGACATCTAACAATTTTGAAGGCATTTTTCATAAAATTTTGTAAAATTGTGCACAACAAGTTGGAATCCTTGATTGTGTCCTTTTTACAATTAAGATGTTCAAGTTCCCAAAACTCTTGAGCGCATAGATAAAAAATAACAAGCATCTTTTATTCTCCTAGAACAAGCAGGATGGTAGTCATCACATCATCCAATGGAGTCCGGCACGGAAAACTTTTGTCAAAGTTTCTAGAAGCTTTAACTAGCAGACTGAGCATGCCCAGCCTGTTACTATCCGCGCATCCATGCGAGATCCCCCTTCAGTCTCTTCTTTTCCACTATACAGTTGCCTCGTGGTCCGTGGAGCTCTTCCTTTTTCCACTTTTGCCTCAATATTCTCGAGTTTTTTTGTCAACTCCTCGTCGGGTCCCCCTTCTCAGTCGGTGCCGCTTTGGTACAGTAGGTTTTTCTCGGCCATTTTTTCCAACTTTGCGGTCGATTCCCGACTCCTCGCCTTAGGGTGTCCGTCAGTCATCAACTGCATGCTGGGTGTTTTTCATGGCATCAACCGGTTTTTGTCTGTGCCCCCAGTGCCCACAGACCATGTCCATCACAGATCCGCACGAGGTTTGCATCCTTTGCCTGGGGGCCTCGCATGACATCCGGAGGTGCCATCTGTGTGACCAGATGACACCCAAAGGGAGTCGGGCGTACCTCGACATAATGGAGAAACTTTTCGGGACCCCGAAGTCCTTCACACCTGCGTCGGTCCCTTCGATGCCGAGAGATTGTGGGGAGCAGTCCAACCTGCTTCCCCTCGCAGTCCCTCTAGCCAGTACCTCCAAGGATCGGGGAGAAGGAGATCAATCCTCGATGATCTCCCTGCTCTCCAGAACATCGGGATTGTTGGCTTCCTCAGCGCCAGGAAAAGACCGGGCCAAGCACCGGAAAAGATCCCGCAAGCATCGACACCTCGCCGCCATTGAAGCAGCACCGGCCATCGGAGGCCCCATCCTCTGGTGCCCCTGGTAGCCCGAGGCGTTCCCCACCAACACCGGTGCAGGGCACTGTGCCACCTCGGAGACCCGAGGAAGAGCCAGTGGAGCCTTTTCCCCTCCATCAGTCCTGGCCACCCCAGACTTTCAAGAGGAGTTGGACCACAGGGTGCAATCGGCAGTGCTCAAAGCGCTGCAAAGTGTTGAGCTACTGGTGGCACCAGCCCCCCATACCGTGGTGCCCGAGCCTCTGCCATTGATGTTGGCACTTCTGCTGGAGCGTCTGGACATCCTTCTGGGCACCCTACCGACGCAGCCAGTGCCCAAGGGGCCTTTGATGCCCCATCAGCCACCGATGTGTAATCTGTTCCAGTCCTGAACCTAACTCTTCTTGCTTCATGCTCATGTGGGACCCAGACCGCCCTTGTTTCCCTACAGCGCTGCAGTTGTGTTTTGCCCGTTGGCACCTTGTTAGGTCACTGTTGGTCTCTCTAGTTGAGTGGGGCAGTCTGGAGCTTTGTACTCACACACATGTGAGGACTACCATCTTGCTTGTCCTAGGAGAAAGTGCAGTTGCTTACCTGTAACAGATGCTCTCCTAGGACAGCAGGATGTTAGTCCTCAGGAATCCCGCCCTCCTCCCCACGATGTTGGGTTCACCTTCGGTTTGTTTTATTTTTTGCTCGTATTTTGCTATGTTACGAGACTGAAGGAGGACCTCACGTGGACGCATGGATAGTAGCAGGCTGGGCATGCTCAGTCTGCTGGTCAAAGCTTCTAGAAACTTTGACAAATTTTTCTATGCTGGACTCCATCGGATGATGTCACCCACATGTGAGGACTAACATCCTGCTGTCCTAGGGGAATACCTGTTACAGGGAAGCAACTGCGCTATCCTTTGAGTGCTTGGAAACATTCTTAATTATCTATTTCAGGATTTTAAATTCAAGAGAATATGTTTTTCTACTTACAGTGCAAGGCTGATGTGGCATGCCATGTTTTAATTGGTGCATTGCAGTTTATTTAATAAAGTTATTGGTGTGTGAAAACATCTAGCATGGAGATTTATTTTCTGTCTGTATGCTTGTTTTACTTAAAGTTTTTTTGTTCAAGGTTTAATGAAAAGACAGGAAGAGGAGATAAAGTTCAATTCATACATTGCTTCTGAAAAGCTTCCCAAGGAACTAGAAAGCAAGAAGAAGGCAATTAATTTCCTACAGAAAGTTGTCGCAGAGCCAGCAATGGGCCAGTCAGACCTCACTGAGCTAGAAGACAAGGTGTGTTAGTACCACAAGCCCTGCTGCCTTACAGCCTTTGCACCCCTGGGTTTTAGTTACTCTGTCCGCAAACAGCAGGTGTCTCTCTTTGCTGCATTATAGTAAGAGAGAAAACATGTATTTTTACCTAATATGCTTACCCTAATGTGCTAGAGCTGTTACTCTGTTTCCCTGGGATACTGAAAAGTGTTTGTCCACCAACCAGTGCCTGAGCTGCTCCCTTTATTAGGTGCTGGTCCAGAATTCAAAGCAGTTGTTTTTTGGAAGAGATGTTTTAGTCTGTTCCAACTCTTATTTTTTTCTTAACTTAGGAAAAAAATATTGTAAGTATTTGTGGCAGTATGCACTATTTGAAAAGTTGTACTTTTCTGCTTTAATAAATACCTGTGGATAATTTAGTGATCTAAAGCATTGAAAATAATTTTTAAAAATTCTTTTGAGTATTAATCCACTGTTGCAGTTACCCACCGATTACAACTGTTTACATTAATGCCTTACTATAAGTTCCAGGATATTTGGAAATAGGTTGTAGGGTAACTGATTAGATGGTTAAAAGACAGGATGGCCAACACTCCAGATTTGTGTTCAGTTAACAACATATTAGTAACCATAATTTAAAGTGCCACTTCAGCTTTTTTAGCTAAACTAAAATGCTCTCCTCAGGTTGATAGTACAAAAACATATAAACTCTTTTTAAGAAAAATGTATTTCTGAAGTACATTTCTAGTGTTCTGGCTGCCAACTGTCCTCAAGCCCCTTGTTGGACCAGTCAGGAAGCCTTCCCTAAGTGTGCATGCTCCTGATTGCTGCAAGGGAGTAAGGAAGATTTTTTTACCTCGCCTAAGACAAACTTGACAGCTTGAACCAGGCCTGCTTTTTGTCCCACTCTGTCTACAGAGCTGTAGTTCTGTTATCTCCTAAGATATAGAAACATAGAAATGATGGCAGAAAAGGACCAAATGGTCTGTCTAGTCTGCCCAGCAAGCTTATGGTAGTAACTGCTGGCCATACGAGCCACCTTTATAATTATCAGTTTCCCAGACTGTTAAAGTCAGGGCCCTTGTTGGTTGCTGTTTGAGTCCAATTCCCCATTACCTCTTGCCATTGAGGCAGAGAGCAATGTTGGAGTTGCATCAACAGCTTTAAGTCTTATTGGTTAAGGGTTGTAACCGCCGTATCAGAAAGTTAATCCCATGCTTATTTGTTTTCCCAGACTGTGCAATTCAATGTCCTTATTGGTTGCTGTCTGAATCTAATTCCCCTTTTCCTCTTTTCCCCCTGCTGTTGAAGCAGAAAGCAATGATGGAGTTGCATCTACAGCATAAAGGCTTACTGGTTAAGGGCATTAACCACCACACCAGCAAGTTACCCCCATACACTCTTTTTTTCATTCCCATCCTCTAGTCTTAAGGGATCCACAGTGTTTATCCCATGCCCCTTTGAAATCTTTTACTGTTTTTGTCTTCACCACCTCCTCTGGAAGGGCATTCCAGGGATCCACCACCCTTCCTGTGAAGAAATATTTCCTGACATTGGTTCTGAGTCATCCTCCCTGTAGTTTCATTTCATGACCCCTAGTTCTTCTAATTTCTTTCCAACGGAAACATTTGTTGATGATTGTGCATCATTCAAACCTTTCAGGTATCTGAAGGTTTGTATCATATCTCCCCTGCACTTCCTGTCCTCCAGGGTATACATATTTAGGATCTTCAGCCTCTCATAAGTCATTTAATGGAGACCCACCACCATTTTGGTTGCCCTTCTCTGGACCGCCTCCATCCTGTCTCTGAACCTTTTGAGATACAGGCTCCAGAACTGAACACAGTACTCCAGGTGAGGCCTCACCAAGGACCTGTACAAGGGGATTATCACCTCCTTTTTCTTACTGGTTATTCTTCTCTCAATGCAGCCCAGCATTCTTCTGACTTTTGCTATCGCCTTGTCATATTGCTTCACCATCTTCAGATCACTAGACACTATCACCCCAAAGTCTCTCTCTTGTTCCGTGCACAACAGCCCTTCACCCCCAACACATACAGCTCTTTTGGATTGCCACACCCCAGATGCATGACTCTGCACTTCTTGGCATTGAATCCCAGCTGCCATATCTACGACCACCGTTCAAGCTTTCTTAAATCACATTTCATTCTCTCTACTCCTTCCGGCATGTCCATTCTGTTGCAGATCTTAGTATCATCTGCAAATAGACAAACGTTGCCTTCTATCCCTTCCGCAATGTCGCTCACAAAGATATTGAACAGAACCGATCCCAACACCGACTCCTTTGGCACTCCATTAAACACAGTTTTCTCTTCAGAGCAGGTTTCATTTACCATCGCACGCTGTCTCCTGTCAGTCAACCAGGTTGAAATCCAGACCACAACCTTGGTGCTCACTCCCAAGCTTCTCATTTTATTCACAAGTCTTCTATGTGGGACCGTATCAAAAGCTTTACTAAAATCCAAGTAAATCACATCGAGCTCTATTCCTTGATCCAATCCTCTAGTCACCCAATCAAAAAAATCAATCAGATTTGTCTGACAGGACCTTCCTCTGGTGAATTCATGCTGTCTTGGATCGAGCAACCCACTGGATTGTAGATAGTTCGCTATCCTTTCCTTCAGCAGAGTCTCCATTAATTTTCCCACCACTGAGGTGAGGCTAAACGGCCTGTAGTTACCAGCCTCCTCTCTGCTCCCACTCTTGTGAAGCAAGACCACCATCGCTCTTCTCCAATCACTCGGCACCACTCCCGTTTCCAAGGATTTATTGAACAGGTCACACAGCGGACCTGCCAGCACATCTCTGAGTTCTCTCAGTATCCTGAGATGAACCTTATTAGGTCCCATGGCTTTGTCCACTTTCAGCTTTCCTAGCTCTTCCCATACGTTCTCTTCTGTAAACAGAGTTTCATCTACTCCACCCTCCCTCCAATATCTTGTTAACTATTGACAGTTCTTCTCCAAGGTCATCTTTAGTGAATACTGAACAGAAGTACTTGTTTAATATTTCTGCCATTTCTTCGTCTCTCTCCACACATTGATCCTGATCACATTTCAGTTTCACTATACCTCTTTGGACCTTTCTCCTTTCTCTGATGTATCTGAAGAATGTTTTGTCACCTCGCTTTAGCTCTTTGGCAATCCTTTCTTCTGCCTGACTTTTTGCTTTCTTGATTACTTTCTTCATCTCCCTAAGTTTTACCAGATATTCTTCCCTGTGTTCTTCTTTTTGGGATTCTTTATAATTCTTGAATGCTGCTTTTTTAAAGCAATCCATACAGAAGAACCAAGACTGGATGAGCCTGTCAGGTGGCAGTTGTAGAAGGGATACAGAGCTCTTAGAGAGCATGAACATCCACCTGTGGTAAAGAAAATGAACCCCTGCCCAATTATTTTCTCCTGTAGCGTGTTGCTGAAGAATACAGAAACTTTTCTAACTTTTGGATCCACTAAGTTGAAACCATCTTAATACAGTTTTTTAAAGATTACGTTTACTATAGTTAGTTAGAATTGTTACAGCTCATAAAAGCAAGGGTTGTTGCCAAATTGGACTGTTCAGAATAAAAAGTTCAAAATAGTTTGGTATTATTCTAATAAATGCTCTCAAAAATCCATCAGCAGGGAAAATCAATCTCACAAAATTTCAAACCTAGAAATCCTCCTCATGTACTATTTTCAATGAATATCAACAACACATGGACAGTCATGTTATACCCTAAAGGCCCATCATACCAGGCTTTTAGGCTAATGTATATTATGCCTTTCTAATGCCAAAAATATAATCATCAGCCTACTTATATGGTTTGAAAATTGCATTTAAAACATATCTTCATGAATCACAGTGTTCCCATACTTCCCTGACATCCCCTTTTGACATGGGACTGTTTAACATTTGGTAGACAATCTCAACATGCATTTTAGGATGCATTTCAAAATGCTGTGCAGCTAATCCAGCCATTTGATTTATTTAGATTGTTAATCAGTTGTAGTTTTGAATATGCAGAATAAGGCAGTAAATACTGCCATGATTTAAATGTTGAGCAGCTTATGTAATTTTTTTTTTTTTTTACAAGTGGAAAATATATAATTTTTAAACCGCAATCATTTAATTTTCTTAATTCCATGTTTCCTGTTGCAGATACAGGAAGCCAACACACAAATTAACCAGCTGATTGAAAAACGAATGATGAGAAGTGACCCTCTGGATGTTAAGCTTTCACTTTTCCGCCAGCAGGTAAGAAAGGGCACACTAAATGACAGATAATGTGATGCATGCAGGTTTATTAATGTGCGCATAATCTCATGGAAAACAGGCTGGTAGATAACCGCATTAGATAAAAAGAAATCCCATATTATTTTATAGATGCAGTCGGGAAAGCAAATCCTTTTTATCTACACAGGCATCCATAATTGCTCGAAAGAAGGAAGCGAAAGCAGATGAGCTGCAAGAGGCAAAGGAAGATATCACAAACTTGGAAAAAGAAATGGCACTAAAAGCAAGTCAGACACGGGAATTTGATGGCACCGAGGTCTTAAAGGGAGATGAGGTAAGAGACAGCACTTGAAGCTTGTGAATGGGAGAGGATAAATAATACCACTTGCTGCTATTCATTTTATTTTCTGTTTTCATTTAAGCAAACAGTTATTATGGGGTTTTTTCTATATTAAGGTACATACATCTTTAGATGGTAATGTCATTATACAATTCGAGGTTTGAACTTTGGTGTTGATCCATTGATTTCTTATGATCATTTTTTTGGTAGACTGGAAGGATCATTGTTACATTCGAGATATAATTGCCTGAACTTTTGCAGATTGCTTTTACCCTTTTTTTTTGTATCAGTAGAAATTAGTGCCCAAACATGACTAGAGTAGATTTATGACCGTGACATGATGCCATTTTTTTTTTGATTGAACAAACTGTATGCATTTCATATAGTATAGTAACCTAGAAACATAGTGATGACAGCTGATAAAAACCAAATGGTCCATCCAGTCTGCCCAGCAAGTTGCTCATGGTAAGTAATTTCCGTTCTGTGCAGGTTACCCCCGTGCCTTATATTAAGGGTAGTAACTGCCGCTCTATGCAGGTTAACTCCATGTTTCTGTTAAGGGTAGGAACTGATGCTCTGTGCAGGTTATCCCTGTAATTCTATTAAGGGTAATAACTGCTTCTCCATACAGGTTGCCCCCGTGTTTCTGTTAAGGGTAGTAACTGCCACTCAGTGCAAGTTACCCCATGCCCCCTTTTTTCATATCCCTCATCTAGCATTTAGGAATCCGCAGTGTCTATCCCATGCCCTTTTGAAGTGATTTTTTGTTTTCATCCTTATCTCTTCTGGGAGGGCATTCCAGGCATCCACTACCCTCCCTGTGAAGAAATATTTCCTGATGTTAGTTGAGTCCAACCCCCCTGGAATTTCATTTTGTGACACTTAGTGCTACTGTTTCCAATGGAAAAGGTTTGAAGTTTGTGCATCAATACTACCTTTCAGCTATCTGAAGGTCTGTATCATATCTCCCCTGCACCACCTCTCCTCTAGGGTATACATATTTAGGTCCTTCAGCCTCTCCTCATAAGTTTTCCAATATAGACCCCACAAAATGTTGCTCACTTTTCTCTGAACCGCTTCCATCCTGTCTCCATGTCTTTTGAGATATGGTCTCCAGAACTGAACATAGTACTCCACGTGAGGCTTCACCAAAGGCTTGTGTAGGGGCATTGTCACCTCCTTTTTCTTACTCGTTATTACTTTTTCTGTGCAGCCCAGCATCCTTCTGGCTTTAGCAGTCACCTTATCACATTGCTTTGCTGCCTTCAGATCTCCAGTCACTATTACCTCAAGGTCCCTCTCTTAGTCTGAGCATATCAATTTTTGCACCCCCCCCCCCCCCCCATTGTATACAGCTCTTCTGGATTACTGCACCCTAAATGCATGACTCGGCACTTCTTGGCATTGAATCCCAGTTGCCAAGTCTTTGACCATGCTTAAAGCTTTCTTAGATCATTTTTCATTCGCTCTACTCCCTCGGGTATGTCCACTGTGTTGCAGATCTTAGTGAACCATGTGGTTCAAAGGGTGACACTTGGGTCTGGCAGGGAAGGAGGAGAAGGAGGTGCTGCAAGGCTGCCCGTCTCTTCCTGTTTAACTTAATGAGTGGGGGAGGGGGGGGACACAGAAGAAGTGACAATGATTGCGGAGGGAGAGGGAGAAATGGAGTGATGTGGAGATGGGGGAGAAATGAAGTGACTTGGGGATCATGGGGTGGAATGAAGTGAACCTATCAGGAAAGGACAGTGAACTGGGGATGAGGGGAGGGAGGAACACAGACAGAGAACAAGAGATGGGATAGGGAGGGCGGGAGTGAAACTGGAAATGCAGATGGAGTGAGGGTCAGAGTGAATGAAGGATAGAGGAAAAGGGAGTGAGTAAACTGACTGGGGGAAGGGAGGGACAGAGTGAAATGGTATTGGAGGAAGAAAGGGAATGAACTAATCGGGGTGAGAGACAGAGTGAATTGGGAATTATGGGGAGGGAGGGATGGAATGGGGGCAGGAGTGAACCAGGGTTTGGGGGAGGGAGGGAACTAGAATAAATGAGGTAATCCGGTTGGGGGAGGAAGTAAAAGATTGAGGGATCAAAGGGGTTTTGGAAGGGTGAATAAGGGAAAGAGGGGGATGTGGCTTCCTTTCTTCTCCACTCCATCCCAATCTTTCCCACTTCCTTAATCCTCCCCCATCCCCAGTACTCCCTTGCTTCCCACTTCCCATCCCTGTTCTTTATTCCTCCATTCCAACTCCTGACCCCTCTTCTCTCTCACCTTTCCTCCCATTCTCTTTCCTTATCTTCCCTGAATCCCTTTCTTTCTGTCCTCCTCCATCCATTATCTCCCTACCTCTCCTGCCTAAGATTCCTTCTTCATTTCCCTCCTTTGCATTCTCCAAACAAATTATTTGGACACACAAATGTCAGAAAACAACTTTATTTTTAGAAAACAAAATCAGAAAGCAGAGTTGCTTACCTGTAACAGGTGTTTTCCCGAGGACAGCAAAATGTTAGTCCTCAGACATGGGTGACATCAGCAGATGGAGCCCTGACACAGTTTTTAGAACTTTGATTTGCACACTGAGCATGCCCAGCATGCCCTATACCACGTGTCCACGTGGGGTCTCTCTCCAGTCTTTTAACATAGAATTATATATAAATGAAAATTATATACTGTGTACAATTCTAGTCGCCACATCTAAAAAAAGATATAGTTGCAATGGAGAAGGTACAGAGAAGGGCAACCAAAATGATAAAAGGGAATGGAATGGCTGCCCTATGAGGAAAGACTAAAGAGGTTAGGACTGTTCAGCTTGGAGAAGAGAAGGCTGAGGGGGGATATGATAGAGGTGTTTAAAATCATGAGAGGTCTAGAACGGGTAAATGTGAATCAGTTATTTTTTTTTTTGTAATTTAAATTTTTATTGACAACACAAGTTAGAATGTGACAGTCAGAACAGCTATAGCATACCATCAAACAATGTAATCCTTTCATAGGGGCAAGGGTGTCTGAGGCTGGTTCGCTGTCTGACCTGTACAGGGAGCTGAACCAAGGTATCTTCCTGTTGCAAGGGATGCGAAGAGATCCATGTCTGGCCTTCCCCAGAGGCAGAATATCCGATTCACCACTCCCTGGTCCAGGGACCACTTGTGGCATTTGAAGACATGACTCAGTCTGTCCGCTACCATATTTTCCATCCCGGCCAGGTACATAGCCCTGAGTACCATCCAGTAGGACAGGGCCCATGACTAAAAGAACATAAGATATGCCATACTGGGTCAGACCAAGGGTCCATCAAGCCCAGTATCCTGTTTCCAACAGTGGCCAATCCAAGTCACAAGTACTTGGCAAGTACCCAAACATTAAATAGATCTCAATCTACTATTGCTTATTAATTAATAGCAGTTTATGGATTTTTCTTCTAGGAACGTATCCAAACCTTTTTTAAACCCCTTTAAACTAACTGCTGTAATCACATCCTCTGGCAATGAATTCCAGAGCTTAATTATGTGCTGAGTGAAAAATAATTTTCTTTGATTTGTTTTAAATGAGCTATTTGCTAACTTCATGAAGTGCCCCTAGTCCTTCAGTTATCTGAGAGAGTAAATAACCAACTTATATTAACCTGTTCAAGACCTTTGATGATTTTGTAGACCTCTATGATATCCCCCTTCAGTCATCTCTTCTCCAAACTGAACAGCCCTTCTTCATAGGGGAGCCGTTCCATGCCCCTTATTATTTTGGTCACCCTTCTCTGCAATTTCTCCAGTGCAACTATATCTTTTTTGAGATTTGGCGACCAGAATTGTACAAAGTATTCAAGGTGTGGTCTCACCATGGAGCGATACAGAGGCATTATGATATCCACTGCCTACTAGGGCTTAGGGGCTCTCTGCAGCCGAGCCCTGATGCTGTTGATGGGAACGAGGGGGCAGAGGATAGTTCTTCCTCTGGCAAAAGAAAGACTCTCAATCCCAATCTCACCAACCTCCTAGTAGTGGAGGACAGGTCCAGAGTGCTGGCAGAGAGCTGTTGGAGGGTTTCATGGTGGTCCCAGAGCTGGGACACAGTGTCTCTCACCCTATCTCTGAAGAGATTCTCCCCAGTACAGAGCTTGTTAGCGAGTTGTTCCTGTACCTCCAGCTGGAGATAAAAGGCCCGCAGCTATACCATTCTGTGGGCACCGATTCCTGCTGCAGAGACCCTTGATGCAGTCTCAAAAACATCATCAGTCGCTCGCACCTCGTGTTTTCTGCACTCAGGGCCCTTATGCACCAGTAACATGAAGGTGTCCTGCTACAGTTGAAGCAGCTGCTCGGCTACCTTCTGCACCTACTTACAGATGTCCTCCAAGTACTGGCTCATGTAGAGCTTATAGGAAGCTATGCAGGCAATGAGCATGGCCCCCTGAAACATTTTTCCTTCCAAGAGCGTCCATTACTCTGTGGTCCTTTGTTGGGGTGCCGAGGAATGGGTATGAGAATGTTTGGCTCTCTTGAGAGTGGATTCAACCACCATCAACTAGTGGGGAGCTGAAGCTTATCAAATCTGGCAGCCTTCAGGATGAGGTAAACACAGTCAGCCACCTTGTTAATGGTAGGCACTGTGAAGGAGTGTTCCCAAAACCTCAGCAGCAACTCCTTAAGGATATCATGTACCAGGACCATCACAATCTCCTTAGGAGGCTCCATGAACTGGAGGATCCCAAGCCTTTTGTGCCTGGCATCCTTCTCCGTCAATTGCTGGAGTGGGATGGCTTCTGCCATCACCCTCACAAACTTTGCGAAGGTTAAGTCCTCAGGCGGAGATTTTCTTCGCTCTTCTGGAGGAGAAGGGTCTGATGGGAGACTGTCAGAGCTTTCAGAGGAGGACTCCGAGGTATCAATTCCCAGGGGTTATAGGGACCCAAATCCTCACTGTGAGCAACAGAGGATGGGGGCCCTAGGCGCTCAGTCTTCATCCAGAGGTTGAAGCTGTACAGGAAGGCTACATTCTTCAGTGTCTCTTCCGGCCTGGATGGAGCTTCCTCCTCCAAGGAAACGGCAATAACCATCGTATCAGTAGAGGGAGGCTGCAGTGCCCCGACAGGCACTGATACCATCCCGGGAACAGATGCCAACTGGATCGGTAATGCCCCGATGAGCACATTGAGCTTCTCTAGCAGAGGTTCCAGAATGGACGGTACTCGCTCTGGTGCTGTCTATGCCACTAGACCGATGCCTTGCATCTCCCATTCCATCACCAGCTGGACTCGCTGCTCCAGCTCCTTTTCGAATGTTGCCAATGCCTACACCAAATGGGAGGAAGGAGGAGTGGCCAGATCCTCTTTGGGCCTGCGAGGCGGATTGGTGACTGGCATGAGGACCGGTGGTATCCATTGAGGTCCCCCAGCACAAATGGAGGACTGGCTCTCCTCACCATAGGGTTGTTTCAGGGCATCGCGGCATGAGCCGGTGTATCCCCAGCACTGTGCATCAATGGGGACCAGTGCCTATGCTTCTTCGGCTTCCCTCGATGCTCAGCTTGATCCTTCCCTGGTGCAAAAGGCCAATGACGAGGAACCCGATGTCCTCGGCCTGGAGGAGATCAGTGGTCTGTTTCTGGCACCCCTATCTGCCGACGGAACAAACAGTCCTGCCGATGTCAATGGCGAGGAGTCCATCTGTGCGGTTCCGAGGTCCATCGATGCCCCCGATGCCAACTGCTTGATCTTCCTTGCCTGAAGAGCTGATCCATCTTATCAAGCCGAAGACATCCCTTCGGGGTCATTTGTGTGCATAAGCGGCAACCCCAGAAGTCATGCGATGCCCCCAGGCAGAGAACACATGTCTTGTGAGGGTCCTTAATGGACATGGTCCTTTTGCACCGAGGGCATCGCCAAAAACTGGACGAGGCCATGACTGGACGAAATAAAAGGGATGCAAAATCATAAAATCAAAATCGATAGTGACCGGCATCAAAGACCGGCAGGCATCGAGACACCGCAGCCACGGGGGAATCAACCACAAAAGGAAACTTACTAGAAGCATTGATAACCCTGACTAGGGACACTATGAGAAAGCACCAAGAGGGACCTAGCATCGAACACAGCGAAGAAAACCCATGAAAAATGCAAGAAAAAGAGAAATGTTTTCCACATGGCTAAAATGCTAAAGTGAGCTCACTCACAGCACGATGCTTTAAAGCTCAGTGGAAAAGGAAAGACTGGAGAGGGACCTTGTGTGGACACATGGTATAGGGCATGCTGGGCATGCCCAGTGTGCCAAGTCAAAGTTCTAGAAACTTTGACTTAAGTTTTCTGTGTCGGGGCTCAATCTGAATGTGTCATCTGTGTGTGAGGACTACCATCCTGCCTGTCCTCAGAGAATTTGCCAACTCTTGCTGCAGAATCTTGAAAATTCTGCCACTGGAAACTGGGTCTCTGCTTTTAAGCATAGGGAATCATTTTACAGAAACAGTTGAAACATATTTTTTTGGCTAAATTGATTTTCCACTGCAGATATTGTATTCCTTCTTTCTCTGAATATATTTCACTCTGCAGCAGAAGATTACAATTCAGGTCTCACACAGCTGATATCCAACTGCTGTCTTCCTATTTATTCTGTTGTCATTGATCTGACCTTGATAGTGGACAGTGTATTTCTAAAGCCACACATGGGCCAGCCTGCATAGAGTACATTGAGTCATTTCCCGGTTTGTTCTTACGTCTGGAGCACAGCAAGATAGAAAATACCCTCTGGTGCAGATAGTGCGAAGGATGGCTGTTGAAAGGGATCGTTTTTATAGGGCATTCTGTCCTGAGCGCTATTAATAGAGCATACAGATACTCTGAGGACTCTGGTTTTGTGGTCACATCAGTCTTGCAGATTTATTCCTCAAATGTTTTATGTTTCAGTAGAGTGCAGTTAGTTTGAAATGCCCCTATCAGAATAAAAAATATACTTCTGCAACAAAACGAAGGTTTCTTTCTGGTGACTTTTCTGAATATTATGAATGTCTCCTGCTTTCTTTGCTTTGTTTTGTGTTTAAACATACTGAATCCTTTATCTCGAATATCCTTAACTTAAAAAGTAATTTGATGAGGTTTATTGCAATATCTTGAGGCACTGAAATCCACGATTCTTGGGCTTCCTTCTCATGTTAATGCATGTGGATACAAAAGATGTAGCTGATATTTTGTTCTCTTTGGTATGTTCCTCTGCAAAAAAAAAAAAAAGGATTTCAAGTATGAGCTGGATAAGGTAACAATCTGGTAAGAGAAATGTAATGTGTGCCATAGTGTATTCTGATTTGAGAAGTTTTCCTCACAAAGTTTTGATGGAAACCAAATCAATACATTTAAAAGCAGCAGACAAGCAAAATCAATTTTTGGGATAATTTGGTTGGTGATTTAAAATAAGCAGAATCATTATGATTCTTTATATTCTGATTTTTATTTAGTTTCTGAAGAGAAATAGTCCCTGTATATTGTGTTCACCCATAGACTGTTCGACTCCTGGATTTGTTAATACGGTCTTTTCACACTACTCCAGATCTGAATTTGGAATAGTTTCCACTTTATATTCAGACTTAATTCTGGACCTGACTATAAGACTCCATTCATGTACATTAAATCCATGATTAGTAACTCTTGGAATAACTAATCCAGGAGTGAAACTGCCTCTCGGAGAAGGTGCAGTTAATGCATTATTAATTCATGCTCACACCCAGTGTGATTGCAAACAGGAAATGAGTGTAGCCCAGAGCTGCACTTTGATCAGAATGAATGGTGTGTAGAAAAGCAGTATAAGTATTCCCTTGCAAGTGCCTGATAACACATCAGAAGAATAAATTCATTTTTCAAGATCCTACTCATTTGGAGACATTTTTCTTAGACAAGGGGGTTCGATAGGAAGTTTGTGATTAAGACTCCTAGTTAAGAAGAATTACTGGTATTAAATACATATTTTATCTCCATTTAGTGTATTTAGATTGTTTAGTTTCTGTTTTGGAGTTCTCCTTGTAAGCTTCCCAGTCTTATAATGGGGATTAGATTATTGGATTGAATCCTATAGGTATTATGGATTTATGTTTTCTTCTATTTCAATATGTATGCTTTTTTTAACTTCATCGATGTATGTTGTTAAATTCAATAAAAATATTAATTATAAAAAAGCAGTATAAGTAAATCTGGCACTTCTGTACTGACTCCTGTAAATTCCTAGCAGTTTACTGATGCATGCAGAGCCTAACCAGCTGAAACTCAGACTCTGAGGAAGATTGTTAAAAACACAGGCCTGTGACCGTAATAAAAGTTACAACACTCCTTAGTACTAAAAATTTTAGGGCCTGATTTTAAAAAGCATTTACATGCTAAAAATTGGGTTTTACATGTGTAAATGCACTTTCCCTGTACGTATCTGGATCAAGCCAGACTCCTGGGTTTATGCATCCCTGCCAGCAGATGGAGACGGAGAAAGTTTCACTGACCCTGCTTGATAAACCCTAGTGTCACCTGCAGTTCCTCAGTATTTCTCTTTCTGCAGCAGATGGTAGATGGTGCTAAACCAGCAGTTCTGTGATTTGGGCAGTTTTAGTTTTTGAGCCTTCCTTCCGGGGGTCTTTTTTGCTTTTTGGAATCCTAAGGGGTTCTACCCTGACCTGTAGAGGTGGGCGAGCCGGGGGTCGAGGACCTCTTTGTGTGCTCGACCTGTGCACCCGTGGGGTGTAAATCTGGTGGTCCAGATTCCTCCCCATCACGAGGCCGCTCTGGTGGCTTTAGGCTCTGATACCCCTTTTTTTCTCTAAAAGAGGCACTATTCTTTTATATTTCAGGTCTAGGCTGGTGCCTCCATAATAAAGTTTTTGTTTAAAAAAAAAGCCAGAAGCAGAAGTTTTGAGCACAGGCAAGTCTTGCTGTGCGAGTGGCTGCTTCTTCCTTTCAGGCTTCGGTGTGGGGAGGTCTGATTTCGGAGTAAGATAGGTTTATTTTTGGCACAGGCAGTCCCCCCTCTCTGGTGAAATGACCTGCGGGTCGGCATGCTGGGCCTGTAGCTCTGCTCGTGCGCGGCTCAGTCGGCA